>NC_133658.1:128816276-129122938 GCF_037893015.1 Macrotis lagotis
CAAACTGATTGTGAGGATAAAATGTGACAATTAAATGTTTTGCAAACCTTAAATCACTACATAAATACCAGCTATTATTATTTCCATTATGATTCTAGAATAAATAAAGTTAGAATTCCACAATGCCCTCCCATAAGATCACATCTGGAGTACTTGTAGTTGACCCTGGGCATCACAGTTTTGAAAGTATATTGACAAATTGCAACATGTCCACAGGTCATTCATGAGAAATCATGACATATGAGGAAGAGCTGAATGAATTATGAACTTTTCACCTAGAAAAACAAAGTCTCATAGAGCATAATGATCTTCATTAACTATTTAAAGTTATATGGCAAAAAACTTTCATTTATTATGTTTGGTTACAGAGTTAAAAACAACCAAAGGGTAGAAGTTACAGGGAGATAAATTTAATTTAATCCCTGTAATTTAAATTTAAATTAATCTTAATAATAGAAAGAGGTCTCCAATAATTAGAGCTGTACAAAAAAATGAAATGTGCTGGATCCATAATGAATCCTTTATCATTTGAGGTCATAGGAACATAAATTAAGAGTTAGAAGGGGAAATTAGAGGTCTTTGAATACAACCTCCTTCGTTTAGGGCTTCATGAAGGGATTAGATACATTAGGTATGTCACATAGGAAATTTTGTCTTTCAAGCAAGAACTGACCCAAATGATCTGTAAAGTCCTTCAGTCTTTCATAATTCTGCAATTAAAACTTGTAGGAAATACCCAGAAAGTTTATAATAGTTTACTCCTGAGTACTCCAAAAGTTTGATGAAATGACTTTTGAGAATTTTCCTCCAATTCTACATTCAGACTCAGGCCATTAAAATAAATCTGCATACCTCTTTGACTTTTCATGCTTTTTATATAACTGGTAGATTCTGGGGACATGGAACCAGACTTCACATGGCATTCATAATCAATAGTAAATGAATGGATTTTGCCTCCCTGAAGGACAGAGGGGAAATTTAATTGTAGTATAAAGTAAGAACAATCCTTGGAAGTTTGGATGCCTCTTTTATGGAAAGAGAGCCCCTGACTAGTTCTCTGTACCTCCCCTCTTTGACATACTTTTTAGATGTAATTCACTTAAATACTTTTATAAGTTTGAGGAATTCTTATAAACTTACTAGTTTTCTCTCAACCATATATGAGTGATGATATTTGTCCTTCATTCTCAAAGAAGTCTATGACATCAGGGAGGTTGATACCATGACAAGCAATTAAATTGGATCTGAGTGAGGGGATGCTGTGCTAAGTCACCAGCCTCACTTTCTCCTCCAGAGCCATCAATGTCCAGTGACCAGATGTGAATCAGGATGACTGGAAATGGCCCTGGATATGAGGCAATCAGGGTCTGAGGCTGACTCCAGGTCCTCCTGACTCCAGGACTGGTCCTCTATCCTCTGTACCACCTATGATTAGAGTCTTTAGCACAGTGCTTTCATGGCCACCAGAAATGTTAGCCTCAGAGGAATGATAGCTCACATTTATATATTATTCTTTGAGTCTGATATCAAGAAGTTACTGATCAGCATTGATAGAGCATATCACTTGAATAAGCAGCATGGTGCAATGAAAATAGGGCTCAAAGACAACCTCTGCCATTTAGTACTTTTGTGTCCTTGGGTAATTCTTGCCCTTTTTGGAGCTTCACTTTCCTCATCTTCATAATGGGGGATTGGACCAGATCTCTAAGATCTCTTTCAGCTCTAAATGTTCTATATATAAAGGTTCTATATACAATGGTACATAGGTCATAGTGAATACACAAGATATATAAAGTACAATAGCCCTGGGAGTTAGGTGCTATAACTATTGACATTTTACATAGAAGAAAATTGAGATGGACAGAGGTAACCTTATTTGCTTATGGTCACACTGTTAGTAAGTGTCTGAGGCAAGGTTTGAACCAAGTTGTCCTGATACCAAGTCCATCATATTCCCCAATGTAACACATGACCTCTCAGAAGTCAACAGAAGGAAGTAAAAACGTCAGGAGGCCTTCTGGGAAGAAGACCAAAAGTCTTATGAATGAGAAAGCTCAGGTATGGTTGTGTGCCAGGAATCCTTCACAAAAAAGAAAATGGAATTACCAGGTGGGAGTGGAATAGAATTACTTATTCATTCTGTGCTTATGTGTAACTGCTTTCATGTTTTTATCCTTTTTAAAAATTGACAGCAATTAGCATGGTGTGTTCTATATAGTAGGTGCTTAAATACTTGTTGATTGACTAATTCTATACTGGTCATTTTATTGGGAAACACTGATAACTGTATTGAGGCAGAGAGAGAGAGAGAGAGAGAGAGAGAGAGAGAGAGAGAGAGAGAGAGAGAGAGAGAGAGATGATTGTTGATAAGGAGAAGAGTCCTGGACCTTTGTAACTTTGTATTTATATAATACTCTTAAAGCTTCTATATGCTTATTGCTGTTTTTACTGTTGGTAAATGCTTTGAAGACCCACTTCTTTTTTTTGCAAGACAATAGGGTTGCCCAAGGTCATAGGGCTAGGTAATTAATGAGTGTCTAAAGTCACATTTGAACTCAGGTCCTCCTGATTCCAGATCTGGTGCTCTAACTACTGTGCCACCTGGCTTCCTTGAAGACCCACTTTTTGCTTGGATCTGTGAATGGAATTAGAGAATATCCACTTGGACAGAGAATAGGGGATAGATATGGGAGAAAAAAAGAGACAAGCATAGAAGAGGGCTTACTATAAAGGATGGATGCTAGGAAAAACAACAGCCTTTACTCAGAAGTAATATGATGTGGTAGCTATGTAATATAATGGGTGTCCTTGGACCTGTGACACAAAGCCCAGTGGGAAAGTGGAACGATCATTATGCTTTAGAGTCACAAGTCCTAGGTTTAGATACCAACTCTGCTTTTTTGCTACCTACCAAAACTTTCTAAAATATGGGAATTGAAGCCCTCATTTAGATCATCTCAAGAATTTTTTTCAACTCTAAATCCTGAGATTCTGTAGGCACTAAACTGAAAAACAGGAGATCAGGGTTCTTTGTGCCTCTGTTCCTCTTTTGTAAAATGATGTCTGGACTAGTTCAGTTTCAGCAACCTAGTCTTAAAATGTCTTTTATTTGCAGAGAACTATGCTAGGCACTTGGAGAGACAAAAAGATGGCCTCTGAGGTTCCTTTCATCTCTATGGTTCTATGATCCACAGTTAATTTCAACATTCAAAGTTAAGAGAAAACACAGAAGAACAATGTAAAAAGAAATGATATGATAAACATTGCTTTCAGTGGAGATATTGATTCCCTAGAAAGTAATTTAATGACTATGTTTATATATTAGCAATTAAAACTTTAACAATCCTAGGATTGGATTACTGCTTCTTATACCTTTGGATTTCTTTGTTTTTAACTTAATTCCTTGCTTATTAACCTCTCAAATATGCAACAGGCAGGAGAAATAAATAAAATTAGACCATCCGCTTTTAAGTAATTATTTTATAATATCTAATAATACATATAATATTATATATTACATTTCACATAATATACTTTTACTTTATATATCATTATATGTATATATTTGCATATATATATATATGCAAATATATGGCTGTTTCATTATGTTCAAAATGAAGATAGATAGATACGGTTAATATTCTATCTAGCTTGCATCTGTTGTGAGGACCAAAAGAAATAATGAATGTGGAAGCACTTTGAGAAAACCCTTAAATGGGGATAATACACCCTGGGGGTATTGTGAGAATCAAATAGCTAATATGTATGTGTGTATGTGCATAAATGTATATATGGTTGTATAAACACACATATTAAGGATACATTGTCTGGCAATAGGAGATCCTTAAAAATCATGTTTCTTTTCTTCCTTCTAATGGTAGATACAATTGTATCCCTGCATCTCGACTTTGGGAAAGCTTGAAGATGTAATATAGTAGAACTACTATGGGATTCAGCCTTAGAGTGTCTGTGTCCAAGTCTCGGCTAGGTCCCCTATTTGTACAGTTGGCAAATTATGTCCTTTCTCTTAGCTTCAGTTCTAGCTATGACATGGAAGCACTATTTGTACCATCTACTTCATAGGTTTACACTGGGCTAAGACTTTGACAAGATTATTGATAAGATCTATATAATTATTAGGTAAAGTGAGTTATATTAAAAAGTCCCACCTATTTTATATAGCAAGCCCATCTAAGAAACATTTTCTACTAAGAGAGCCCTGTATAAAACTTAATAAAGGACTGGTAATATTATAGAATATTTCACTGGTCAGCAGAGTCCTTTTACAAGCTGGCCTATATTTCATTTGCCAGAATATTCAGTAGTTTGATTCTAAAACCCATGTGGTCTTTGGCAAATAATTTCTGGATGTCATTAGACTACTATCCAGCCCAATTTCAACATTGCTTCCAGCAAAATAGAGCAAACTAGAAACTGAATCTCGATACAAGAAACTGGGAATAATGAAGCAAGGGCATGGTAAACCATTCTAAGTGACTTCTAAGGACCTAAGTTCCATGAGTATGGCAAGCTTAACTAGGTCAGAAATATCATCATCTGACCTGTGGATAGACTTTGCAACTCTTACCCTCTCTGGGATTCAATGCATATAACATTTAAAAATACTTGTTGGTGATTAATGGGTTTTGTGGCTTTGCCAAACTCCTGCTCTGTGCAAATGGAGTAGAATGAACTAGAAGTTGAAAAACTTGGTTGAGGGTTGGACAAGGGAACAGTGGTTGAGGGAATATTCTTCAGCATTCAGCCCCCAGGATTCCCACAGAATAAGACTATGCAGAAATAGAAATCAGATGAGACCTAAAGTGCTGTGTATAAATATGGAAATATCTTGCTCAAAGTATTGGAGAGATATTGCCTTAATGGAGTATTACAGTATACATTTTTAAAAAAATTATTCCCTTTTAAGGCATCTAAGTGAAGAAAGAAAAAAAACCCATCAACTAAGAGTCAGAAGGTCCAGATTTTTAGCAATGTAGTCTAGAAGAAGAATATAATGGGGAAAACCCTAAACTGGGAAATAGGACAGACCTTAACCCCAATCAGAAGACCTGGGTTTCTATGTGATTTTATATTAGTTCTCTCATTTATCAAATGGAAGTTACACCTGCTTTCTTCTACCCAATAGTATTATTATGAAGATTAAAGAATCCCTAAATCTCAGCTTGGAGAGACTTCAGAGATCATCTGATGCAACATTTATCCAAACAGAAATCCCATCCACAACATCCCTGAAAAATAGTTATTTAGTCTTTGTAATAAAACCTCCAGGAATGGGTAATTCACTACCTCCTAAGCCTGCTCTTTGGTTTGGAGGAGAATCCTAATTATTTGAAAAATTACCTTACCTATGTTTGAAATCTTTCTTTCTGTAGAAATTTGATTCTTGGTCCATGAAATAACCATCCATATAATTCAGTATGATTGCCATACATCTCTAGGGTTTTATTTTCTCCTAGAAAAATATCTCCTGATCCTTCTACTAATCTTCATTTAGATTCCTCCTATGGCAACCAGTACTAAATAAAGTATACTAATTATCATCAGACAAGGGCAGAGTAAAATAAGACTGTCATCTCCCTGCTTTAATGGAGTATTACAGTATACATTACATTATTTTGTCTTTTGGATGCCAGATCATATTATTGAATCACATAGATCAACTAGGTGTTTTTCACATTAAATATTACTTAATTATGTTTCCCCTCCTCATCTTATACTTTTGAAGTTGACTTTTTAGATAAATGTATAAAAAGGCCTCAAATACAATATACAAGATACACCAATACTTCTAGGATACATGTTTTCATCAGTGTATATATAATTATATTCCTTCTACAAATGCAGATTGTCACCCCTGAATGTCTTAATTGATTATTTTGTTAGTAGCTGTAATGAAAATTTCATCACCTGTAATAAATCTGGTGATGAGCCTCTCTGTATTTGGCTAGATCGGTCCATCTGGGATAGAACCTGTCAAAAGCTTTATTCCACTTGCACAGACATCAAAATTCAGGGTCATCTCCATGCAATGGTGAGACATCAGAGTAGGACTTTAGAGGAAGCTAGTCTAAAACATATTCAAAGGGCTTTGGAATGTTTCATACAAATATTGTTCATGTTCTCATTGTTAATATGCTGGAATATCAAATACTTGATCTTTCTGAGGTTGTGGTCTTCAGTGATCCACAGTCACAAAGCATTACTGGGTGGGGGGGGGGGGGCAATAATTGTTTTTTAAGCTGATTTTTTTGGGGGGAGGTGGTTCTTTTTTTTCCAGTAGGGAACTATTTGCAGTCACTGAAAGCACAATACTTATTCATCTGTGATCCAACCCCCTTTTTTCCTCCTATTCACTTTAAACCCAGATTTTTGTCCAACTTGACTTGCTCATAATAAATATATGTGGGGATGTACTAAAATAACGGGCAACAATTCATCCAACTACATGTCATAATCTGGGTAACATCCTTCATTTATTATTTTCTAGTGATAATAACAGCACTTCACTCCATAAAACAAAATTAAAAGTAAGATTTAAAAGCATTTTATCTGTTATCATCTTTTTTAACTTATGTACCAAATTATAAATCCAATTTGGGGTACCATTTCCTAATAAGGACCCAGAATTAATGAAAATCAGTAAAGTCTAGCAAAAGTTGATTGATTTGAGTGCCTATTCTGTTTAGAGGGATTGTTCTTGATGTTGGGGGGTTATTCAGAGTTTAAATAGGAAACTGATTTTGCCTTTAGGAATCTTCAAGCCTAGTAAGAGGATAAGATATCAATAACTATAAGGCAAAATATTATGTTAGTGATTAAAATTATGAAGAGTGTTGTTGGAGAGGACTGAATTTGTTAAGAAAGGTCATTAAAGAAGGTTTCAGGGAAGCAGTGGCATATGTCTTCAATTTTAAAAGGATGGGTAGGAACAAATCAATAGGCAAAAAAATGAAAACCCCAGGGGTCAAATTAAAGCAGAAACCTTACTCTCTTAGTTTGAATGAAAATATAGTAATCAAATCTCAGGTCTTAATGGAGCAAATCTCAAAGACTGCCTTGAGGAGATGGGCTGTGAAAAAAAGGAAGTTCTCACCTGTCTTCAGTTAGTCTCATTAGAGTTGACCCTCTAGTTGAGAACACTATAAATGACATCCTCAATTGAGGGCTGAAAAGGGAAAAAAAGTATATTAGAAAGGGTAGCAAGCATTCACATTCATTTCTTATTCTTTGTCTAAAAATCTCAGAAATGTCAGTCTTGAGGGAAATTATCTTTGAGCTGAAAAAATTGTCCAGTGATGATACCATAAAATAAGCCAAAGGTTTTTTTTTAAATTAATGTATCTTACTGAAATTGAAATCCAAACAAAGGAGAAAAAATGAAAAGCATCTGGCTTTACTGCCCAGCCTGATTTCTCCAGAGAACATGATGTCAGAATCTAATGATTCATTTATAATTTGAAGATAAAGCAGGCAGGAATGTCTCTCTCACCTTATGAATTTATGGGCCAGATGTTCCACAAAATAGTAGATTTCATTCCAGTGGTGCAGGACGCTTCCTGATCTAGAAAACAAAACAAAATTGATAATGACATTCTGTTTAAATTTTCATTTTTACTGTTTACTATTGTAGTTGTTTTATATTTATTCCTTGGAACATTTTTTCATTAGTTGTTTTCATTATTTGAAACCTAAATATTGATCTTATTACTAATTACTAATTGCAATGACTGTCCATAAATCCGCCACTAGCAGTCCTTCAGACATGTTGCCAGGAAATTTTTCTCTTGTTCTCAACATTAAATAGATGATATTCATTTGAAACTACTAAAAATAATTAAAACTTATTTCAAGAGATCATTTTTTAAAAATAACAGATGGAATATACTATGCCTTTCTATTCAAATCTGCCTAGCTGTTTATTTGGAAAATAATTCATTTCTTTTAAAATTGTACTTTTCCAGGATATCAAGGAAAAATGCTGCTTGTGTATCATAAGAAAGCATATAATTGACTGCATTGATTGTATGTAATAATCATCTTTTTTAAAAAAAATTATACATATAAAAACACCATGACTAATGTGAGATTATTATGAATGTTGGGAAAATTAGGTCATCCCAACAATGTATGGGAAACAGTTTCTAGGATATTCTGCCCTTTTCTAATGGAAAAAAGTATTTTTGTTGTTGTTGTTCAGTTGTGGCTGACTGTCCATGATGCCATTTGGGAATTTCTTAACAAAGATATTGGAGGGGATGCCATTTCCTTCTCCAACTCATTTTAGAGATGAGGAAATTTAGGCAACAGGATTAAGTGACTTGTCCAGGGTCACATAGCTAGTGAGTGTCTGAGAATGGATTTGAACTCAGGAAGATGAGTCATTCTGGTTGCCAACCCAGTGTTCTATCCATTGGACTCTCTAGAAGAGAGTGACATAATAGTATTAGTACATCCAAAAAATATATTTATCATTTAGAAAAAAATCATGGGTACAGTAAAAATAGACTTAAGCATTAATTGTTTAGATAATTGCAAAACTTTTCAGATACTGTACCTCATAATGAAATAAGTAGGAGAGGTAACTCTAGCTCTAAGTGAATACCCAGCACTGCGTTTCAAAACAAGGATCAAAAAATCCCAGCAAAGTTGGGAATGTATTGGATCTTTGTGAAAACTGCTTTGTGAAACTAGGGAAAATGTCCTAGTAAAGGCAATTCTGAATTTTGAAAAATTAATTTGCATCTCTGAATTCTGTCCTTGCCAGTGACACTTGACAAAACTGTGAAAGAAGCAAGATGGTTTGATGATTCCCAAGAATTTGAATGCTCCACAGACTGTGAGGGTTTCAGTCATAGCCACACCTAGTACCCATGATTATGTCACAATAATGTTTGATCCCCACTTCCTCCTGCCTGACCTCCATCTAAACTGTCCTATCCTGTTTTCTGTCTTCAGGGACCTCTCTGAATTTTTTCTATCACAGTTTTGATCATCCTAAAATATCCCTACACCCCTGGACTTTTTATTTTGGAGAAGAGGCCCTCTTTAGCCCCTTCCTCTGATTGACCACTCTAGGACTCCCCCAAGCCCCCCAAACTAGTACTTCCTCTGCAGACTGTACTCTTAACTCCCTGAACTTTCTCTACCATACTCCCTTATGTATAGTTTCTCTTCTCCCATACTCTCCTACCATTTTAAACTTATTTTTATTTTTTTATCCCCTCCTCCTATTCCTTCTGCACCAATGTAAGCTTCTTTAGAGTATGAATTCTTTCAGTTTATATACATATACTCAGCCTTTGGTGGAACAAAATAATAAATGCTTATTGACTCAAGGTCCTACTTTGTCAAAATAAGTTTCTTGGTTTGAGGTGTTGGAGCAAATCAGGAACCTTGGAAGTTCTTTGAAATATTCCAAGAAACAAGTCTCACTCTAAAGTCAGGGTGGGGAGCCTTTTTTCTGCCAAGGGCCATATGAATATCTATAAAAATCATTCTTGGGCCATATTTGGCCAAATATTTAATTAATCTTTCCCTTAAAAACTTCTAGATTTATTGAATTTTGGGTACTTCCTAAGGTTGCCTTAATAATGCCACACCAATATGGCTAGTGTGCCTGAGGTTTTCCATCCCTGCTCCAAGGAGGGATAAGATATCTGAGGTGACTGAGGTAGGAACTTGGCTTTAGGTCAGGGAATCCAGACTAAAGAAAAAGCACATAGATTCTCACAAATTGGTCGACTCTCAGGCAGCATCTGTCTGACATTTTTCTCAAAGCCTGTCATTGTCAGAGGTGAGCACAACTTTACCAGTTTTGTCTGAGCAGAAGGAAGATACATTTCTCTTGCATAAAGGCAGAGAAGTTTCTCAGAACTTTCCTTGTCTCAATGTACATCTGTCAAAATTGACTGCCATCTGCAAGAAGCTCAGCCCCACTTGGAGAAAGTCCTCTGTGAGAAGCACCAAGACCCCAAGTTCTTCTCTAAGAGAATCAGCCCTCCCTATCTATAGCCTGTACTAAGGGCATCTAGTTGACTCGGTGGATAGAGTGCTGGGCCTGGAGTCAGGCTCATCTCTCAGATATTTAACAGTAGTATGACTATGGGCAAGTAGGTTAACCCTGTTTACCTCACTTTCCTCATCTGTCAAATGAACTAGAGAAGGAAAATGGCAAACCAATCTACTACTTTTGCCAGGAAACCCCAAATGGGGTCATGAAGAATTAGCCAAGACTAAAATGACTTAATAATATAGAAATGCTTTAACCTTCATTAGTAGAAGGGATACACCCAAACTGATGAATAATCTGAAGTGAAATTATCTGTGTATGTCAAATCCCTTACTAAACTGTATATTTCATAAGATCAGGGACCTGTCCTCATGGCCCAGTGGACAGAGTTCTACTTATAAAGAACACCTGAATCCAAATCTGGCCTCAGACATTTACTAGTCCAGCTGTGCAACCCTGGCAAGTCACTTAACCTCTGAGTACCTCATTTCCTCATCTATTAATGGGTATAATATCACCGAGTTCCCAGGGTTGAGGATCAAATGAAATATTTGTAAAATACTTTACAAATCTTAAAACACTATATAAATGATATCATCTTTATCATTATTATTATCATCACCATCATAATGTTGGGAAGAAGAGTTCAAACCCAGCCTCAGATACTAGCTATGTGACTGTGGGCTTAATCTCTGTTTGCCTTAATCTACTCAAGAAATGGCAAACCACTTCAGTATCTTTGCCAAGAAAACTCTGTGGATAGTATTGGAGTGCTAAGCTCCTTGGGAATCACAAAGAGTTGGGAAAAACAACTGAATAACAATCATTATCATTCTCTATATCATTCCCACACCTTTCAAGGTGGTCTACAAACATAGTGGGTTTTTCAGTAAATATTACCAGGAGACCTTCTCTGATGACGGAGATATGTGAAACAGTCGAACTCCAATGAATTTTTCAGTAACATTACAAACAGACCCTCCAAACTACAAGTACATAATTCACTAGAAGGAAGACCTTTTCTATATTTGTATCTCCAAGTCCAGGGGTATATCACAGGCACTGAAGTCCCTATTGGCAGATCAACACTGACGTGTGAATATTAATATTATTAGCTTTGGGACATGGAGGTTCCAAAGGTTCTAAGAAGAGGTTAGAGGTCAGTAGACATACATTCTTTTTAAAAACAATGTTTCATTTCTCCCCCCCCCATTTGTTAAAACAATTTTAAACTTCTTTTTAAAGTTTTGTATTCCAAGTCCTCTCTTTCCCTTTCCCCCTGACCCACCTCCCCGAGATGGTAAACAAGCAAAATTCATGTCTTTGAAGATGGCAGTAAAAAAGAATGATGAGGTAGGGAGTGGTAGAAGATTTCCCAAGTTAGTACTGAGAAATTATAGAATTTATTGAGTGCAAATATTTTAAGAAATTACAAAGAAAGCAAAAGACACAATCTATTGTCCCAAATGACTTTGAGGTAAAAAAGGTATGAACATTTTTAAGTATATGCTTCTTTGCAAGATCGTGAATTCCAAGCAAGGAGATGGAATGGGTAATGTCTGCTGACTGGCAACTTACTTTCCCCACCATTTCTAAGGTCCCAAAGGATTTCAGATCTTACAAAAAGTCAAACTATCCAGTGTTTTGGATTCTGATCTTAAAAGTTATTTGTGGATAGAGGAGATGTCATACTTATGAAGAAATGGAAGAGAACCCCAGATAGAATATATAAGCTGAATCCAGTCAACATGATTTGAATGAGGGCCCACAGATAACACTGTTCCTCAAAGACTGGGGAAAAATCCCTGAAAAATGGAAAGATGCAGGAGTAGTGCTGTTGTTTATTGTTAAGTTTTCCTGGAAAATTGGGATACATCTTCCCACTATCTTCTTTAATAATGAGTTAGATGGAAGGAAAATAAACCATGTGATTCTTAACTCTCCTTTACTCCCATTCTCCCACTCCACTCCAACAAAAGTGCGACCAATTTTAAAATGACTTTTGCTATGAACTATATTAAAATCTTCTCAGTGTTTGACAATGTATTTTTTCTAAAAAGATGGCCATTATAATCTCTTCTAGTTCTGCTTATTTGAACACTATTAGTAAGATTGAGATTGGAGGTCATACAGGATAATTGAAATTTTATAAAAACAAAGGTGCTCTCAGTGTGAATAAGTTGAATAAATCACACATTTAATTGAGCAGAAAGTACATTGTTTTTGTTATCCAATCATTTTAAACATGTTCATTCCGTTTTGGGGTTTTCTTAGCAAAGATAGAGGAGTGATTTGCCATTTCCTTCTTCAGTTTATTTTAAATATGAGGAAACTGAAGGTTGCCTAAGGTCACACAGCTAGTAAGTGTCTGAGTTCAGATTTGAACTCAGGAAAATAAGTCTTCACTCCACACTCACATGCTAACCACCTATCTGCCAAAATACTTTATATGGATAAAGAAATTAATATTGAAAATTTCTCTTGAGACAAGAGCCGCTAAGAATCCTAAGGCTCCTAACTTACTTTGATTTTGAAGCCTCTCACTAGCTACCATTCCCTAGAAAACAGCGATTTGAAAAGAAAAACCAAGGGAGAACTTAAATTAAGCTTCTTCAGCCCGTTAAAAGGAGTGGGATCAAGTTTCATGAGAACATTCAGAAGATATACTAGCACAGTAGATAACTGATGAATCAATCTGCTGTACATTTTCCACTAGTGTCTAGTATAGCTTGCTAGAGATAGGTTCAAAATCCTGGCTTTGTGTTGGCAAGTTAGCTCTGCTCTCAAGTCTTGATTCTTTTTTCACAAAATGAGAACGAATTTATACTCTCCACTTCATGAACTTATGAAAGGAAAAAGGAAGAGAAGGAAATGGGTGGCACAGTAGGTAGCGTTGGACCTGGATTTAAATCAGGATGACAAATTCAGATTTAATCTCAGACACTTAGTAGCTATGGTTCTAGGCAAATTGCTAAACCTCTATTTGCCTCAGTTTCCTCAACTATAAAATTGGAATGATAGCATTTACCCCCTACATTAATTCAGAGAATGGCTTATAGTAGGTATTAATAAATGCTTGTTCTATTTCTTTATTCCTCCTTTCCTTTTCCTTCCTCTGCCTTAGTTTCTAAAGTACTATTGAAATATGAGTTATTATCAGTTCCAAGGATGTCCAAAGCACCATGAGGGCAGGAATTGAGTCACTTTGTTCTTTTAGAACGCATTCTTTAAATTTTAGGTTGGATCAGTAAAGACTCCATAAAGGAAAATGGTACTTAAGCATCAATTTAATAGAAGGGGAAAGGAATTTCCAAGCATAGGAAACAGGGTGAGATTTAGAGGGCAAGGAGACATAGAAAACAAGCAAAAAGCAGGGGCAGCAAGAGTTCTGACCTTTATTTAGAAGGCAATAAGTAACCACTGAAAAATTTTGAACAGAATAATGAAACTACAAGATTATGCATTCCAAATCAATATATTAATCAAAAGCTTATTCTGATTCTGTAATCACTGGAGCTGACATTTGTACAGCCCCTTTAAGATTTAAAGA
This sequence comes from Macrotis lagotis, assembly GCF_037893015.1. Lineage (NCBI taxonomy): Eukaryota > Metazoa > Chordata > Mammalia > Peramelemorphia > Peramelidae > Macrotis > Macrotis lagotis. The sequence continues at coordinate 128,829,857 of NC_133658.1, forward strand.
GTGCTTTATGCCCATTATCTCATTTGGTGTCTATGAAAATACTGTGAGAAAAGTGTTACAAAAACTAGCTTTATTTTACAGATTGTACAGTCCCATTTCTGGACTCCCTTATCTTTCCAGGGGAGCCTTGGAGGGGTGGGAGACTAAGAAGACAAGTATTCCATCAAGATCTCCAAAGTGTTGCAAGTGCTCCCTTTATTCACCAGAATACAAGTGCTTAAATATCCTTCCAGTCTCTAATCCACTCCCACTCCTGTGGCACTTAGTAGAACAAGGCTCTGATGTTCAAAGACACCAAGTAAAGATAATTTACAGTATTCTCATGCAAAACAGTCCCCAACAACAGATGAGGAAATTGAGAGCAGAACAATAACATCAGTAGTCTTTAAGATGGTTTGGAAGAATGCAGAAATTAGAAGCAACTTTAGGAGGCTATTAGCTATGATCCAAGCAAGTAATAAAGATAGGTTATGCTAGAATATTGGCAATGGAAAAAGAGAAAAATCTTCAAAAGAGTGCATTTATCAAATTGCTTACCATCTTGAAGTGGGGGAGATAGGGAGTTAGGAAAAAATTTACAAATCAAAAATTTTTAAACGAATGGTAAATTTTGCTTGTAATTGGAAAAAACAAATATTATTTTTAAAAATTATATAAAGAACAACAAAAAGTAGATTCCAAACACCTGCCAAGTGATGTGAGGGAGAAAAGTAAAACATAACATCAAGATTTTGAGAATAAGTCTCAGTGAATGAATAGGGGTACCAGATGAAGCTAACAGGCATTTATTATGTCCCTACTATGTGGCAGATATTGGAAATACTAAGAAAGATTAAAGACATATGGGAATACTAAGAAAGATAAAAAGATAAAAGTTTATGGTCTAATGGAGGTGCCAACATACAAGCTACTGCATATGAACATGCCACATACAGATTAAATTGGAAATAATCAACATAGGGCCTAGGAAGAAATTGCATTAAGTGGGATAAGGAAAAGCTTCTTAGAGAAGGTATAATCTTATCAGGGACTTGAAGGAAGTCAAGAAAACCACAAGATGGTGACATGGGGGGGGTGGAATTCCAAGCATGTTGGTCAGTCAGTGAAGATGTCCAGAGTCAAGAGACAGGGGAGGAACAGAAACAGAGGTGCTGAAAGAAAGGGCATTGTTTGCTCATTTGATTTAAACATCTTTGAATCTGAGGCCAAGTTACCTTGAAAGGACCCAGCCCTTCAGAGTCACCTGAACCCTGTAAATTGCCCTGACCCTTTTCCAGTAATCACTAATTAAGTCCTTCAGAAACTTAGAAATTCTATTATCACCAATAGTTACTAGCTTACAGGTATATGACATTCAATTCTGTGAGTTAGGTAGAACTTCTCCACTTTACCAATGAAAATATTCAAAGGCTACCAAGTGACTTACATAATACCAAAAATACTTTGATTGACAAGTTTCCTTCCTATCCAAGTCACATAACTAGTAAAAACCAGAGTCAATGCTCAAATCCAGGTTTCTTAAGTCTAAGATTAGTGATCTTGAACACAAATCAATCTAATAGTTCAGAAATGTTTATTAATTATAAAAATTATTTTAATTATAATAAACCCAGATACTTTTTGGAATTCCTAGAATGGCAAAAACTTGGATCCTTGGAGTCATCCAAAATCACAAAAACTAACAGCCATAGATCCCACTGAATCTTTTTTTTTCTGGGAATGTGAGGAACTTACTTTCTCTGCTGATAGTGAGTTTATGAATCTTGCCTGTCTGCAAGAACCCCATATAACTAGTTTACAGTCTAGGCTTTCTGGGGCTATTCTCATTTCCTGAAATCTAGTACAGTGTGTCCTTGAATTATGGATATCTGTTCATCTCTCATATGAATTCCCTATAAAATATTGAAATTTACTTAGCTCTGCATGATCTATCATAGCTTTCCTATATTTCCCTTAATATTCTGCTGATGCTTCTTTTCAGTTACCGGTGCTATAGAATCCTACCTTTGAGGATTCACTAGTCTCTGGTGAATATCAAGTTCCAGCAACTTCTAAAATCCACAAGATTACTTAAAATGGACTTTAGTCAGAATCCCCGAAAGGGCAGCAAAGTGGAACAGTGGCTACAGTAATGAGTCTGGAGTGAGGAAGACTCATCTTCCTAAATTCAAACCTGGATTCAGACACTGACCAGCTGTGTGACCTTAGGCGAGTCACTTAACCCTGTTTGCCTTAGTTTCCTCATCTGTACAGTCCCTGTTCTGGACTCCCTCAATATTCCGCAGGCCAGCATTGGAGGAGCAGGAGACCTCCAAATGCTCCATTTATTTACCAGAATAAAAGTGCTTAAATACCTTTCCAGTCTCTACCAAACAAGGTCCTGATGCTCAAAGACATCAGGTGATAATTTACAATATTCCTAATACACAACGTTCCAAACACTCACCTGTAAAATGAGTTAGAGAAGGAAATGGCAAACCATTCCAGTCTCTTTGCCAAGAAAACACCAAAAGGAGTCAGGAAAAGTTAGACTGAAATGACTGAACAACAACAAAGTACTCTACTTCCCAGAACTAGGTTCAGTTGCATCTTCTGAACCTCATGTTGTAGAAAGGCATCATAGTATAATTTAGAAGTTATGGTATTATAGAAAGACCCCCTGTATTAGGAGTTCAATTTTAGTCCTGGTTATGCCACTGATTAATTAATATTACCTTGAGTAAGTCACTTCCTTCTTACTGGACTTTTTGTCATCTATAAAAAGTTATTTGACTGTTAATAGTAATGAAACTCTGTAGGCAGGCAAAAACTTGTCTATCATGAACTTAGTAGTTCTAAATTGCAGTATATACTAAGCTGATTGAGCATCTACCCTCAGACTGGAATCAGCAGTTATTACCTAAAGCTAATAAGAGTTTGCTATTCTTCATCTGATAATTGTCCACATTTTTTGACCATTTATCAAATGGGGAATAATTTTTGGTCATATATTTGTGTTAGTTCCATAAATACCTTATACATAATACCAAAAATACTTTGACAATTTTCCTTCCTATCCAGGTTACAAGGATTTTATTTGGTAAAAGGTTGAAAACCTTTCACATAATAAATAATATATAATAAAAATTTTCATACAATAAAAATTCTTGATTGTGTAGCATGGAAGACACTGGCACAAGACCGCCCAACATAGCATGCCTTTATCAGAGGTCTTATGCCCTAAGAGCAAAGAAGAATTGAAATAGCTCAAAACAAAAGAAATCCAGACAATTCATCCCAAATGATCTCATGGACTATTTGTGTCCCATCTGGTAAGTATACTGATCTCATAATGATCTGATCAGCTACCACTAGACACGCTATAATTTGACTCTAATATAGTGATGTCATTTTGATATTCTTTGAGATGAAGGATCACAACCAGCCAGCTTTCACTCTAAGTCATCAAAACTCAATGATAAAGAGAGATTTTGCTGGGACCTATTATTGGTTAATCAATGGAAAACCAGAGTGATTTGGATTTAAAGGCATAGGTAAGTTACTTCATTTGGATCACAATGGGTTTTTTCAAAGGCTGTTTTTTCAGAGTATCATTTCAAAATATCATTAATGAAAACTACACAAGACAAAAGTTAATTATCCCTGCCTTTAGAAAAAAAATAAAGAGGTAGGGGTAGGGGGTTGGTGGGGTGGGGAGTGGAGATCTATCCAAAATCCAGATGCATCTTTTATAGAAAGCCTAGATTTACAGACCATAATACTATAGCCCCAGTAGACTTATTAACCTTTGAGCAATTTACTTAAATAGCATTGAGTCAAACAGCTTCTAGATTATTGACCTTCTAAGTATCAAAAGAGAAATAACCTATGTGGTACTATCACACATAATGGTTGGTTCTATCTGGTTAATTTTCATTCTTAGAATTTTGTGATACAAGCCTAGGAAAACTTAGAACTATAAAAGAATACCAGATCTGACTTTTTCAGGAATTCCTGGTAAGCAAAGGTCAATGAAACTTTAATGAATTCAATCCTCCTTCAGAACCAAGGTTCCAAACTAGGTCAAGGATGGAATTGTTTATTCCCTTGTGAAGGTAACATGAGAAATCTGGTCAAAGCCCAGATGACCCCCTACACAAGAGCCCCCGTTTGTTCAGCTCAAAGGATCAAAGTTCATTTCAGGATTTGAGGATTATTTCTTCTCTGGTGCAGGAGATAGAGCATTGGGTCTGGAATCAGAAAGCCCTGAGTTCAATTCAATCCTTAAATACCTCTAAGCTGTGTGACTGGGTCAAATCAGCTAAACTCTGTTTGCCTCATTATCTTCAGTTACAAAATGAGAATGAGAATAGCATCTATCTCTCATTATTGTTGTAAAAATCAAATGATATATTATTTGTAAAGCAATCAGTGTAGTACCTGGCAGATAATAGGCTTTATAAATATTTGTTTCCTTCTTTCAATTCCTCAGGTCCTCATACCACAATAATACCAACAAAGCATCTACATGGCAATAATACAAATAAAAAAATGAGATAGCCCCTGCCTTCAAAAAGATTGCAACCTAATGGAAGATATGGTGCCTATGGTGCCAGGGAAGAGATTTTTGATCTAGACAATCTCAGATTGTCATGATCTTTGTAGTATCAACCATTAAGTGTTCTGGAGCAGGATCAAGAAGAGGAAAAGCGCCTTAGAAAGTGGAGCTGGGGGCGGCTAGATAGCGCAGGGGATAAAGCACCGGCCCTGGAGTCAGGAGTACCTGGATTCAAATCTGGTCTCAGACACTTAATAATTACCTAGCCGTGTGGCCTTGGGCAAGCCACTTAACCGCATTGCCTTGCACAAACCTTAAAAAATAAAAGAAAGAAAGTGGAGCCGGGGAAGGTGGCAAGATGCCCATACCGAGTAGGCCCTAGTGTTTAGGTAGGTGACTGGAAGGGGATGTGAAGTATGTTCTCTGGTCCTGCAAATACAGTAGGTTTAAGTGAATTTTTTCATTTACACTCTAGTCAGGAGAACTTGAACCTCTTAGTGAAGACAACTCAATTAAAAGGCCAACTCACCCCAGGCTAGTCAAACCAGAGAAAACCTCACTTAGAGTCAGAAAACTTGACTTTACATTTTGACTCTTCCATTTACAACCTATGTGACTGTGGGCAAATCACTTAACCTTTCCTGTCTCAGTCTCTCCATCTCCCAAAATGATCTCTAGGGTTTCTAACAACTGTAAAATCTTTTGATCCCTTCAAGGACCCTCTTGAAGTTGGATCCCTGGAGAAGGTAAATGTTTGACTTGTTTTTTAAGGTGAGTGTACTAGTTGGCTTCTCAACATTCACCTCTATCTGAGATTACCATCTTTCAACTCACATATGTATGGCTCTGGCTTGGATTTTTGCTCTGCAGTTGGCTTTTATGATCACATTACAGTTCAGTTGTTTCTAAGGGTGTGTGTGTGTGTGTGTGTGTGTGTGTGTGTGTGTGTGTATGTGTGCAAAGAACATCTGCAGAATAAGGAATATGAAATGCATTCAGACTGATTCCCTGAAATGTGTATTTTTGCATTAGTGGAGATTTCCAAACCTCCTTATGATTATTTTTTGCAGAAAATACAGCCTCTTTCCATTAGCCACATAAGACAATTTGAGTCAAAGAATCAAGAGAGCCAAATTGGTTGAATTTAATTTTTTTCTTTTTTTGGCATGAGTATTAGAATAAAATGAGTTGGAAAAACTCTCAGTTGGATTCATTAATTCATTTTCAGCCCAGGCAAATTTTTATTCTGGAAGAGCAGAATAATTCTGTGATGGAAACATTTTTCTTTTATTTTTATTTATTTTACTTTAACCATTCTTTCAGAATGGGAAGTCTGGAGTAAGTTCAGAGTATGTCATTCAGATAGGTTGGATCTGACCACATCTCATATTATTTACTCCTTCAGTTCTGGTGCATGCTGTGTGTGGGCTTCAGTGAATCAAATGCCAGACATTTATGAACTGCCCTACATTTAGTTTTATCCATGAACTTGCTTCCAAAAATGGTTAAGAAATTTATTTTAATTAAGAATGAAACTGAAAACCTTTCATGAAAAGATACATTTGACTAGTCTTTCTTAGAATGATGACTTTAAAATGAAAAAAAATGAATAACTGAACTCTCTGGTCTGATGATACAATAGAATGGTGTTGAGGTTGGAGTCTAATCCCAATGGATCATTGTTAAAACTCCCTTTCTTTCCATTATTGCTTTGTTACTGAGTCCCTTTCTGGTATATCAGAGAAAATGTAACATGAGAGAAATCAGCAGAAGTGCTAGGAAAAAACCTCAAAATTTAGCATTAGAGGGTCTAGGTTTACATATCCAGCAGTACACATATTTCAATATATGACTTTGGGAACATCATTTAATTTCTCTGGGCCTAAATTTTCTCATTTACAAAATGTGAGGCAATTCAGTGGTCCAGTGGTTAGAACCCTGAGCTTAGAGTAAAGAAGACCTGAGTTTGAATCTTGACTGATAAACTTTTTGGATTTGTGACCAGTAGGCAAGTCCTTTAACCTGTCTAAACTTCAATTTCTTCATCTGTAAAATGGGGATAATAATAGGATTTTTGTGAAGACCAAATGAGATAATACATGTCTATGACTTAGAAAACATTAAAGTTCTATATCAATGTGACCTATAAAATAGTAATAATAATGATAATAATGATGATGATAATAATAATAATAATAATAATGATAATGATAATAATGATGATAATGAAAAGCATCTAGATGGCACAGTACACAGAAGAATGATTCTAGAGTCAGGAAATTCTGAGTTCAAATCTGACCTCAAACATTTACCAGCAGTGTAACCCTGGACTACACTTTTTACTCTGTTTGCCTCAGTATCCTTATCTGTTAAATGAGCTGGAGAAAGAAGTGGTAAACCACTCCAGCATCTTAGCCAAGAAAACTCCAAATGGGGTCACTAAGAGTTGAACACAAGTGAACAAATGAACAACAACAAACAAAGTGTGGCTAGATGGCATAGTGGATAAAGCACTGGCCCTGGAGTCAGGAGTACCTGGGTTCAAATCCTTTCAGACACTTAATAATTTACCTAGCTGTGTGACCTTGGGTAAGCCACTTAACCCCATTTGCCTTACCAAAACCTAAAAAACATGCTTCAACAAACAATAATAGCCAATAATAAACAGCTAGCATTTATATAGTAGTTACTATGAGTCCTCTACTGTTCTAAACACTTTAGAATTATTATCTCATTTGATGTTCAAAACATCCCCCGAGATAGAATTTATAATTATCCCCTTCTCCCTGTATTTTACCCACTGCCATGTTTAGGTAGAATATGTCACTACAGTTTTCATCATGCATACTATCATGCATTATGTGGGCTCTGAAGTCGATGTCTCTGACCTGATCAGACACCTATAGATACTGCTCATTCACCATTTTCAATTGTAAACCCTTTGAGGGCAGACTCTGTTCTTTGCCTCTTTTGGATACTTCAGCACTTCGGACAGTGCTTGATACATAGAAAATGCCTAATAAGTGTTTATGAACTGATTAACAATGAAATCACAACAAGAGAAAGAAAGAAGCAGCATGAGTAATGAAACACAAGCTAGACTTGAAGCCTCTTGACACGGGTTCAAATTCCAAATCTGCTACCTTCTCCTTATGTGAAAGTCACGTCACCCTTTGGGCTTTAGTTTTCTCATCTATATCATGAGGAATTTGTACAAGATAAACCAAATACCACAGGTTCCTGTCCTCCACATCACTCTTTATTCTCACCATACATTTTTCATAATCTTGTATGGTTCACTTAAATTCAATTTGTACCAGTCTTCTTTCTGTGATCTGGTTCCCCAACTACCCTAGCATGAATTGCCAGTGCAGCCATCTGTCACTTAATTCAACTCATTCCCAAGTACAAAAGCATTTTGGAGAGTGTCCCAAATGAATTTCCCATGTTCAGCCAAGGCACCACCTATACTCTCATCTGAAGGCACTAAGGAGCTGCCCACTTTTCATATAACTGAATATATAAATTAAAAAAGGATGTCTTGGGAAGGAGTGATCAAAGAAGGATGGTATGTATAAGGAAGATTACTTAGAAGTTCTCATTTTTTCATCTAGGCTTTAAAGGAAGTGATGGCCACACATTGGTGGAGGGAGAAGTAAGCAATCCAGGTGATAATTATGACTTTTCATTTTACTTGGGAGAACACTGAACCTGAAATGAGTTGCTTGGTATACTCCAAGCATGCATGTTCCCTAAGAATGTCCTATTAATCTCAAATAAAAAGGGGAGGTAGGGACACTAATTCATACATAAGAACCCCAGAAAGTTGCAAATTGACTTAGTTTTAAAATACAATGTTCTCTCTGTTTTATTGTAGTTATATATTTTGTCAAATATTTCCCAGTTATTTTTAACTACCTCAGGTATATTCAGGAATAATTGACATTTCTGACTTAAACCAAAACCATAATCTAGCTCAGATAAGAGAAGCAACCCAGAAATCATAACTGCTATGCAGAATTGGGTGAGTCACTGAAAATAATTGAAAAGTCTTGAAGGCTTCCCACAACCAAATATTCTTCCTCCACTAAGACCTATTTGTTCATTTATTCCTATGAATAAAGGAGGGTTGAGGATAAGCATTTATTAAGAACCCACTATTCGGGACAGCTAGGTAGCACAGTAGATAGAACACTGGCCCTGGAGTCAGAAGGACCTGAGTTCAAATATTAACTCAGACACTTTTAAAAAATTACCTAGCTGTGTGACCTTGGACAAGTCACTTAACCCCATTTCCTTGCAGAAACAACAACCAAAAAAGAACCCATTATTCAAGGCACTAAGCTAAGCACTTTACAAATGTTATCTCATTTGAATCATCACAACAATCTTTCAAGTATTATTAGCCCCATTTTATAGTTGAGGAAATTGGGACAGTGGTTAAGTGACTTGTTCAGGATCACACAGCCTAGTGCCTGAATCAGAACTTGAACTCAGATCTTCTTGAGTCCAAACCTAGAGCTCTTTCCATTATGCCACTTATCTGCCTCTAGCAAACTTATTGTCAGTGTAAATGACTTTTATCAAGTCTTTCCTTCTTAGTACATAGTGAGAAGGCTGAGAAAGGAGGTTTTAAAATGGAGAAGCAGAGAGAATAAATAAATTTCACTATTTTGCCTCAAATTCAGCCTGCCTCCTATGCCTGGGAACTTTGAATCGTTTTGATCTCTGAAAGGTTTCAGTGTGTTTTAGTAGGAAAAAAAGAGGATTGAATTTGAATTCAGAAGACTTGAGTTCTAATTTGGTTTTCATTATTTGCAAATTACTACCTAATTGCCTTAAGCAATTTACTTCAGTTTCTGGACCTCAATTTCCTCATCCCTCAGATCTTTAAAGGTTCTTCCAGTCAAATCCCAGGAGCTTATGATATTACTTTCTTATTGCAAATGCAAGGGAGGCTAATCTTTTACTTTCTGATAATGACATCAACATGCTTCAAAACCTTTAATCATTTCCCACTGTTTATTAAACAAGCTTCAAACAAATATAAAACCTAGATCTCTACAACAAGCAAAAGAAGAAAATTCCTTTTATAAGTATGGATAGGGAAGGAGTTGTGGCCAGACAAGAAACAAAAAAGATCAAAGTAGACAAAATGAATGATTTTGTTACATAAAACTGAAATGTTTTTGAATATTCAATCAATGTTATTAAATAAAAAGGATATAGTTAACTGGGAAAGCTTTGCAGCAAGATTCTCTGAAAAAAAAGGTCTAATATCCAGGATTAACTGATTATTCAAACATTTAAGAATGATAGCTATTCCCCAATAGATAATGGCCAAAGAATATGAACAGGCAATTCCCAAAGGAAGAAACCAGGCTGTTAATAATCATATAAAAATGCTCCAAATTACTAATAATTATATAAATGCATATGGAGAATACTGAGGTTCCTCCTCATGTCTGCATGGTTAAAAATGTCAAAGAAGGAAGAAAAAACATCTATCGTGTCTATCATAGAAACTATGCAAAGAGCTTTATATAGGATATTGGATGGTTGTTGTCCTTTTTTTCTCAAAGAGGAACAAAATGACATCACTATGTTAGAGTTAAGTTGTAGTATCTCAGACTGTCACTTGATCAGACCAATATGAACTTGGAATGCTCTACCACAGATCGGACACAAATAGGTCTTGGGAACATTTGAGGTGGATTATCTAAATTTATGCATCTTACCTTTTTTGAGAATAGAGGATAAATAAGGAAGCACTGAACTAGGAAAAAACAACTTTCCATTAAATTTCTCAGATAAAGGTTTGATATCCAAGATCTCTAGACAACAGAAATATATAGGACCAAAAATCCAAAAGTAGTCAAAGGATATGGATAAACATTTTCAAAAGAAGATTTGTAAACTATTAGCAATCATATGAAAGAATATTCCAAATCACATACAATGAGAGAAATCCATTTAAAAACCAACTTTAAAGTTTTACCTCACTCAGCAAATTGGCAAAGATGACCAGAAAACAACAATGTTGAAGGAAGTTGTGGGACGATGAGTATACCAATGTATTGTTAGTGAAGTTAAGAATTAGCACAAACATTTTCAAGAGTAATTTGGAAATATAAGTGCCTAAGATCTCAATATCCTTTGCACCAGGTATTCCACTATTAGGGAAGAAGTTCATTGATTTAAAAAGAGAAAAGAAAGCCATCATATGTATTAAAAATATTTATATCAACTTTTTTAGGTGGTAGCAATGACTTGGAACAAAATCTAGATGTCTATTGATTGGGAAATGGTTAAGAAAATTATGACACATAAATGTAATATATATTACTGTAATGAAAGGAAAAATATGATGAATGCAGTAAAGCATGGAAATATTTACATGAACTGATGCAAAGTGAAGTGCTTACTTCAAGAAAAAGAAATATACATAAGACAGCAACACTGTGAAGGGAAAGAACAATTGCACACAAAACAATTTCTTAAAATGTTGAAAACTTAGAAAAAAATAATCTTGGCTCCAAAGAAGAGATATGAGAAAACACCCCTCAACTCTTTTGCAAAAGAGGCGCAAGGGTTCATGAATGCATAATATTGCATACATTTTCAGATTTTTTTCATTGTTTTGATAGATTTTGCTGAGGTTTTTCTTGTTTTCCCTTCTTCCTCTTTATCTTTCCTCCCTTCTCTGAGAGAGAAAGGGAGGTATATGTAGGGGGAGGTGATTTAGGCAACTTAAGATAGTAATAAAATTTAATTTTCAAAAAATACATAAAAGAGAACTGCAAGAAATTCAAAAAGACTATCAGGGAAGCTTTAAAAGTAAAATGTTAAATTTATTGTATTCTTTTCATTTTATAAACCAAGGTGTATAAATTAAAAACTGACATTTTTCACAAAGAACAAAATCCAAATTTCTTTCCTAAAACTAATTTTTAAACCATATCTCATATATGGATTTTTTATCCACCTTATGTTTTATCCTAATCATCCACATGCCAATATTTTGAATTGCATCCTATATTTTTCTATCTTTGGTCCTTTGCCCTACTGCTAAAATTGTTTCCATCAAGTGTGATGATATATGTATATAAAAAATAAAAATTTGTAAAGATTTGAAAAATGTGAAACCCTATAGAAATTCTAGCATGATTTATCAAACTCATTCTTATCACTCATCACCTAATACCTGTCTATTTATTCCCTATTATATGCCTCACAATGGCTATTCCAAACCTGGTCCTTTCTTTTCAGGCCTCTCTTAGCACTCTCATTCTCTACCTTCTCAGCAGATCACATCAAGTCAGGTTTTTCTGGAAAAAAAAAGAGACAATTTGATGTGAGCAATTTCTTTTCTCTCATCAAAGTGCTCCTTTATGTCATTCCCTCCCATGCTTCTTTGTGACTCCACTCTTGAATGAAGAGGTAGCCCACCTTCTCACCAAGGTTAACTCCTCCAACTTCCCTTAATCTCATCCTCATCCATCTTCATAGATTGTTCCCTCAATCATCCCAGCCTCTCTTTAATATTTAATTTCCTTCTACTGGATCATATCCTTTTGCCAAATTCATAGTCATTTCTCACACTAAGAACAAAAACCAAAAACCACAAACTCTCACTAGAATTGATCATATCCTCAAGCTGTTGTCCTATAATCTCTCCTTAGTTTCCCTGACAAAGTACTCCTAGAAAAAGCTTCCTATTCTCCTTGTTTCCATCTTGTCTCCTTTATTGACAGTATCTCCTGGATATTCTATCCTCACTAGAACTCAGGAAACTAACCTGGATTAGATTTGTAGAGTCAGAAGTCACCTGCATTTGCATTATAATTGAGTCCTCATGGAAACTGACAGTCACTAAAAAAAGAGAGCTAAGAAAAAAAAGGAAGAGGACCAAGAATAGGATTCTGAAGTATACCTAATAGGTGATATGTGACCCTTCAAAGCAGATTGAGAAAGAGCAGTCAGTAAAACACATAGGAAGAGAATTAAGAGAGAACAATTCCGTGCCTCAAAAACCCAGTTCAAAAAGACTATCCAGAAGAAGGGGAAGACCAATAATGGAAATCTGGGGATAACAATAAGAAGCATCCTTTTCCTCCTTTAGGACAGAGATAAAAATATAAGAATGAAATTATTATTTTACTATCCTATTAATTTATTTGGATTATTAATTTTTATATTGGGATCTAGGCTTTTCTCTCCAGGTTCCTCATTAAGGACTAGTTCCTTTTCTCTGAAGGACATGACTGATTGAGATTACCCCTAGCCTTCAAGGAACATGATCTTCAATCTTAGGAGATCTAAATTCTATTTAGAGTATAAACAAAATCCAATCTGGGAGAGTTCTTATCCCAGGGAAAGGAGCCCCTATCTTCTTTCTCCTCTATAGAGTTTAGACTGAAAGCTAGGAAGAAAAAGAACCACCAGAGTGGTTTGGATGGAGATGGAGTCTCCTGTCTGGATTATTGGAAGTAACTGGGTCTCATTATCAAGCCACATTCCTAGTATGAAGAACTGAAGACTTTTAACCCATCTCCTCATTAAATGAACACCAATCAGGGTTGATTTTCAGTAGTCAAGGAAATTTCTTTTCAAGGATTATTTAAAGATTTCAGGTCCTCCCTGGCTTGTCTTTGGTTACCATAATTTTATAGATTGCCAGCTAGCCTAATTTATTAATTACCCAGTTATAGGGGGAGTTAAGGGTAGAGAGGGCTGGGTGGCATTCTATTTTAGTAGGAAATAGGAAAAGAACCAGAAACTAACCTGGGACTTGTCTTGTATCTGAGAGGTTACTCAGAGCAAAGAGCTTCCATCCCCTTCCCCAGATACAATGCTTCTGATCAAACAAGTCATTTTCCCTTCAGTCCTTAAAAAGCAGAAGATACTGATTCTTCCCAGTCATATAAAAAAGAAGGGGGGAAATGGTGGGAAGAATAGGGCAAGTTCAAAATGAACCATTCCAGGTGGCAACCTCAAACCTTAGGAAAGGAGATGGAAACTTGAGCAGGGAGTCCCTACCCAGGAGACTGGGTGGAATCAGGGTGGAGATGCATAAGATGTCCCATCTGAGGACTGTAAAAGCAGCACTGTAGCCCAGCCTTGAGTAATCTATCTCATCAGTGAAGAAGAGAGGATATGAAAGGAATAAAAGAAAAATGCCCCTAAACAACAGCAATTTAGAGATGGGGGGAAAAAACTTCAATTAAAAACTCAAATACTGAACAAATAGATTAAGCAATAGTGAAGATCTAGAAATAAGAAGGAAAATGAGCAAAACTATAATATAATAAATATGAAGAATAATAAAATAAATATTAAATATAATAAGCAAACATTGTAAAGACAAATTGAAATAAACCAATAGTGACTAATGAATGTCAAGAGTTCTTTGAACCCTCCAAAATCCTCTGACAATAAGAAACCTTAGAATGATTCTTAAGGGAACTAAAATTCACAGGAGAAAAAAAATAAGACTGAATTTATCAGTAATGTATTTCCTTGATGTAGAAAATGAAGCACTCTATAAAGAACTGTGAAACACAATTAGCAGTTAAGGAGGAGAAATGAATGCAAAGAAGAGAATTTCTCCTATTAAAATAGAAATTAGTAGTCCATTTCAAAAAATTCACACCTATCAGTGAGATGTGTTTCACTGATACTATGGCTAAAACCATTTCTACCTTCAAGGACTTTGCATTCATTTGAGGGAAACAATTGTAAACAGTAAATATATATATATATATATATATATATATATATATATATATATATATATGTATATATTAAATATAAAGATATAAAGTATATGCAGGATAATGATGGATAGGAATTAACAGCTGGGAGGATTAGGAAAGGTTTCATATTGGAGATGGTACTTGAGTTGGGCTTTGAAGAAAACTAGGGATTTCAACAACAGAGCTGGGAAGGGCAAGGATTTTAGGCATATGGGATAAATAGTCTATGCAAAAGTCAGGAGGTAGAAAAAAAATCATGTAATCATGTGTGAGAGACAACAATTAGACTGGTTTGGTCAAATTCCATATCTAAATCCATATCTATATGCATAGGTTTATATAGTTCCTATAGATGGATGATACATGTTGATATAGATATAATCTGGATATAATTGTTGTCATATCTATATCTATAATAATCTATCTATATTATATTGATAATATGTTATTCAGTCCACCTATAGCTATATATCCATCTAACTAAAACCATATAAATAGATTGATATAAATTTATAGTCTAGTATAACCCATGATCTCATTCACATGTACACACATGCACACATATAAGCCAATTGTTTCCCCTTTTAAAAATTGAGTTTATTTTTTGTTATTTTATTCATTCAACAAATATTTTTAGATGCCTGCTAAGTGGTAGGTTCTCCTCTAGATGCTACTAAAAAATCCTTTGCTATCAAAATGCTTATATTCTATTGGAAGCAATGAACATGGACTCAGATAAATGTGTATCTATATATAAAAACATATTCACATATGAATATATATAACCACCACATGTATATATGGATGAATGTATATATTTACGTGCATATAAACATATATGTATTTTTTCAAAAGTGATTTCAGGGGGATGGCTAAGTGGCGCAGTGGATAAAGCACCGGCCCTGGAGTCAGGAGCATCTGGGTTCAAATCCGGTCTCAGACACTTCATAATTACCTAGCCGTGTGGCTTTGAGCAAGCCACTTAACCCCATTTGCCTTGCAAAAAACCTAAAAAAAAGTAATTTCAGAAGGGAGAAGACTGTTACTTAAAAAGAGGTAATCCAGTTAGGTCTATGATGTGAGGTGACCATTGAGACAAGGTTTGAAGGGAATTAGGGATATCTGAGGCAGAGGTGAGGAGAGAGGCCATTCCAAGCAGAACAAGTCATCTATATGAAGGCAAAGAGATGGAATAAAATTCCTGTTCAGCTAACAGCTGATTTGATGGAACAGAAAATATATGAAGGAAAGAAATATGTAATAAGTCTAGAAAAGGTAGGTCAGAGTCATTCTGCTTAGGGGTGGTTGGTTTTTGTCACCCAAGAAATAGCCTACATTTTGCTTCCCCTGTAAGACAGTGTCAAAGCTGAGAATATATTTCCAAAATGCTAAAGGAAGTAACTGTCTTGAGATAACCTGTAATTATTCCAAAGACTCAAGATGCCACTCCAATCCAGAAGCAAAGCCTGGCATCCTTAGCCAGCTTAGATATGTTTCCTATAAATATAAATGATATTCGATCTGGACAAGACTAAAAATGTGTGTCTGTTTTCAATGAGTAAAGGAGCCCCAGACTGTTGCCAGGTGAATGTTCAAAATAACTGCTTGCTAATTGGCT
The DNA here is from genome assembly GCF_037893015.1 of Macrotis lagotis. Classification (NCBI taxonomy): domain Eukaryota; kingdom Metazoa; phylum Chordata; class Mammalia; order Peramelemorphia; family Peramelidae; genus Macrotis; species Macrotis lagotis. The sequence continues at coordinate 128,845,767 of NC_133658.1, forward strand.
TCCCTGCAGCAAAAGGCATAAAGGGCACTTGGCATATTCTCTGGCTTTTTTCTCAGAACTGCCATGTGCGTGTGGAAAAAATAATTAGATTACATCATTTTAGCCAAGCTGATTTTTTTTCATTTTGCAGAAATTGTACAGAAATATGTCCCAAATTCTGACCATCTTTAATTACTTTAGCATTTAAAAACATTTATGAAGGATTTAATGTATGCCCAATAACAGAGGCAGTGAGATAAGGTGAAAAAGCTCTAGGCCCAAGTCTGTAGACCTGGGTTCAAATCTCAGTCCTATTACAACTTTCTACCTGAGGGACCATAGACAACTCATTCAATCTCTATGCATCTGACTTCTACTTTCATTAGTAAAGTATTTTGTAAATTTAAAGCTATATAGAATTTTATAGAAATTTAAAGCTCTATAGAATTAGGAGTATTGTTTTGTAGATTTTTTTCAAAATCCTTTGCAATTTACAAGGATGTTTCACATCCTTTATTTCATGTACATGCAACATTCTTTTGATGTAAATAGAACAATTTTATTCCTGTTTCCTAGATGAGGCCTAGAAATTGACCCCTTGGTCACAGTTTATAAGCATCAGAACTATGATTCAAATTCAAGGCTTAATTCCAAGTCTTAAACTGATTTTCTTTCACTATTCTGTTCTCTAAAATACATGGGCTACAAAAGAAAAGAAGAATTTGTTATTGTTGTCATTGTTAAGTCATTTCAGTCCTGTCTGACTCTTTGTGGCCCTATTTGGGGTTTTCTTGGCAAAGATACTGGAGAGGTTTGCTATTTCGTTTTCCAATTCATTTTACAGATGAGAAAGCTGAGGCAAACACCTAGCTGCCTCTTTGAAGATCTTATATCTCCTCTTATTGGAATGAATAAGATAATCATACAATAGACAAATGTACCATGGAATGAGCAATCGAGGAACCTGGATTTGATTTGAACCCTGGGTCTGTTCCCCTAATAACAGTTTATCCTTGTGCAAATTATTTCACTTCTTGGACCCTCTGCTTTCTCTACTATAACAAAAAACAAAGAAACAAAACAAAAACAAACAAAAAAACAAGGGCTTGAACTCAATGTTTGATGATGACCCCTTACTTAAGTAATTGTGTTGCAATGAGACCTACCATCTCAAGGAAGTAGAGAGTCAGAGTAGAGAGCCCCTCTAAATTGTCACTAAAGAAAAGGTTGGATGCTTCTTTAAAAAAAAAAAAAACTTTCCAAAATATACATCCAAGAAAAAAGCAAAGAGATGGATATGGTAGGCAGCATGGGGAAATGAAAGAATCACTGGATTTATTATATGAAAACTTGGGTTTGAATCCTAGTACTGGCCCTTAGAATGTGACTATTTGCAAATCACTTAAACTCTTTGGGTCTGAGTTTCCTCATCTATAAAGTAAAAGAGTTTTACTACATGACCTTTAAGATGGCTTCCAAATCTAAAATCCTATAATCCTATGAAAGAATATCCAGTGTGAGGCAATAAATACTCCTTTTGGGTAAGACCCTGATTTAGGAAAGCATTATATCTAGAATTCTTGCTTGAAAGTCAGTAAAGTACCAGCTGAGCATCCATTTGAAGATGTAGGAGTAAGATATAGAAACTGAGAAAAGGCATGAATCAAGTGAATGGAGCAGACCAGGTGAGATGATGTATGCCAATGAGAAGAGAGATTACTGTTAGTGATCAAGGATTCTATTATCAGACCTGCCTTGACTAACATAAATGTACAAAGTCTCTGACACTGATACATGATTTAACTCTAAGTTTGGGGGTAGTAGGTAGAACACTGACCCTGAAGTCAGGAGGACCTGAATTCAAATGTGACTTTAAAGATTTATTAGTTGTGTGATCTTGGGCAAGTCACTTAATCCTGATTGCCTCAAATCCAGGGTCATCACACCAATGGACAATCTCAATTTTAATTCAACTCAATCAATAGCCATTTATTAAGTGCCTATATAAGATAACATTCAAGGTATAAGCACATTGTGTGGTAAGATTAAAATGCCTTTTTTGTCTCATAGTTTTAGAAATGTTAATCTTCATCAGTAGTATCAGTTTATAATTAGAAAGATAGCATTCCTTGAGTAGTCATTATTTACCTAATCAAATCAAGTTTGTTTTTTCTTCATAGTCACACTTGTGCTTGTTCTCATTTCTTTGATTCCCCTCTTGTCTCCTTGTTAAACTATAGACATGGTTTTCTTTAAGATCTAGTTCAAGAAGCTTTCCTGATTTATTTCATCCTTGCCATAATACTCATTTCCCTTGTTTTGTGTTCCTCAGTTCCTCTACAAATTTAGTATTATATTATTTTTTATTTGCTCCTATTCTCAATTTTTTTCTTATTTGCTTTTCCCCATTAACTAGATTATAAGCCACAACTTTTACTTCTTTTGCATAGTCCATAATAGCTAGTGTAGTATTGTGCACTGAGTGCCAAATAAGTGAGTTGACTAACTTGATTCATTTCAGTCAAGACCCTGTGAACCCATTTGGGGTTTTCTTGGCAAAAATACTGGAATTGTTTGTCATTTCCTTCTCCAAATCATTTTACAGTTGAGTAAACTGAGGCAAACAGGGTTTGATAGGGTCACATAGTTAGCAAGTGACTTGATCAGGGTCACACAGTTAGTAAGTGTCTCAGGCTAGATTTGAGGCTACATTTGAACTCAGAGCCTCCTGCCTCTAGGGCCACTGCTCTCTCTCCATTGTACCACCAACAGTTTTTAATAGAAACAGGTTCCAAAAGGTAAAATCCAGAGTAGTATAACTAACTCAAATTTTAAATCCCATCCATTTTGTTTATATATGTACATATATATATATACATATATAATATAGATACAGATGTAGCTATCTATGTCAATTTCTTCTTTGATTAGACAGAAACCCTGATTAATATATCATCTGGGTGTATTGAAGATGACTCTGCTACCATTCTGAAATTATCATCCTTAATTACTCCTTCCTTTCTCTGCCAAATTTTGAATGATCTATATAACTTGTCTCCACTCTTGCTGCCAACTGCTCATTCCTTGGCCCCATGTAAAAGTAATCTCCATATCTTAAAAACAATGACCTTTTCAAAATTCTTCTCCTCTTTGACTTTCTGCAGCACAAAACACAGAATCAATTACTCCTCTCCTCTCCTCCCCTCCCCACTCCTCTCCTCTCCTCTCCTCCCCTCCCCTCCCCTCTCCTCTACTCTCCTTCCTTGTTCTCAGTGATACTGTACACATTTCTCTTCAACATATTCCATTGTTACTTTTTTCCTAGTTCTTGGTTCCTTATCTTCCTCCTACAACTGATTATCTTCCAAAACTCTGAACTTTAGGTTTCTTTTTCTCTCTATTGTGTTCCTTGGTGATCTCATTTTTACTGAGATCTTCAGTGATTACCTCTGTGCAGATGACTCCTGAGAGCCCCCATTGTTACCAGGAGCACATCAAACTACAAATGTCTAGACTTGAACAAATTTCTCTCCTTCCCCCAAAATACCTGCTTCTCCATTTTTGTTAATGGTATCCCTATCTTCCTCTTCAGGTCCAAAACTTCAGAGTCTTTTCTGATTCTTTTCTCTCCCTCTCCACCTACTTAAAATCATTTGTCAAATCCTTGTGAAATTATCCTCAAAAGTATCTCTCTCAATTGAGTCCCTGCACTGTTTCTTCCTAATTCTCACTGGTAAGGACCTTCTTCATCACAAACTACAACACCCTCTTTATTTACTAAGAACTAATTAGAAGTTATAACTTAGTAGATTTGCCCAATTGCTCTCTCCTCTCTTCACTCTAGCATATCTACTACTGTCTGTTGATTCTCAGTAATATATGTCACTCAAAACTTTTGTGATTCTTCATACTGGTATTCAAGGCCCTTCACAATCTTGCTCCAACTTACTCCTCAAGCCTTCTATCATACTATTCCTTGCCCCATTGGACCTCACCTAACCCTTGCCTGCACAGAGCCCAACAGGATCTTCCCACCATTCATGGACCTGGTCCTTGGCTACTGGACAAGTATAGCTATTCACATCCCTTAGATGAGAAGGAAATCATCAACTATAATCTTTCCAGAAAGATGGAGGACCACCAGGCTCAACCATTTGCCCTGTCCCTGGGTTATATAAAAAGACCACCAGGGATTGCCAGTGTAGATACAACTAGAGTTGAACCCCAAGAAGCACCAGGTCTTTCCACCATCCAGTAACAGAACTCCCCTCTATGTATTATATTCACTAGTAAGAAGATGAATTCTTGGAAAGCATGGACTGTTTTGCTCTTCTATTTGAAATTTTAGCACTTAGCAAATAATGTTTAATAAATGCTTTTCTATACTATTCACCTCTTCCATGTTCTAGATGATCTAGATGAACTAGATACCTCTACCTTTTCTTATTCTGTCTTTTTTGTCTTTGTCTAGAATAGATCTGTACCCACTCTATGTCTCATCATCTATTAAAAAAAATTCATTTTGGGGTGGCTAGGTTGCCCAGTGGATAAAGCACCGGCCCTGGAGTCAGGAGTACCTGGGTTCAAATCTGGTCTCAAACACTTAATAATTACCTAGCTGTGTGGCCTTGGGCAAGCCACTTAACCCCATTTGCCTTGGAAAAAAACTAAAAAAATTCATTTCAATAAACATTTATTATGTACAAAGAATTATGAAAATTAAATAGCCCTTGTTCCCAAGAGATCTGTATTCTATTGGAAAGATACAACATAAATAGATATGTATAATATAATTGTATATATTTGTTTCACATATTTATATGCAAATAGATTTGTGTACATTAGATAGATAGATAGATAGATAGATAGATAGATAGATAGATATAAGTATAACACAAGGAAAATATTAAAGAGAGAAAACACTAATAATTAAGTGTGATCAGCTTTCATGAAAGAGATGGCACCTGAACAGAGCTTTGAAGAAAGATCAAGATTCTAAGAAGGCAGAGATGAAGAGGAAATACATTTCTGACATGAAGAATAAATAAATAGTAGTTGGAGATGGCAGTTAAGGAACACCTAGCAGTACAGTGTTACTAGAACATAGAATCTATGAAAGGGAAAAGGATAAAATGAGGTTGGAATGATTCATGAGTGCCATATTATGGAAGGCTTTAACTACCATATTTTATGTGGTAAGCCTTAGGGATCTACTGCAGAATTTTAAACAGAGGAAGGACATTCCTTAGGAATATACTTTTGAAATGTGGAGGATAGATTGGAAAGGAAGGGGTTGGTAGCAGGGAAACCAATTAGGTGACTATGCTAGGAGTCCTTCATTCAAAGCAAAACTCAGATATTACCTTCTCTTTGAAGAATGCATGTCTTAAATCTTATAGCATTATATAAAAGTCAATCATTATGATGATTCTTTTATCTCTCAAGTAAAAATCATCTTTCTTTCTGGATCTTTCCTTTACATTTCTCACATTCAACCTTTTCTCACAGTTACTTATTTGCATGCATCCCTGTGCCCCACTCCTATTAGATCATCAACTCCTTAAGGGCATTCCATTGATTCCTTTCAGATCCCTTATCTTTCTTTTTTGTTCTTTTATCCCCAAAATGAATATAGTTTACCACACACATAGCAGGAACTCAATAAATGCTTGCTAAATTGATGTCTTTCAACAGAAAAGAAAATGTTCCAAGCCAATTAAAAAGCAAGAGAACATACCCATCATCTAAGCGATTCACTGCTATCATGGAGGCTACATGTATTACAGAAGTAATAGCTCGTTGAGGAGGAAAGGGCCCTTGATATGGGCTGTGTGACCCTAAGTGAGTCATTTTCCTTTCTGAACCTCAGTTTCCCCATCTGTAAAATGAGGGGGTTAGACTAGATGATTTTCCAACTCTGACATTATATCATCAATCCAAATGAGGTCAAAAGAATTGTTTGATTAGAAGAGAGGAGATAGAGACATTATTCAAGAGGAAATTAAAAGGTTATTGTAGATGAAAGTGAGGGAGGTATCAGCAGAGCAAAGAAGGAAGAAACTGGGCTGAAGAGAATAAAAGACAGAATGAATAAGGGAGGGCAGGGATGTATTGAGCAACCTTCTTGTAAGGTAGGGAGGAAGATGTCATGAACGTATATGTTAAATTAAAACCTGTGTAACATCTAGCATTTTCTCCTGAACAAACTTAGCTGACCAAAAATTATTTATGTTTGTATATGTGTGTCTGATAAAGGTACATAGTAGCACATGAAAGTCTTAAAATACAAAAGAATAGGACTAGGCAGTTAAAGATTTAGATGTTTGTCTTGAAAAAAGACCAGGATATCAGGGAAGTGATGCCATGACAAGCAAATGAATTGGATTTGAGCAAGGGAGTGCTGTGCTAAATCAAAAGCCTCACTTTCTCCTCCAGAGCCATCTGGGTCCAATGGCCAGATATGAATCAAGACAACTGGAGATGGCCTTGGATGTGAGACAATCAGGGTTAAGTGACTTACCCAAGGTCACACAGCTAGTACGTGGCATGTCTGAGCCTGTATTTGAACTTCAATTCTACTGACTCCAAAGCCAGTGCTTTTTCCACTGTACCACCTAGCTGTCCAATTAATGATAAATATTAAAAGACAGTATATTTATTCCATTCTCCTAAGAAATGGGCAATCTTTCACAAGTTGGAATATAAAATTAAAAAGTATCAATATGAAATCAAAAGAAACACAATTATAAAGGTCTGCCAAAGAGAAAAAAAATGAACCAGAGATTTTGTTGGTAGGTTGGAGAGTAGGTTACAACACAATAAGACTTTCCATGGGAGATAGATCTTCAACTGTGGTTGAAAGGAGGTTAGATACAGGTGTAACATTTGTCTTTAGGATCGTAGAATCACTGATTTTTAGAGTTAAAAAAGAATTCAGTGGTCATCTCAGCTAACCTGGACCTTAACAGAGAATCTCTCTACTATGGCACCTAGAAGAGAGCATTCAGTTTTAGGTTGTAGACCTCCACTGAGAAAGGATTCACTACCTTCCAGGATAGATCAATACTCTTTGAGACATCTCTAAGTGTTAGGAAGTTTTTCCTCTGGTTAGTAGCATTCCAAATTTCATCATGAGAAGTGGGGGAGCCTGACTGAATTCCCAGCACTATGCTTTCTTTTGACCATAACCAAAAAAGTGTGTTTAAATGAATGTGAAATTCCATCACTAAAGCACTGTGCGGGCCAAGCTATCAGTCTAGTCTTTGGAGCTGCTAATAATGCCCTATTGTGTTACTGTGGTCTTGTAGGTTATCATTAAGGAATCTTTGCTCCCAGTTGAACAAACATGATGTTCCACTAAGTATATGTATGTGTGTGTGTGTGTGTGTGTGTGTGTGTGTGTGTGTGTGTGTGTTTCTTGTAGAGTATATATACATATATATGTACAGGGTTCCCACCAAGACAGAATGGCACCTTTCTTGAGAATTAAAAAAGAACTGAAACTTTCGTCCTGTCAAAATGATGAGAAATCAGGCCCAGAAGGAAAAAAAGTTGAAGGAGAGGGTGAAAGGATATTTGATTGCAATCAACTGGTCACAATTTGGGGATACTGTTATTGCAAGCTAGAAGAGGTAACACGTGGCTTTGGGAAGCCCCGAGGCAATGAATCATTTGGATTCCTACAGCCATCCTGTTGGATGAACAACAGCAGCAACTTCCCACCAATAAATCATTTCTTAAGAATCATTCCAGGACAGAAGAAATAGACTAGTGAACCCATTCCTAGACTTTCTATAGCTATCTAGTAAGAAGTCATATTTAAAGCAGTATGGGACATAAGGTTAAATTTGAATATGTGCATATACATATATATATATATGTATAGAGATACATATAAATATATATGTATGTATAAATGTACATCCAACCATACACAGACACAGACACACATACATATAAATATAGATTAGATTAGATTAGATTAGATATGCTTTAAAATCTATGGAGTACTCTCCCCAACAAAGACCTATGTTATACAAGTAGTGAAAATACTATTATTTCCATTTTATGGTTAAGGAAACTGAGGCTGAGAGAGATTTGTTATGACTTGCCCATGGCCACCTGAATAGTGAGCATCAAAGTTGGGAGCTGAACCCAGGTCTCTGATTCCAACTTCAGCAAATTTTTCCCTGAACTATTCTGTATCTCTTGGTTCTGATTTAATTCATCCTTTAGACAATGCACAGAATATTTATAAACAGAGCTATGAGCCCCACAGGTAAAAGTAGTGACTTGCAAATAATGGGCTAAACCAAGTTGAGTTGAAACAATGTGCTTTTGGAATCAGAAGGACAAACTCAAGGTCTGGTTCTCTTCCTTTCTCTTTATGCCACTTTAGGTAAGCAATTTAACCTTCCTTAGCCTCAATTATATTATCTGTAGAATGGGAAGGTATTAGATAAGATCAATAGTTTCAAATTCAAAAAACAATAAAGCCAATCTCTGTAGGTTTCATATTGATTTAGGAATCTATAAATTAATATTATCGTTGTTGTATTTGTTTTGTTAAATATTTCTCAATTACATTTTAATCTGTTTTAGGCCACCCTCAGGAGTTTTGCTGTGTAAGTTTGTCACCTCTCTACTAGATACTTTTTTTTTAGGATTTTGCAAGGTAAATGGGGTTAAGTGGCTTGCCCAAGGCCACACAGCTAGGTAATTATTAAGTGTCTGAGACCAGATTTGAACCCAGGTACTCCTGACTCCAAGGCCGGTGCATTATCCACTATGCCACCTAGCCTCCCTACTAGATACTTTTTAAAGTATCTAGTAAGTACCTTTCCAGACCTAGATCTTTTTGTGTGTTTTTTTGTTTGTTTTTGTGAGACAATGGGGTTAAGTGACTTGCCCAAGGTCACAAAGCTAGTAAGTATGAAATGTCTGAGTTAGAATTTGAACTCAGGTCCTCCTGACTCCAGGACTGGTGCTCTATTCACTGCATCATTAGCTTCCCCAGACCTAGATCTTAAAGTCCTATTTTTCTGGGCATGATGTCCATTACATCAAAACTATCTTCTCATTGTTTGGTGTGCCCTCTAAAGGGAAAAAAAACATCCAAATTCTGGTAACTTTCAGGGCACATATTTGAGCAGAATCTAAATCCCTGCCTTTCTCCATCTAAGAATTGTAGAAATAACATATTTGTGGTGCTCTTTTTTGAGTTGCCACGTTGAACATCCATCTAACTTATTAGGGGGTGGCTTGATGGTTAGAGTGCTAAATTTGGAGACAGGAAGACCTGAGTTCAAATCCTATCCCAGATTGTGTGATCCTGAGCAAATCACTTCCAACTTTTTGAGCCACAGTTTCTTCAACTGTAAAATAGGAGTAAAATAATAGCACCTACCCTAGAGGGTTGTGAGAAACAAATAAAATAACATATTAAAAAGTAATATAGAAATGCAAGCTCTCATTCATATTTAAATGTATTCATATATATATATATATATATATAATATATATATATATTAGAGAGATAAAAACAGGCAAAGAGGGGAGAAAAAACTGCATGCATATTGTGAGAGACAAAGCTGAGATTTGAACTCAGCTATTTCTGACTCCACATCCATTATTCTTTTTTCATGCCATATTTCAGTTATTCTTTGCTTCCTGAGTTTAGAACTTAATGTGTCTCCCTAGATCACTTATCCTGTTCAAATGTCAATGAGTGAGTCAAATGTGAAGGGGGGTAGCTCCCTAGAATTTAGGACACAAAGAAAGGAGAAACTCTGAACCCCAGCTAAATTTTGTGAGGAACAAGAACCCAGGCAAGGGTTTTGAGGTATCTCCAATGGAATTTGCAAGCTGGTTCTCTCTGTGGCTGGAAGGAACAAAAGAAATTCCATTTCTTAGTAGAAGAGCATGTTTTCAGGATTCAGTGTCTCATAAATCTTCCAGAGAGAGCTCTCACTTTTCAGTGGGACAATCCAAAGTTCAAAACAGTTTTTATGGAAGAAAGAAAAAAACCACACACTTTAACTCAATACTCACATGTATATACATATACATATATATATATATATGTTTGAATGCATGCATGTATGCATGCATATACACTTAAATATTAATTCATATATATGTATATAGGACAATTGAAAATACATTAGGGGTATAGTTGGCTAGCTTATTTTTTCAGGATTCTTTTAAAATATTCCAAACTCCTAAATACTTTCCAGCCTGTAAAATTCATCTCACTACCATGGCAATGGCAAGTGGCTGTTCTGATATTAGTAAATGGACAGATCTTTCAATGAGTTTAGGCTTTCTTATGAGAGTTCTTTTTTCTTCACTGCTATCAGTAGAAGTTCCAGAAAGTTCTTGAAATGACTGTGACTTGGCCATGGGTTAAAGTTTGGGAAGTGTTTCATTGTTTGGACTTTCTGTTTTGTTGGAGTTAAATCCCACAGTGTTCATATTAGTTATGAAATCAAGACTTCCTCATGGCACCCCCTGCCCCAACCAGAGTCTCAAGTTAGTTAAAAAGCAAAAATGAATTTTACTTCATCTTCACTACCTTTTCTCCATTAAATGTCCATTATATCACCGAGATAAAGGTAACATCTTATGGGAGGAACTCTGGATGTGAAGCCAGGAGTTAGATTTGAAACTTAGCTCTATTATCTACTGGCAGTGTAGTGTGAGTTTAAGCACCCTCATTCTGCCTCAGTTTCCTCATTTTTTAAATGAGGAGGTTGAGGTAGATAGCCTCTGAATACAGTCTTTCCTCTAAACCTTTTATCAGATGGTTTTCTTTCTGCTTCCATTCACCTCAGAACTTAGAGCATCTTGATTATCTGAGGTTAATGATTACCTGAGATCCCATTTGAATTCAGATCTTCTAGATTCCAGGACCAGTGCTCTATCACTGTACCACCTAGCTGCTGCCTAGTCAGATGCTCTAGGACCTGAGGTGGTTCTTTCTGTTCACTATATGTTGGGAAAATAAAAGGGGGTTGGATGAAAAGATTTCTGAAATCCCTTTTTGTCTCTATGACATTTAGAAGAAATAAATCATAATTGAGAGGAAAAATCAATTTAGCCCTTTAGAATATCTTTACTTTGCAGACTGCAGAACTGGAGGGTAATTTAAAACTCATCTAGTATACTTTGTTCATCTTATTGACAAGGAAACTGAGACTGAAGAAGAGGAAGTGATTTTTCCAAGACTGTTCAAATAGTGAATAGCAGAGCTGAGATATTAATAAAATTTCTTTCCTGGAATAGCAGAGCTGTCATTATCAACAAGTGTCTAACCTTGAGCGCGTGAATGGAATAAGGGAGAGCGTATGACAAATTCTTCCAGCAGAGCAGTGTTTAAAGGTGGCCCTTGCAAACTCCCCAGTTACTGGAATGAGCCATCCCTTCTGAGGGAATGAGGATCAGCAATTGGGAGAGAAGGATGCTTAGAAATCAGTGCGTTTTCCCCTTTGCAGACTGTAAGGCAGTGGTGGAAACTAAAGAACAGATCCAGAACTGGACAAGTCCTAACAAAAGTTTACAACAGAGGGTCCGGGCAATTCCCTTGGAACTAGCAAGAGTCACATTTAGCTTGCTATTGCAAAGGATGCTAGGGTACCCATCAGGGCTCATCCCATCCTTAGGATTCTTTCAGGTCCCAAACTTTTGGACTCATTACCAACTGTCTAAAAAATAAAGTAAAAGTTGGAGTGTTTTCCAGAGTGCAGGGAGTTCTTAGCCTGCACCCTGAAAATGGGTCAAATAACAATTCTTCAGCAAGCAAAACAACCAAAGCCACTTACTTGTCTAAAATGAAGTATAGGTCAAATCCTCCATAGCAGGCAGGACCCCCATTCTCCCTATTTCCACCTTGTCCAGCACAAATAAGAACAAATGTAGCTAAAGAGAGACACTTGAAGCCAATCCTAAGGGCTCTCTGCTCCACAATAGCCATTATATCCAGCAAAGGGGAAAAAATTGTCTTCAGTAAGTTCCTGAAATCTCACAAATAAGCCATTCAAAGTTCCCCTCTGCTTTTTGCTTCTTCTTTTTTCTTTCTGAAACTCCCCTGGAAGCAATTGTCTGGAAGAGTTCAAGGTTTTCCTCTTTCTTTCCCTTGCAATTCTGTTTCTCGGTTTCAGATTTCAAGATTCACAATACTGTATTTCACTTTTTTTTTAAAGGGACTTCTCATGACTTTGGATGGTTAAGAGCTCAGAAAGCAAAAGGTCTCTGAGTTTTGCTATTGGAGACTGTAAGTCCTGTTAATTCTTTGTCTCAAATGAAAATAAATGGGGTGGGTTTTTCAAATTATTCTTGGAAAGGAAAATTCTTTCTTTATTTCTCCCTCCTCCCTCCACCCTTTAATTTAACTTTATTTTTCCAGTTTAAAAAAAGACAGCGCCTGCCATCTAGTGGTAATGATGATGTTTAATCCTTCATTCTCAAACATTCTCAAAGAAGATCATCACATCAGGGACATGAAACCATGACAAGCATATGCCTTGGATTTGAGTGAGGGGGTGCTGTGCTAAGTCACCAGGTTCACTTTCTCCTTTGGAGCTAACTGTTTCCAGTGACCAGTTATGAAACAGAATGACTGGAGATGACCCTATATATGAGACAGTCAGGGTTAAGATCACATAGTAAGTGTCAAGTGTCTGAGGTCAAATTTGAACTCAGGTCCTTTTGACTCCAGGGCTGCTGCTCTATTCACTATATCACCTACCTGCCATATCATGATAAAAAATGGATAAATCAAGCTTTGACTTCCAGCAGAATTGATTTTATTTGTGAACATCATGCTTTCTGAAGGGAAAGTTCTTGGGCAATAGGCAAACTCACAGAGAGATTTTGGAATTAGAGAAACTGGGCCTCAATTCTACTCAAATACAAGAAGAAAAAATTATAGTATTTTAATTAATAGTATTTAATTAATAGCATTTTATTTTTCCAATTACATGAAAAGATAGTTTTCAACATTTATTTTTGTAAAATTTTAAGTTCCAAATTTTTCCCTTCCAAGCAAGCAATCTGAAATAGGTAATGCATGTACAATCATGTTAAATACCTTTCCACTGTGAAAGAAGAATCAAACAAAAGGGAAAAGCCATGAGAAATAAAAAGCAAATTTTAAAAAGTGAAAATAATGTGTTTTGATCTGCATTCAGACTCCATAGTTCTTTCTCTGGATGATGTTGGCATTTCCCATTACAAGTCTTTTAAAATTATCATTGTATTGCTGACAACTAGGTTTGCCATAGTTTACCATCATACAATGCTGCTGTACTGTGTGAAATGTTCTCCTAGTTCTATTCACTTCACTCAGCAACAGTTCATATAAATCTTTTCAGATTTAGGAAATATATATATCAAGGATCTGAGTGCTAAACACTGTTCTAAGTAATAAGGATTCAGTGTAAGTAATCCTTACTGTTATTTACTACCTGAATAACCAGATATATGGACCAGATATATCCTTTCTTTGTGAAGATCCAAAGGACCAGATATATCCTTCCCTTGTAAAGATCCTCTTCATGACTTTGTTTGGGGTTTTCTTGGCAAAGATCCTGCCATTTTCTTATCGGGTTCATTTTTCAGACCGAGGAACTGAGGCAAACAGGGTTAAGTGACTTCTCCAGGGTTATACAGCTAATAAGTATCTGAGGGCAGATTTGAACTCATGAAGAAGAATGAAGACTCCAAGTCTGGTATCCTATTCACTATTCCACCTTACTTTCTTCATTATAAAATGAAGAGGTTGGATGAAATGGTCTTTAATGTCACATTTGAACTCTTTATGTTCATTAAAGAACTCAGTACTACATTAGTTCAAATTACCAAATTATCACTGAGTCATTTATGTTCTGTGTACAGAATCTTCAAAAACCATCAGGAAGTGGGCAGATCAATTTCTGGCTCCCACTGAAAATAATACAGCTTCAGAGAAGCGGTGATGAATGAAAGTGGCCAGGAGCATAACTGAAAAAAGGAAGCCCTTGGGTGTAGAAATCAATAAATAGACTGGGGTTGATTATATTTCAAGTTTAGTGGAGGGTTGTTCCAAAAAGCATGCTCAGTTACTATCCTTAATTTTGAATTACCCTGTGAAAGCTTTTGGAATAGTTTTCTTCTAGTCATGTTTGACTCATTACTGAAAAGACAGTCATTTTAGATAAATAACAGTCCCCTACTTGGTGGTAGGATTGGTGACTCAGTTGATGAACAAAAGAGGTTCACTTGCTCCTTAGCCTCTTTCCTCCTTTCTAATTTCCAATTGTGTAAGTTTTCTTTGAGCTACTTCCCAAGAGTTGGTGAATAAGGAGTATCTGGTCCCTTTCCTCCACCCCAATATCTATCTATGTAGCCTTGAATCAAAATGGCATCATAATAAATCACAGTTCTGGCCCAAGCAAACTTGATTCTCAGTTTGTTCTTTCTTTCATGTCTATTTTTTTCCTGATTTTAGGCATATGTGTACCTATCCCAACATGCACATGTCCAGGATTATGGTGAATTAGAGAGATCTGGAGGTCCTAGATCTAATAGGTCAGAGCCAAATGACAGCAAAGGAGGAATTCTCAACAATTAGTATGACACTCTTAAAAGGAAAATCACTAAGATGAGAATTAGTCCAAGTCTTAACAGTTTTATTAGCAGATATGTACTAGAGATTGTCTGGATGGTGGAAAGCTAAGGTGAAATATAAATTGCCTAATTAGGATCCTTCAAACTTATCTAATATTCTGATAAAGTTTAAGTATCAGGCTCCCCTCCCTCTGGGAAAGGACACTTGGAAATCCTTCATGTTCATCATTTCTTACCTGTGTAGGAATAAACATCTGTCTCACATTGTACAGGAAGCACCTTTTCCTACTCCTCATTTTTTGGAAAGGTCCTGGATATGAGCCAATAAGTAAAATTCTCCCTGAAGTTCAGATGTAGGGGGAATTTAAGGAAATGAAGAATGTGAGAACAGGAATAGGGAATCTAACCCCTGTCATGAGGTACGCTTCACTAGGGCTGAACAGATCAAAACAAATGCTTGGAAAAACATCACATTGTCCCAAAAGGGATACCTCATATTTAAGCAAAGTGTACATTCAAGTGAATTTTTAAATAAAAAATTCTTCTTCTTAAATTGGAACAACTTTATTGCCAGTAGTGGAAAGTTTACAGTGGAAAGAGTACTAAGACTCCTGTTGTACAATGAGGTTATTGAACTCCATGACCTCTAAGCCATAGAATTCACTCCTCCATTTTTACTGAGAAAGAAAGCAGACAAAGGTCCCAAGAGGTTAAATTATGTGCTCAGTGCCATATAATTCAGTAACTCTATGAGGTAGTATTTGGATCTAGGAGCACTACCTCAGACACTTACTAGCTGCATGACCCAGAGTAGACCATTTTATCTCTGTTTGCCTTAATCCACTAGAGAAGGGAAAGACAAACATCTCCAGTATCTTTGCCAAGAAAACCCCATGGATAATATGGTAGGCAGGGTCAGTAACAAATATATGGCAATAACATCCTGATTCAAACTCACTATGGCATACTGCCTCAAAGGTTTTCCCTTCCAACTCTATGATTTTGTTTTATGCTCTGTTCTTTTTAACTGAGGTAGTCCAAATAGAAGGTGGTGCTTGAACTGAATCTTGAAGGAAGTTAGGGATTCTGTGAGACAGAATTGAAGGAGTACATTATGAGCATGAGAGATGAACAGTGGAAAGAAAGAATATGTTTGAGGAATAGAGGGAAGTCTATTTCTGATGTAATATGTATGTGTGTGTGTGTGTGTGTATATACTTATATATAAAAATATGCATATTTATTTTGTTTATAAACATAGATCAAAAGAGTGAAAGGGAGAGAAAGCGGCAAAGAAGGAAAAGATTGACAGGTAGTGAAGAATATTAAAAACCCTTATGAAGAGTATATATATATATATATATATATATATATATATATATATATATGTATGTATATATAGTCTAGAGATGATAGGGTGACATAAATTTATAAGGAGACTTAAAAATTAAGTAGAGGAGTGGTAGAGTAGTAAGAAGTAGCATGCCCTTCCCTCTCTCCCCTGACCAAATTATTTCAAATAGATGTCAAAAACACACCAGACCAAGTAGAAATCCAAGAAAAAATCATGAGTCATTTGTCCAGCCCAGGTCTACATAATGATGATGATGGTTGTCCTTTGTTCTCAAACAAGGCCATGACACCAGGGAGGTTATGCCTTGACAAGTACATGAATTAGATTTCAGTGAGGGGATGCTGTTTCTCTTCCAGAACCATCTGGGTCCAATGGCCAGATATGGATCAGGGCAACTGGAGATGGCCCTGGATGCAAAGCAATACAGGTTAAGTGACTTGCCCAAGGTCACACAGTTAGTAAATGTCAAATGTCTAAGACCAGATTCTAACTCCTGTCCTTCTGACTCTAAGGCTAGTGTTCTATCCACTGAGAGACAGAGAGATACATAATTACAGGGGGAACCGTGTCAGGTCAGGACTATGCAGAATTAATCATTCCAATGATCAGGAACAGGGCAAGACAATGTCCTAGAATCATACTAGGCTATAACCTCTTGCAGAGTATAGGCACAAGTGCTGGTACAGATACAGGTTGTACTGAGGAAGGCATCAGGACAAGGGGTAAGGAGTGGTAGCAGGCCCTTCTAACTGGTATACCAAGTACAAAGGTAAGCAGAAAAACTGTGGATTTGACCTCAGCAGACTCTCAATCCCAAATTCTAACCCAGTCTAAAGCCTGAAAATGAATAGCTTGGGTAAGAATCCCAGATCAAAGGGAAGTTTATAGTTCTATGCTTTGGAACCAACAGGACTTATATATTGTTGCTTAGTTCTAAACCTAGGTCAGAAACTTGCAGATTTCCAACAAGGAGAACAGTGATAAGATTTTGCCTATATCAAACTATATTTGGAGCACTGAATTCTTGCATATTCATAACCTGAACTGCTCCAAAATAACAAAACATTCAATATCCCCAAGAAAGAGGTAACTGGATCAACCTAGATACCTCTCTTCAGAAGGACAAAGTCTGGCCCTAATATAAAGTCAAAAAGTAGGCTGGAAGAATTAGCAAACAAAAACAAAAAAAATAATCTCACCACTAAGAGTTATTATGGACTTCTGGCCAAGATGGCGGAGAGAAGACAGGCACTGTGATAAGTGCTCCTCTTTCCCCTCAAAAATAACATGAGAGAAACATCTTAACAGAAATTCAATCAACAAAACCCAGAAAGAGAAGCCAGGAAAAGAACATCTACCAAGAAGGTCTGTCTCAGGGGACTGTGGGTGAACTGGGAGACAAGAGCAGAGGATCAGTGCAGGGACAGCAGCTGGGGGAAGACAGAGGGCCAGCTTTAGTTGTAGAGACTTCGGTGAGTGGTGAGTGTGAGATTCAACTTTAGCTGCAGAGTCTTTGGCAGGAAGAAGAGGAGCTACAGGAGAGTGAGTTCCAGTACAGTCTCAGAACACACCTGGAGAACAACCAGCTGGGCCAGGGACCTGAGCTCAATACTTTCAGCAGAGGCCTTTGCCCAGAAGAAACAGTAAACAACGCCCCCACACACACACCACCACCACCACCACCACCACTACCACTAACACCACCACTGCCTCAAGGCAACAGAGTTCATTCATTCAACAGAAAGAGATTAACTTCCTCCCCCAGGACCCAGCCCAGTGTTCAAGGTCAACTCAGACCCTGCTGCTAATGACCGAAAACACTCCAGAGAAAGCAACCAGTGATCCCTACTGATTGGTCCTTGGAATTACTAAGCCAAGTGAACAAAACCTCTAGGATCTTCAAAAGCAAACCTCTGAGAGCCAGCTCCCCCCCCACCAACACAAGATCCTAAAAAGATGAAAAAAGACCATAGAAGGGGGGGGGGGGCAATTCAGGAATACTTAGAAGAGACAGATTCTAACCCAGAGAGATGTAGCACTGCTGAGGAGAATATGAATTGGTCTCCAGCCCAGAAAGACTTCCTTGAATAAATCAGGAAATAGTTTAAAAACCAATGGGGAGGTGGCTAGGTGGCATAGTGGATAGAGCACTAGCCCTGGAGTCAGGAGTACCTGAGTTCAAATCCAGCTTCAGATACTTAATAATTACCTAGCTGTGTGACCTTGGGAAAGCTACTTAACCCCACTGCCTTACAAAAACTTGAAAAAAAATCAATTGGAAAAACTGGGAAAAGAAACTCAAGAGAAAATTAACATGTTGCAAGAGAAAATTAACATCTCACAACAAGAAAGTAAATCCTTCAAAAATACAATTGGACAAATACAAAATGAGTATAACTCTCTCAGAACTTCAACTGGGCAAATGCAAAAAGGAAAATGATTCTCCCAAAACTACACTTAGGCAAATGGAAAACTCCTTCAAAAATAGAATTGACAAATTGGAAAAGGAGTTGTAAAAGATAAATGAAGAAAAATCTTCTTCTTTAAAAAGAATGGAATCATCAGAAACTAATGACTTCATGAGACAATGAGATTGTATTAAACGAAACCAAAAGATCGAAAAAATAGAAAACCTGAAGACATTGAAGATAAAAAAAAAAGCCTGGACTAAATATTACAGGATTTAGTGATGGAAAATTGTCCTGATATCATGGAACCAGAGGGCAAAATAGTTAGTGCAAGAATGCATCCATCCCCTCTGGAAAGAGATACAAAAATGAAAACACCAAGAAATGTTGTGGCCAAATTCCAGAACTATCAGATAAAAGAAAAAATCCTATAAGCAGCCAGAAAGAAAAAATTTAAATGCCAAGGAGCCACAATAAGGATTACACAGGACCTGGCCACAGCAACATTAAGGGATCGAAGGACCTGCAATGAGATATTCTGAAGAGCAAAGGAGCTTAGAATGCACCCAAGAATCTACTACCCAACAAAGCTGAGCCTTCTCTTCCAGGGAAAAAGATTGACATTTAACAAAACGGGAGACTTTCAAGATTTCATGATGAAAAGACCAGAGCTAAATAGAAAATTTGGACATCAAACTGGAGGTTCAAGAGACACATGAAAAGGTAAAAAAAAATTGCTATACAATAAGATGAAACAGGCTATATACCCACTTGGGAGACAGAGTCTCATAACTCTTGAGAATTGTAACTCTATTAGAGAGAATATACTTAGCCAGAAGTGATGGACACTCATAACTTTTCTAGACTCAGATAGAATGATTTAAAAAGGGGGGCAGTAAGGAGAAGGGAGGTTGGAGGGAGACTGAATAGGGTAAATCTCATTACATCAAGAGGTACAAAGACCTACTGTAATTAAGGGGAAGAAGGGAGGAGATGAGAACCACCTGAATCTTCATCTCATTAGACTTGGCTTAAAGTTAACTTAGACACACTTAGTTAAGTTAAGAACCTTATGGAACATTTCAAGTATTTAAAGGAGAAAAGGGGAGGGGGAGAAAAGGGGGAATTAACAGAAGGAAGGGGAGGAAGAAGGGGAAAAGGGAAAGGGGAAAGAAAGAGGAGGGGTTGATATAAGAGGGCAAACACACTGAAAGTGGCAGGATTCAGAAACAAAACACTGGGGAATATGGATAAAGGGGGAAAAGGGGGTAAATATAAACAGAAGGAAGATAGCATAGAGGTCAATAAAGAGCTAGTAGTTATAAATTTGAATGTGAATGGGATGAACTCTCCCTTAAAATGAAAGTGGATGACAGAGTGGATTAAAAACCAGAATCCTACAATATGCTGCTTACAAGAAAGTCATTTGAAGCAGACAGATACATATAGAGTAAAGGTAAAAAGTCGAAACAAATTCTATTTTGCTTCAGTTGAAGTGAAAAAAGCAGGGGTAGCAATCCTTATCTCAGAAAAGGCAGCTGCAAAAATGCATAGTGTTAAAAGAGATAAGGAAGGAAGCTATATCCTTCTAAAAGTTACCATAGACAATAAATTAATTTCAATACTAAATATGTATGCACCCAAGGGGACAGCATCCAAATTCTTAGAGGAGAAGTTGAAAGAGCTACAGGAAGGCATAAATTGCAAAACTCTACTAGTGGGAGACCTCACCCTCCCACTTGCAGATTTAGATAAATGGAATCATAAAATAAACAAGAAGGAAGTTAAGGAAGTAAATAGATTGTTAGAAAACCTAGATAGACCTATGGAGGAAATTGAATGGGGATAGAAAGAAATGTACTTTTTTTCGGCAGTACATGACACTTATACAAAAAATTGACTATGTACTAGGGCATAAAAACCTAATGATCAATTGCAGAAAGGCAGAAATAGTGAATACATCTTTTTCAGATCATAATGCAATAAAAATAATATGCAATACTGGACAAGGGAGATATAGACCCAGAACTAATTGGAAACTAAATAACTTCATTTTAAAGAATGAGTGGATCAAGCATCAAATTATAGAAAGAATTAATTATTTCATCCTTGATAATGACAATAACGAAAAAACATACCAAAACCTATGGGATACACTCAGGGCAGCTGTCAGGGGATATATTATATCTTTAAATGTTTACATGAATAAATTAGAGAAAGAAGAAATCAATGAACTAAATATGCAACTAAAAAATGAGAGAAAGAACAAATTAAAAACCCCCAATTAAATACCATTTAGAAATTCTAAAAATTAAAGGAGAAATTAATAAAATTGAAAGCAAGAAAACTATTGAACTAATAAATAAAAACAAGAGCTTTTTATGAAAAAAACAATAAAATTGATAAACCTCTGGCCAATTTGATTAAAAAATAAGAAAACCAAATTGTTAGGATCATAAATGAAAAGAGTGAACTCACCAGCAATGAGGAGGAAATTAAAGTAATAAGTCAGAATTATTTTGCCCAACTATATGCCAATAAATTTGACAATCTTAGTGAAATCAAGGAATATTTACAAAAATATAAGTTGCCCAGATTAAATGAAGAGGAAATTAAAAACCTAAATAACCCTATCTCAGAAAAAGAAATTCAACAGGCCATTATTGATCTCCCTAAGAAAAAAATCTACAGGGCCAGATGGATTCACAAGTGAATTCTATCAAACATTTAAGGAACAAGTGCTTCTAATTCCATATAAACACTCTGGAAAAAATAGGTGAAGACAGAATTCTGCCTCTTTCTATGACATCAATATTGTAATGATACCTAAAGCAGGAAGAGTTAAAACAGAGAATGAAAATTATAGACCTATCTCCCTGATGAATATAGATGCAAAAATCTTAAATAAAATCTTAGCAAAATGATTACAAGTTATCATCAGGATAATACATTATTATCAAGTAGGATTTATCCCAGGCATGCAGAGTTGGTTCAATATTAGGAAAACTGTTAGTATAATTAATGATATCAATAACATACCTACCAGAAATCATATGATCATATCAATAGATGCTGAAAAAGCTTTTGTCAAAATATAGCACCTATTCCTAATAAAAAAAAAACACTAGAGAGTGTTGGAATAAATGGTTTGTTCCTTAGACTAATTAGCAGTATCTATCTGAAACCATCAACAAGCATTATATGCAATGGGGATAGGAAAAGAAAATAATAAAAGAAGAAAAAGAAATTGAAGGAATTAGAATAGGGAAGGAGGAGACAAAACACACTCTTTGCAGATGACATGATGGTATACCTAGAGAATCCCAAAAAAAGTCATCTAAAAAATTACTAGAAATAATTAGCAACTTTAGTAAAATAGCAGGATATAAAATAAACCCTCTTAAATCCTCAACATTTCTATATGTGACTAGCAAGATACAGCAGAAAGAGCTAGACAGAGAAATCCCATTCAAAGTAACCTCAGACAAAATAATCTACCTGCGAGTCTACCTGCCAAGGCAGACTCAAAAACTTTTTGAAAACAGTTACAAAACTCTTCTCATGCTTAACTTGGCCAACATCAACTATTCATGGATAAGTCCAGCTAATATAATAAAAATGGCAATTCTACCAAAACTAAACTACTTGTTTAGCACCCTACCAATCAAAATTCCAAAAAAATTACTTTAAGAGTTAGAAAAAGTTGTAAGTAGATTAATATGGAGAAATAAAAAGTCAAGAATTTCCAGGGATTCAATGAAAAAAGGTACAAAAGAAGGTAGCTTAGCCAGATCTAAAATTATTTTATAAAGCATCAGTCATCAAAACTGTCTGGTATTGGCTAAGAAATAGAGTCATGTATCAGTGGAATAGACTAGGTGCAATAGCAGGAAATGATTCTAGTAAACTGCTGTTTGATAAACTCAAAAGAGTCCAGCTATTGGGATAAAAACTCTCTTTCAATTAAAACTGTTGGGAAAATTGGAAGTTAGTATGGAAGAAACTTAGATTAGACCAATACCTCATATCCTATACCAAGATAAGATCCAAATGGATACAGGATTTAGACATAAAAAATATTATAAGCAAAGTAGAAGATCAAGGAGTAGTACCTGTCAGATCTATGGAAAGGGAAGCAGATCAAGTAAGAAATGGAGAACATCATTAAAAACAAACTAGATAAATTTGATTACATTACACTGAAAAGCTTTTGCACAGCTAAAACTATTGTAAGCAAGATCAACAGAAATGTAGTAAATTGAGAAACAATTTTTGCAACTAGTATTTCTGACAATGGACTCATTTGTAAAATATACAGAGAACTGAGTCAAATTTTCAAAAAAACAAGCCATTTCCCAATTGACAAATGGCCAAAGGATATGCAAAGGTAATTTGCAGCTGAGGAAATCAAAGCAATCTATAGTCATGAAAAATTGTTCCAAATCATTCCTTATTAGAGAAATGCAAATTAAAGCATCTCTGAATATCACCTCACACCTGTCAGACTGGCCAATATGACCAGAAAGTACAATGATCAATGTTGGAAGGGTTGTGGGAAATCTGGGACATTAATACATTGTTGCTGGAGCTGTGAACTCATCCAACCCTTCTGGAGAGCTATTTGGAACTATGCCCAAAGGGCAACAAAAATGTGCATACCCTTTGATCCAGCAATACCACTACTGGGTATATACCTTGAAGAGATTATGAAAAAGGGTAAAAACATCACTTGTATGAAAATATTTATAGCAGCCCTGTTTGTGGTGGCAAAAAATTGGAAATTAAGTGAATGTCCTTCAGCTGAGTAATGGCTTAACACACTGTAGTATATGTATGTCATGGGACACTGTTGTTCTATTAGAAACCAGGACGGATGGGAATTCAGGAAAGCCTGGAAGGATTTGCTTGAACTGATGCTGAGTGAGATAAGCAGAAGCAGAAAAACATTGTACACCCTAACGGCAACATGGAGGTGATGATCAACCTTGATGGACTTGCTCATTCCTTCAGCACAACAACCAGGGACAATTTTAGGCTATCTGCAATGATGAATACCATCTGTATGAAGAGAAAGAATTGTGGAGTTTGAACAAAGATCAAAAACTGTTACTTTCAATTTAGATAAAAAAATCATTATCTTATATAATTTTGCGATCTCTTATACTTTATTTTTCTTCCTTAAAGATATGATTTCTCTCTTTACACATTCAACTTAGATCAATGTATACCATGGAACCAATGTAAAGACTAACAGACTGCCTTCTGTGGGGGGTGGGGGGAAGGGAATCAAGGATGGGGGGAAATTGTAAAACTCAAAATAAATAAAATCTTTCTTAAGGAAACAAAAAGATTTATTAAGGTGATAAAGATGTTCAAGACACAAATCCAAAAGAAGACCCTGAAAATAAGCAGATAAGTAACGAGAAAGATATTAATAACAGAAGGAAATGGTTTCCAGATTCAGGGAAAGAGTTCAAGCAGTTATGAATATGTATTATGAGGCAAAGAAAATGAATCTTCACCAAAAAGGCAGAAGACCCTGTGGATTCCCAAGATAGCATGGAACCACTTCAGAATGCCCTTGAGCAGTTATAAAGAGAAATAAGAATTTTGAAAGTACAATTTACAGCCTACCCAGCAGAAACAAATCATAAATCTGAACACATAGTGACACATCTCACCAAGGAAACAAAAGGAAAAAAATACCTGATTGAGAATGAAAATACATGGAAATAGAGGATAATCTAGAAGAAAGCAAATGGTAGTAACATTTAAAAGAAACGATATCCATGCAAGCAAAACCTTGATCTTGAAAGCACAATGTGTAAAGACAACTCAAGGATTATAGATGTCTTAGGACATTTCAAAAATCCTAAATTTCATACAAGATTAATGCAAGAGAACTCTTTAGAACTACCAAACACAGAAAACAGAGTCAATCAAAATAGCCCATAGATTGTTTACAGAAAAACAACAAAACTAGGCTAAACTCTTTGTATGGGTATATAGGTTCAATCCTTATTAGTTTTAGATATGAATGAAGTTCATGCGATGCCTCCTCTTCCTTAGGCCTTCTATGTTTATATTTGATTTTTGCTACATGACCCCCATTATAGTTTATTATCTGTATGACCTGAGTCAAGTCATTTCATCTCTAGGCTGATTTCAAACTCCCTATCTATAAAAGGAGGGAGAGAGGGTTAGGATAGGTCAAATATCTCAAAGCCACCTTGGAAATTATCTAATTTATCTTCTTTTTAAAAAATTTTTGTTTTACTTTTCCAAATATATGTTATTTAAGTTTTCTTTTTTAACATTCATCGCATATGCTTATGTATATTTCTAAGTTACAAAATTTCCTTCCACCCTCCCTTCCTACCCCCCTCCCCTCAGGGGCAAGCAGTCAGATTAATATTGTATTTGCACATTTGTGTTAAGCATGTTTACAGGTTAGCCATTTTTGGTATGAGGAATTAGGATTAAGGGAAAGAAATACATGAGATGATTTGTAAAAAAGTGAATGTAGTGTTCTTCAGATTTTGATTTTTTTTGTTTTGTTTTGTTTTTCTTCCTCTGGATGGAGATATCTTTGTGCGTAGCTGGTCTAGTATGGTTATCCAGGCTCTCTGAACTGCTGAGAGCAGTTGCATCCATCAAGGTTGATCATCTCACATTGTTGTTGTTAATGTGTGCATTGTTTTCTTGTTTCTGCTCCTTTTGCTCAGCATCAGATCCTGTAATTCCTTCCATGCTTCTCTAGAGTCCAACCATTTATGATTTCTTATAGAACAATAATATTCCATAGTATTCATGTACCATAACTTGTTTAACCATTCCCCAATTGATGGGCATCCGCTCAATTTCCAATTCTTTGCCACTACAAAAAAGAGCTGCTATGAAATATTTTAGATCTTGTGGGACTTTTCACATTTTTTATGATTTCTTCAGGATATAGGCCTAGAATTGGAATTACTGGGTCAAAGAGCATGACCAGTTTTATTGCTCTTTGGGTGTAATTCCATATTGCTCTCTGGAAAGTTTGAATCACTTCACAACTCCACGAGCAACACATTTATATTCCAATCCTCCCACAATCTCTCCAACATCGATAATCTTCCCTTTTTTGTCATGGTATGGGATGATACCTCATAGCTGTTTTAATTGCATTTATCTAATCAATAATGAT
Organism: Macrotis lagotis; assembly: GCF_037893015.1. Taxonomy (NCBI): domain Eukaryota; kingdom Metazoa; phylum Chordata; class Mammalia; order Peramelemorphia; family Peramelidae; genus Macrotis; species Macrotis lagotis. Next base: position 128,871,298 of record NC_133658.1, read on the forward strand.
TTGGAGCATTGTTCATATGATTATATATAGCTTAATTTCTTCATTTGAAAACTGTCTATTCACATATCCTTTGGCCATTTATTAATTGGGGAATGATTTGCAACCTTATATGTTTAATGCATTTCTCTATATATTTTAGAAATAACACCTTTATCAAAACTCCTAGTCATGAAGATTGTTTCCCAGCTTTCTGTTTTCCTTCTAATTTTGGCAGCATTTGATTTTGTCACTGCAAAAGTTTTTTAATTTAATATAGTCAAAATCATTCATTTTGCAATTTATAATGTATTCTATTTCTTGTTTGGTCATAAATTTGTCCTCTAATTTATCTTCTTACTCTAAATCTTTTAACATTTATATAAAAATCTTATAAATGTAACAGTGACTACCTGGTCCCTATATAACCAGATATGTTACATTTCTTCCCTCCAAAAGGTTCTCTTTTTCTTTTAGAGGGCTTTTTTTAAAAGGAGAGGAAGGAAGGGCTGCCATTGACTCTAGGCTCCAATCAACACCAAGATGTTCTCATAATATTAAGAATCCATTCCATTTAATCTTCTCCTGTTCATTTAATCATTAACAGATTAGATTTAATAAGAAAAAATTTATTTCAAAAGTAAATCAACAGGGGCAGCTAAGTGGCACAGTAGATAGAGCATTGACCCTAGAGACAGATATCTTGCAGATGAAGGGGAAGGATGTCCTCAAATTCCTCACTTCAGGCACCCATTTGGATGGCACCAATTTAGACTTCCAGATGGAACAGTATATCTACAAAAGGAAGAGTGACAGCATCTATATCATTAATTTGAAGAGAACTTGGGAAAAGCTTCTGCTGGCAGCTCGTGCCATTGTTGCCATTGAAAATCCAGCTGATGTTAGTGTCATCTCATCCAGGAACACTGGCCAGAGAGCTATTCTGAAATTTGCTGCTGCCACTGGCGCCACACCTATTGCTGGACACTTTACCCTGGGCACCTTCACTAACCAGATCCAGGCAGCTTTTAGGGAGCCTCGCCTCTTGGTGGTCACTGATCCTCGTGCAGATCATCAGCCTTTGACTGAAGCATCATATGTTAACCTTCCAACCATTTCACTGTGCAACAAACACTCCCCACTTCACTATGTGGACATTGCCATTCCATGTAACAACAAGGGAGCTCACTTAGTGGGTCTGATGTGGTGGATGCTGGCCCAAGAAGTCCTGCAGATGCATGGTACCATCTCCCATGAGCACCCATGGGAGGTCATGCCTGATCTTTACTTTTACAGAGATCCAGAGGAGGTTGAAAAGGAAGAGCAGGCCACAGCTGAGAAGGCAGTGACAAAGGAGGAATTTCAGGGTGAAGGGACTGCACCTTCCCCAGAATTCACTGCTGCTCAGCCAGAGGTGGCTGATTGATCTGAGGGCATCCAGGTGCCATCTGTGCCCATTCAGCAGTGCCCTACTGAAGATTGGAGTGCTCAGCCAGCTACTGAAGAATGGTCTGCAGCTCCTACTGCTCAGGCCACTGCATGGATAGGAACTACCACTGAGTGGTCCTAAATCTGTCTTAAGTCCAAGTCCTGGATACTCTGACTTCTTAAGTTCCCTTGGCAGCAACATCTAGACTAGAATCCTGCCTCCAACACCACCACCTGCAAACACCTGAACAGGATAAATGAAATAGATCATCACAAAATCCTAGGCACCAGGCTTAAAAGTGGATGGGTGGAGAAATAAGAAGGTAGTTCAATTTATGGTCCCCTTTACTATGTGTAGTAAAAAAGATTATCACCCTTTTAGGGGGAGAAAAGAGAAAGGACAACTTTCCAATCTGGTTGTTTTAAAGATGCAGTCTGTACCAGCTAAACTGCCAATGGAAAAAAGATGCGTCCACCCATGTGGTAGGGAATGCAGAATGTCTTCTCCCAGAACCAGGGTGCTTGGCATGTGCAGCAAAGCCCATTACAAAAAAAAAAACAAGCAAAGACACAAAATTTTGGTATAAGCATGTTCTAGGTTTTTCTTTCAAATCTTGTCACATCTGGTGTATATAGATGGTTGCCTCGTTTCAATGAGTTTCCAAGGATCTCATTACAAAGTACCTGTAGGTATTTCCTAGAATTTTGGCATGGATTCTGAAGATAGTTCTGCTTTTATCTTCAAACAAGGTTAAAGATTATTTTTAAAAGAAATCTTATACTCTGGATTTGGAACCCTTAAAGCTTTCCAAAGGGAAGTAAAGGATCTGGGCTTTTAGTAATTTATTTTAAAATTGGAAAGTTCCCTATTTTGCTTGCAAAGCATCTTAAGAAGTGAGTTATAGATTCTCTTCATATTCAATCCCTGTTCCTTTCCTTTCTTTATCTTCTGATCTAGATGATGGCTGCATGAAATTCTTTTCCCTTAATGCATTCATTCATTTTTTTCATCTATAAATATCACCTCTCTACAGAGTTTCATATATCAATAGCTAGAACTAGGAAGGACTGTAGAGATCTCCCTTTCTGTACTCTCTCCATTTTAGGGAGAAGGAAGTTGCAACGTGGAGGTTTGAGTTAATTGACCTAACTGGATAGAAGTAGCAGGACTCAATTCAATTCCAGATCAGTCTTCATATTCAGTATCCTTTATGTAACTGAAAGCTTGGTCAACCTTGATTTTTCTGGGATATTACAGCTATGTGGAACAATGGATAGAGTATCAGACCTGATAACAGGAAGACCTGAATTCAAATCTGATTTCTGCATGACCCTGGGCTAGTCACTTAATCCTGTTTGCCTCTGATTCCCTATTTATTAAATGAACTGGATAAGGAAATTGCACTAGTATCTTTACCAAGAAAACTCCAAATAAGGCCATGAAGAGTCAGGCACAACTGAAATGACTGAACAACAACAATAAATTCAGAAAGCCAAACTTGGTAAGTCCAAGAGACCTGCTTCAGTAAAAAAAAAAAAATCAACAATTACATAAACTCATTAAAGTTTAATAAATACCTATGAACTAACCCACTATCCTAGACACTACAGACATAAAGGAAAAAACTCAACATATTCCACACTTTTAAAGGGATATAAATATATCCAACTTACAGCCAGCTCCAATAGGTCCATGAGAACCAATGGTTGAATTTTTTGATGTGATCATTTATACCTCAGAAACAGACAAATACTATAAATTATATCTTAATTTATTACTTTATTTGATTGCCTAGGCTTTAAAAGTTATGGAGAAAATATTAATAATATAAATAAAACTCAAAAGTGTGTTCTGCATACATTTATTCTTACAGGACTTGTTATTAAACATTTACCAGCACACATTTTGTACATTCTACAGGAAACTGTATAAAAATGTTTTGTAAGGGTTGTTGTTCTTTTTTACAACTTTGTGAGAAAGCTACTGAGATCAGTTTTAACTGTGCTAAGACAAGTGTGTCAAACATTTCTACACTGAGATGGAAATTGCACACAGAACAATGAGGAATTCATGTTTCAAAAAAATTCTAATGTCCATTTATCTTCTCTTGATATTGTTACAAAATAGATCTCTGAACTTTCCCTATCCAATCCTCACTAACAATTCATTTTAATAGTGAGTAAGCACAGATGAGCAGATAATCCCAGCTCAGTCATGTGAGAATGACTTGCCCATTGTGTGTAGAGTTTAATATAGTTTTGTTTTCTCTAGTATTGTGCAACTACTAATTATGACCCATAAGACAAGGTAACCTAATATATTTTTCAAAAATGTTAAGACTATAATTTTTTTAAGTTTTTATTTGAATTCCAGGAAATATGTTTTTAATTGGAGGTTGGGACAGAATGAATAAGTGGAAAGTAGAAAGTGTATCCTCCTTGATCTTATTGATGTAGATATTTCCTATAAAGATGTAGATGTAAATGTTGTCTTCTCTCACCCTCATTTAGTTTTTCTTGGGTGAATCTAACACCAACAAAGTGTTTTGAGTAACTATATTTCCTTTTAGAGGACAGTTAGGTAGCACCATGGTGTTCAGAGTTCTAGTCCTAGAGTTAGACTCAATCTGCCTGACCTCAGATACTTACTGGCTGTGTGTTCCTGGGCAAGTCACTTAATCTTGTCTGTCTCAGTTTTCTTATCTGTAAAATGAGCTGAAGAGGGAAATGGCAAACTATTCCAGCATCTCTTCCAGGAAATCACCAAAGAGCAGAAATGAGTGAACAACATTTCATTTAAGAGATTGAATTATGCCAGAATTTGATGCAATCAGCAATATCATCCTCAAACAGGAGTATTCAAAAGACTTGTAGAAAGTTCTTCTTTGACTCAAATTCTTTTCTGAATCACATTTCTTCCATGATAGTAGTAGTAAATATATTTTGTGAACATACATATCTCTAGTTTTCTGCTTCATTTGATGTTAATGATCAGAAAAACAATCAAAAATGATTTCTTTCATCTTTCAAGCAAACTTTGATGTAAGAAGGAATCCTTAACCAAATGAAACACTATATATATTCAATATACATCTAAATCCAGATGGTATAGGGGATAAGAGTGGAGGACTTGGGAGTTAAGTTCAAATCCTGCCTCCAATTCTTACCGACTGAGTGATCCTGGACAAATCATTTAACTACTGTCTGCTTCAGTTTTCTCAACTATTAGATAAGGATAATAATAATAATAGAGTACTCTTATCCTGGAGTTTTTGTGAGAATTATGTGGATTAACATATATAATGCTTTACAAATCATAAAGCACTTTAGGAATGCTAGCAGTTATTAATAGTCATCTTTCATTGTATTGAATAATGACAAAGATTGATTCTATTGTGGAATACTACTTGCACTACCCTGACTCTTCCCTTCTAATGTCCTCATGTGGAACTGATTCTCATGAAAATTTTAGAAATACGAGAAAATAAATGCATGTGTCCTTCATTATTGATGCTTTCAGTTGATTTGTGTGAATGTGAATTGTAATAAAAAGATATGAGAATTCTGGTACCTTCCCTTCCTTCAGTTGCCTTGAGAATCAATTCAACTCCCTTAAAACTGTCACTTCTAGCATGGATAACTACTGGTTGCATATACTTGGTATTTATTATTCAGTCAATCAGTTATGTCTGAATCTTCATGAACCTATAAATATGGTCAATGATCAATGCTGTCCATGGAGATATTTTTTTATTTTTCTTGACAAAGATACTAAAGTGATTTGTCATTTCTTAATCAAGTGGATTAAGGCAAACAAGATTAAATTACTTGCTCAGGGTCATATAGCTAGTAAGGAACCAACTTTAGGGCAGCTAGACCTGAGTCAAATCCAGCCTCAGATACTTGCCATTTACTGAGACTCTGGGAAATTCACTTAATCTTGACTGCCTTGCATAAATGAATGAATGAATGAGTAAATAAATAAACAAACCCTAAATAAATATAAATATGTTGCAAGTGAATTAGATTTGAGTGGGTTTTGTTGTGCTGTCTCTTTCATTTTCTCTTCCAGAACCATCTGGATCCAGTGACCAGATATGAATCAGAATGACTTGAGATAGCCCTCAATGTAAGGCAATAAGGGTTAAGAGACTTGCCCAAGGTCACACAACCAGCATGTGTCATGTGACTGAGGCTAGATTTGAACTCAAGTCTTCCAGATTCTAGACCCGGCACTCTATCCACTGTACTATCTAGCTGCATACTTGGTATAGTTAGCTGCTTTTCCCATCTTTTATTTCTTCAATACTATTTATACTACCTCAAGAAATGCATATGGGACTCTGATGTTAGTGTCCAAATATCAAAGTTCCAATGTGCTTGACAGTGAAAAGAGTTTGTCATAAAAATATTTACAGATCTTTTCCATCTTTTCTCTGTTTGTTGTCTTTCTTCCAATTTCATCTTTAAATGTCCTCATGATTTTTTTCTCAAGCTTTCAACAGCCTCTTCCTTCAACTATTTTCCATTGCTTTATAAGGAAATACTATTCAGTGTTCTACTATCCTATTCCATAAGATCTTACAAACAAGTTTACAATCCAAGCCAACATTGCCCTTGACTGTCCTATCTTTCCCTTAATAAAATCAAGTGTTATTTGACTAAAGTGATTTTATGTGTCTTTGATCTCCTCGCTATGGCATTGAGCTTATACTGGTTAAAATTTTTAATGAAATGATTATACACAAAATTATTGACCTTTTCCCAGAACCAATATCTTGATTATAAAGGTCAAGATTACTTTAATTACTTGATTACTTGATTTAAAAAGTCAATATTCCTTTAATTGAATGTCATATATTTTTCTCACTTTTATTCTTTATTCTAGTTTAGTATTATTTTTGTTTTTGACTCTAAGTCAGAGATCTCACTGTACCTAAACAAATAACTAAGGAATGATCCCATATTAGTAATGAGTCATTTCTTATCTGCTATAATATAATCAAATTATCCTTTTGGGAAACTGTGTGATGTTTATCATATTGTATATTTTCCAAATTTTCCTTCTTTCTTTCTCTCTCTCTTCCTTTCTAGACAGAAAAAATGACATATAACCATATGACTTTTACTGTGTCTTAAAAAAAGTATGTGATCTTTTTCATTCTTTACAACAGTTTATTTCCCAATGGGTTTTTTTTTTTTGTATTTGACTAGTCTTTCTATGCCCACCTTTTCATTGAAATCACTTTGTATCTAGCTATACGTTGACTTAATTTAGAGGGTCTTATTGCATTCTATAAACACATTCTTGGCTTTTTTATTGACACATAAATTTTGCATAATTGTCTTTTTGCAAATACTTACCTAGAGCATTGCAACATGATATGGTACAGAGACCCATGAACTAATATATCTTGTTACTTTGCATGTAGAATAAAAATCTTTTATTTTCTTCTTCAAGAGAGCTGTTGAGCCATCCATACATGTAACTACAATTTCCTTTTTTGTTTTCTGGCTGTGTTAGGATTCATTTCTTCCAGTAGTATATCTACTTGCTAACCTTTGTACAAAGAACTTTTAGAGTACCAATGGTTTAGGGTAATGTTACTTTAATAATCTAAACTGCTGTAATTCTTAGCACCATTTTTTTCTTTTCTATTACTTTTTCACTATAACTGCAAAATCAAAAATAGAATATTTTAACTGAGGATCAGATTACAGTTTTCTTTCTTTTAATGGGTTTCCATGGATAAGAAGCTGTTCCCAGGTTGCCATCTGGCGATTAGTAAGAGGCGTTTCTTTACTTAGCTGAGTTGGTCCTCAGAAAGGAATTATAATCTTCCTGTATTTACATATAGAAAAGAAAATTTATATGAAAATGGTAAGTACTTTGATACTTATTAATTTTCCCCCAGATCTCCTTTACCATCAGCTATCCCTGTTCTAAATGCCACAATCAAAAAATTTCTGAGGGAGTCAATGAACTTGGATAGGGATAAAATTCCATATTTATTTCAATATAATTGATTTCTTTTGTAATTTCATATATTTTGTTTTTATAGTTTAAAACATTGACTGAGAGGGATCCATAGGCTTCACTAGAGTACCAAAGTGGTCCATGACACACAAAAAAGTTAAGAATCCTTTTAATGGAAACCATAAAAGTCATATTATTGCATCCACTATAGAGTAATGCAATCTAATCGCAACTGTGTTCTCTTTGCTGCATGAGTTTTTTTTTTAATTTATGTCTCACTGACTCCCTATTCTACTCTCCACAGTGGCTATTCCAAATCTCTTCCTTCTTCAAGTCCTCAACTCCATACAATAAACCCCATTCAATAAATGACCTTGCCTTCCAATTGACTGGAAAGCTGAGCCCATTCCTCATCTCCCTTTCTCCAGTCTCCCAAACCTCTCTCTTTTGTCTCATTCTGCCTTCTTTACTCCAAGTATTAGTGTTTAAGATGGCCTTCCTTGACTATGTGACACAGGGCCTTTGAACTCCTCCTTCTCATCTCCTATGGGACCTTGTTCTTTCAAACATCTCCTTTTCTTTCTCCTTTAATCTCTCCCTCCATCTTTTGCCCCAGTCTACAAACATTTATAGGCCAACCATATCCTAAATACAAGAATCATTCCTTAACCTTTGTATCCTCTCAGGTTCATTATTCCATCTCTCCTCCTCTTCACAGGCAAACTTTTCAAAAGTATCATTATATTTACTGCCTTTACTTCCTCGCCACCCACTCATCCTCCAGACTTCTGTAGTTTAGTTTCTGCTTCTATTACTCTACTGAGACTACTTTCTCAAAGGTCATTAAGGACTTCCTCCTCTCATCCACTTCTGCAGAATTTAACCCTGTTGATCACTCCCTCTTTCTCAATACTCTTTCTTCCCTTTCCCTCACAAAATCATAAAATGACAGAATTAGAGAGGATCTCAGAGATCATCTATTCCCACTCATACCTGAATAGAAATCACTTCTGTAGCATCTCTGACAAGTCATCTTCCTAATTCATGATCTCCAGAGAAGAAGGAACTCACTACTTTTCTAGACAGCACATTCCAGTTTGGGGAGGGGGTAGGTTTTTGCAAGGCAAGTGGGGTTAAGCGGCTTTTCCAAGGCCACACAGCTAGATAATTATTAAGTGTCTGAGACCAGGTTTGAACCCAGGTACTCCTGACTCCAGGGCTGGTGCTTTATCCACTGCATCACCTAGCCACACCAACATTCTGGTTTTTTATGTCTCCAATTAATCATCATCATCATAATTAACATTTATATAGCACTTTCTAATGATAGATACTGGTTTCCTAAATAGTTTCTCATTTGATCCTTATAACAAGTCTATAAGGTAAACTGTTATTGTCCCCATTTTACAGATGAGGAAACTGAGATAAGAAGAAATTAAGTGATTTACCCAGGCTCATACAGCTAAAAAGTATTTAATGTAGGATTTGAACCCAGGTCTTCCTGACTCCATGCACAAGACTATCCACTATACCACTTTACTATCCCTTTTAGGGAACTTCTATTTGTACAAATCCTAAGTCATTTTCTCTAATATCTATCTGCTGCTCTAGTTTTGCCTTCTTGAATCAAGCAACAACAATAAAAAAATTTATATAATATATAATATTATATATATATATAATATTTATATAATAAGATAATTAAAATATTTCAACAAAATATTCTCAAAACTAAGCAAATTCAGTTCCTTCAATTGTTTCTCTTTGTGTAGCATTTTTAAAAGCCCCCTCCTACTAAGCACTTCCATTGTGCCTACACTGTACATAATTCTCCACATCAGAATAAAGCAAAATCAAAATATAACAATCCTCCTTTTGTAAACTAATACTGCCATTAATACAACAGAAGCTTTTTTGTCTAAGGCATCCAACATATTGTGCTAACAGTTGACTAAAATCTCCAGGTCTTTTTCAGATGAACTGCTGTCTAACATTATCCCCTAAACTATATTTAGCTTCAACATCAACTGTATGAATTATATTATTCCTATTCAATTTCATCTTATTATATTTGGCATATTGTTTCACTCAGATTATTTTGTACATTTTATCCATGGGTACATGCAAACACACAAATATGTGTGTGTGTGTATCAGCAAATATGTGTGTGTGATGTAATCAGCAAATGAAGAGAGACAGAGACAAATACCAAGAAACAAACAGGCAGAGTGAGAAGAGAAGGAAAGTAGAAAGGAGGGAAGAGGAGGGGAGGGATAGCAAGGGAGGAGAGGAGAGGACCAATAAGTCTTGAAGGAATTCCCAGAGTTATTGAAAAGAAGGAGGAAATGAACAATTTAAGGAAATCCAGAAGATTTGAGGAGAACTATTTCTCATTTCTGCTCAAATATCCCTATCCCTCCCCAATTCCCTCCCCATTTTCTTGGATGAGGACCTTGTCTCATACTTCATCAAAAAAATGGAGTCTGCTCACTGAGAGTTCCTTAGTTCCTTTTCTCCTTTTTCCTCATTTCACATCCTCAGACATCTTCCCCACTATCTCCCTCTTCATTTCTGTTTCAAATCAAGAAGTGATTCTCCTCCTTGCAGAAATCAGTGCCCTAGATACAGCCTTACTCTTTTAGTAAATAATCCCCATTCTCTATTTTATTTTTAATCTCTTCCCTATCTACCAGCTCCTTCTCTGTTGCCTACAAATATGGCCATGCCTCCCTAACCATTAATAACCCTTCATATCATCCTACCATCCCTGCTAGTTATTTCTCCCTTTGTTTGTGGTTAAATGTCTTGACAAAACCATCTTCTTTTGATGTCTCCACTTCCTCTTTTTTAATTCTCTACTAAATCCTCCATTTTCTGGCCTCTGACATCATTCATTCCAGAGTTATCTCTTAATTTTAAAATACTGTTCCTCTTTGAGCTCTCTGAATAATTGATCCTATTGATCAGTATCTCCTTCTGAATATTCTTTCCTCTCAAGGTATTCATTCATTCATCTCTAAGTACACTATTCTAAGTATACTCTATTCTCCTCTCATTCTCCTCCCCTCCTCAATGATCATTTGCTGTTGTCTCTCACTAATTTTTTATCTACATCACATCCATTATGCTTGGCTATACCTTAAAGGTAAAGGTTCTATCCTAGCCTAGGACTCTTCTACCTTGCTTAATGAACCTATTAGCTTTCCTCAATTTAATTATCATTTCTATGCAGATAATTCCCAGATCTGTTTATACAGACCTAGTCTGTATCCTGAATTTCAGTCTTACATCACCAACTATCTTTTGGATATCTCAATCTGGATATCCTATAGGTATGTCAAATTCAACAAGTCTAAAACAGTCATCCCTCCCATACCCCACCCCTCCTTCCAATATCCAATAAATGTCAAGAGTACCACCATCTTCCTGCCCAGGTCTTCTTCAGTGTTATCTTCTATTCCTCATTCCCACCCCACCCCCAACATATCCAGTCTATTGCTTAGTCTTGTTGCTTGCCTTCAGGTCATTCCTATATATCCCCTTCACTTTTCTCACACAGCTGCCACCTAAGTACAGGCCCTCTCATCACCCATCTCCTGAAATATTACAAAAAACCTTCTAACTAGTCTCCCTTTCTCAAGATTCACCCCTCCTGGGGTGGCTATTTGGCGCAATGGATAGAGCATTGGCCCTGAAGTCAGGAGTACCTGGGTTCAAATCCAATCTCAGACACTTAATAATTATCTAGCTGTGTGGCCTTGGCAAGCCACTTAACCCCATTTGCCTTGCAAAAACCTTAAAAAAAAAAGGTTAGCCTTTCCCTAATCAATCCTCATCTTCCTCCAGAGTGTTGTTTTTCCTAAAGTGTGGGTCTAGCAATGTCACTCTCCTTTTCAATGAGTCCCAGTGGTTCTATTACTTCCAGGATCAAATTTAACATCTTTAATTTGGCATTTGAAGATATTTACAACCTATTCCCTCACTACTTTTCCAGTCTTCTTCTTATCCTTTACTCTACTCTAGGTTCTCTATGATCCAGATGTACTGACCCACTTACTCATCATCCCATGACACCTCTGTCCCCCATCTTCATCTCTGCCTTTGCATTGGTTGATTTTCATGCCTGAAATATTCTATCCTCTCACTTCTGGCTACCTTCAAGATCCAGCTGAAATACAGGAAGACCTCTCTTAGTTTCCCAAATCACCTTTTTCCTTTAAGATTACTTCTTATCTGTCTTTGAATAAATTTTGTAGATAGCAGTTAGATATCATATAAATATTGTATTTAACTCAAGAGTTTTGTTATTGTTTAGCCATTTCAGTGGTGTCTGAGTCTTTACTATTGCATTTGAGTTTTCTTGGAAAAGATACTGTAGTGGTTTTCCATTTCCTTGTCCAGCTCATTTTATAGATGAGGAAGATATGGCAAAGAGGGTTAAATGATTTGCCCAGCAGTATCTAAAGCAGAATTTGAACTCAGGTCTTCCTGATTCCAGGTCTGACACTATCCATTCAGTCATCTAATTGCCCATTACTTCAAAAGTAAGGACTGTTTTTGCTTTTCTTTGTTTCTTTCTTGCTTAGCATAGTATTTAGCACATGGCAAACAATTATTTTGATTGATGGACATTATCAAATGTTTTAGAAAGGTCAAAGAGGATAAAGAGTGAGAAAAAAGTCATTTTATTTGGTGATAAGAAGACTCTTTGTGACTTTGGAGAAATGGAGTGCAGAAGGAATAGGACTGTACACTATCTAGTACAGTGGTCTTTCTGCTATGCTTCCTCCTCCCCCCCCCCCCCAGTTTTACTTAATCCTGCCAATTACTCTTTATGTTGTTGGTGAGGAGAGAAAAGTATTGCTGGCAATATGAACAAAATTGTACTGAACTGCTCTGGGTCATTTAATAAAAATTCTTTTCTTCATGCTGGTCAATTAGAGCTTCACCATAATATATAGACATATATCTATATATATATCGATATAGATATAGATATAGATATAGATATATATAGTATTTTAGATGTGAACTTTGATTAGAAGCTGACTTTTGGGGATACAGCTAAGTCTTATCTAGATTAAATAATGAATCCCCTGAAGTGGTCTGGTGATTAAATGAAAATATATTTACAATGCTTAAAGAGTTATATAAATACTAGATATAGTTATTCAGATGCAGACTAATTGAAGTTATAATTATATGAAATATGGTCCAGATCAGTGATATGGTCCAGTAGTGAAAAATTCAAATAATGCTAACACTTCAAGGGAATTCTTTATTCTCACTAATCAGGATCTAACTGTAGTAGGTTCATTGACTAGACTAAAAAAAAAAACAAAAACCTGTGAAAATTGAATGAAATAATTCAGCAGTGCCACCTGGTGGCCAAGTGACTTTATTTCTGTTTTTTTTATAGAGGTTTTTAAAATTTTATAAATGATTCCCATGTGACTGCATGTAAATACATCTGATTTGTCAGGGGAGATTTCAAAAAGGAATATTTAAATAGAAATGAAGAAGCTTGGTTTCTTAGATCATTTCTCATCTTTTTAATGTTATTTCCCTCAAATCTCAGGAGCTTATAATCTAATGGGGGGGGGGAGATAGTTATAAAAAAAGGGGGGGGGGGAGAAGCTAAAAAGAGAGAAGCAACCTGAGGGGTAAGTAGCATGGAAGCCTAATGTTCCAAGGAATCTAAAGCAAGTCATATTGAAAAATGGAGAGTTTCCTGAAAAAAAATTCCAGATCATTACATGTAATTAGTTGGACAACCTATAGTTTATTCAGCAGTATATATCATGAGAAGATAACAATGAAAGAGAAGAGGGAAGAGAGGGCTCTAGGAAAATGAAGAATGCTTCTAAGGAATCTCAACCTCTTCCTGAAACAAATCCCTATTGTTTTAATTTCTGTATGTGACCTCTGTCTTTATATAATTTTAAGTCATGGAACACTATAGTTTTGGGAGAATTCAGAATAACTCTTCAACAGAAGGTACATGGAACTTGTGAGTAGTCTATAATACATAATAAGGAATTATGAAACAGAACCAGAATAAATAATATCATCAAAGAGATATATGTTAAATAAGATGGACATTTCATGTGAGAATTAGGGATGACTATGAGAAGATTCCGTTAAATTATCACCATAACAAAAGAAAGCAAAAAAAAAGACACTCTTCACATTGGGAGGGGCTGACCTTCCTCCTCAAATCCTCATGAAAATGGGCTGATACGGATAGGATGCAATATAATTACTGGAGGGTCTTTATAGATCAGGGACAGAGAATATCTGGTCTGTGGGTATATAAGACCCACAAAATCATTTGGTCTGGCACTGCCATGGCAACCACAGGCAGTAATCAAAATTCAATAAATCTAGGAGCTTTTTATGGGATGAATTAATTGAATGTTTGACCAAATATAGCAGGAAATTGATGCTATAAATATCCAAATGGCTCTTGGCAGAAAAAAGTTTCCTCACCCTTGATATAGATCAATGGTATGGCTAAAACATTTCAATTTCTGTAATTCAGCAAAACACCATGAAAGTCCTACCCTGATGCTTCATGAGACCTGGAATTTTTGAAGATTATGCAAAGAAAGTATAAGCTCTGAAAGGTCCCACTATATTTATTATTGGGAAATAATAATAACAACTGTCATATACAGAGCAATTTAAGGTTTGCAGAGTGCATCTTATTTGATCCATATAATAATCATGTAACATAGGTACCACACATATTATTACCCCCTTTTTGGAGATGTGAAAATTATAGTACAGAAGGTTTAAGCTTCTTGCTTTCAGAGCTGGTAGGGTCAGAGATAGTTTCTGAATTCAGAGAGGCAAAGGTATTTCCCCTTATACCCTGCTGTTTAAGATCTCATGGTTATTTGATAAGTGTGATAAATCTTCTCAGCCACAGCAACTCATAAAACCATCTACTAAGGCACTGGAAGAAAAGCTGCATCAGTGGAGGGTCTTTTAAAGATCCTTAACTAGGTTGCAGAATTTTGTATAACCCAACAGACTACTTAGAATGAATTAAGAACCTTTTCTAGTTTCTGTAGCAGCTACCAGTGCATGCTGAACAAAAATTTGCCTGAAGATAAAGGCAAAAAAGCTTGACTTTGACCTTTAAAATCACCTTCTTGGAAATGTCAACAATATTCTATCATCCTATGGGTCCATTCTTACCCAAAACGGCTCCCACTGTGGGGTTTTCAACACTCCCTTAGGAAACCATTTCAGACTATAATGAATCTGTTCTGTCTATATTTCCCTTCCCCAAATTACTTCTATATCTATTCTTTCATCCTAAATCCAATCTTTACTATACCTATATTATTTTGATTATGTCTACCTTTATTTACTTAGCTGCATAGAAAAAAGATGTGTGGTTATAATCATTAATGCAGTTATTGCAATTAATATACAGGCTATAACTGAAACCATATGGAATACCAAATAATGTATATTTTCATAAAAGAATGAAAATGCATGAACCAAATGGTTAACTTTCTGTGGAACATGCAGTTTTTTCATTTAAATAGCAATTAAATTTTTGTACAAAATGCTGAATTTTTATGTATGAACTTGTTTAGCTTTTATCATCTAAAATGCTGACTACATAAATACCCATGAGGACAGCTGGGATCTGGAAGAAAAGCTTTAATGAAGGGCCAAATAAACTTCTTCATGCCAAGCATAACACAGGAAAGCATTTTGTAAACCTTAAAGTCTTTATAAACAGTGCAAGATCCTAAACAAATTATAGTTAAGAATCAGAATGTTGTGTGCCTAAATGCCTAAACTCTCATAAATTTCAAATCATGTATTTTATGAATTCCTAGCATATTAGAGTTGGTAGGAAGCTTGGAAGCTTTCTAATCCAAATTCCTAGTTTAAGGGTGAATTTCTTTCACAATACAATAAGGAGTCTGGAAAGATATATGTCACTAAATTGAAAAATGCCAAAGTTGGAAAGGTCTCAGTGGCTATTTAATATTACCCATATATGCCTGTCCAAAAATTCAGCCTACATCATTACCAGCAAATGCTCATTCAGTTTTTACTTCCCAGTCTCTGAAGTCTACTTCCTTAGGCAACCTGGTCTATTCAACTTTGGATAGCTCCAATTATTAGAGACAGCCTGTCTACACTGAACTTACATTTTCCTTTTTGTAGCATCTTCTACTGCTGCTTTCTAGTGACATTTTCCTTCTTCCACAAGACCATATTGCTACTCTGCTCAATAAACTCTAATTGAATATTGCCTCTATAAAAGGCAATAATCTCTGTATAAGATCAATTTCATTGTATAGATTTTAAAATTCTTCATAATCTATCCCAACCTATCTTTCCAGCCTTATTTTGCATTACTCTTTCCCCTGTACTTTACAATCCAGTCAAATTATTCTTCCCATCTGATATTCCATCTCTTGTCTCTGGCTTATAGTTGAAAGCCTCCCATGGAAGGACCACATTCCCTCCTTACTTCTGCCCCACTAGATACCCCAGTTCATTTAAGAAGCTTCTCAAGGACTATATACCCTATATGAAATTGTTACTGATCCCCTTGACTCTGAGCATCTTCCCTCTCTCAATAAACTTTTATTTAACTACATTGAATTTATTTTCTTCATATTTATTTTGCATATGCTCTCTAAAATCCTAACCACACAATTCCTCAAACTTCTCAAATCCAACAACCATTTAATTCATTCCACTTAGATCTTAAATCTTAATATCTCCAATAAGTGTACAGCCTCCAAGATCCTGACACTGGAAATTCCAAAACATAAACACAACTTCTAATTTTTCGTCTGTCTCATTATCATTAAATATTTTTTATTATCCTGATTTTTTGTCCCCTGACCCATCCTTTTTCTTCCACTCCATCACTTCTACTATGACTTTACTTGCTTCCTTGAATCCACGGCTGCTCCCATAACCATACCCTTGAATCCTTTTCAGTGGGTCATTGGACAATTATGTCACATTTAGAGTACCAAGAGACAAATTCAAGATTATTAACAGCCTAAAAACCTTGAGATTCTTAATATACTCTTGCTCCTTTTCAAACAGCCTCCACCATGACAGAAGTTGATGGGTGCTACCCAAAACCTTCTGGGATGGGATAGTTTTAATGGCCACATAGGGAAAAAAAATCTGCCTTTGCCAAAAGGGAAGAATAGAGAAATGCCTCTTTAATTCCTGAATAGTTCTCTTTTCCCCTGGATATTCTTTTATTTATTTATTTATTTGTTTGTTTATTTGTTTTTCATTCATTCATTTATTTATTTTAGATTATTACAGTAATCTTGTTGTGAGAGCGAACATAACCTCTCTCCCCCCAAAAAAGATAGAGAAACCTCAAGAATAGTGAGAGAGAAAGAAAAGCATACTTCAGACTTTCTCTGGGATGAGTTCCCTTCTTTATCATAAGTCCACCAGAGAAGTTACTTCACTATTTTTCCTACAATTGCTGTTACTAGCTGTATTTCCCTCTACTCTATTCCTCCCCACTCTCATTTATTCTATTCTCTCTCCTTTCACCCTGACCCTGCTCAGAAGTGTTGTTTATGAGTACCTGTAAGAGACTGCTGAGGATCGCAGGAAGGTCATTGCATGACTTGGAATTACTTAAATGTCTTCTTGCCCACATATACACTGTGGCCTACTCACCTGGGTCTGCTCTCCAGATCTTCTCATCTGTTCCTTAGGTTTTGGCACTTCCTGGAACACTGTGTGAAAACACTGGGCCAGTGTTTGAAAAGTGATTGTGTGGGAGTGCTAGCCTGAGGAAGTAAACTTTTATCACCTGCTGTCCACAAGCTTGAAAGCATTATTTGATTGACTACTTAAAGAATGCTGTGAATTGGGGGTAAACCAGGCATTAAAAGGTATTTAAGTTCTTGCATTTGGTTAAATAAACAGAGAACTTGCCATCTTTTTCTCCCTCCTCTTCAACATTACCCTGAGAACTTGACTATAGCTAAACTGAGTCAAGTAATAATAAGTTATGAGTCAAGTAATAGGTTATGAGGAAAGTATAAGTTAGCTGGCTGGCACATAACAAGTACCCTCTCCCATGATCTTCCCTCTCTTCTCTCACCTACTCTCCCACTTCCCTCCCCCTATTCCCCCTTATCCAAACCTTTTCCTCTCATTTTTCTCTAGAGTAAAATAGATTTCTATACCCTATTAAGTGTGCATGTTATTTCCTCTCTCAGCCATTTCTGATGAGAATGAAGGCTCACTCATTCCCCCTCACCTTCCCCTGTTCCACTCCATTGTAGAAGTTTTATCTTGACTTTTATGTGAAATATCCTAGCCCAGCCCCTTCTTCCTCTCCTTTCCCTTCCTCTCAGTACTTTCCTTCATCATCCATTGACTCCATCTTATTACTATATTATATCATTATATTTAGTTCCTTCCTGTACCTTGTCTATATATATGCTTCTCTAACTGCTCTTATGAATGAAAAAGTTCATATATGTTATCAGTATCTTCTTCCCATTTAGGGATGCAAACAGTTCAACATCATTAAGTTCCTCATAATTAATCCTTCTCATCCACGCCCTCTATGGTTTACCTGAGTGCTGTACTTAGAGATTAGACTTTCTATTCAGCTCTGGTTCTTTCAATAGGAAAATTTGAAAGTCCCCTGTTTCATTGAAAGTCCAATTTTTTTCCCTGAGAAAGGATGTTCAATTTTGCTGGGTAGTTGATTCTCAATTATAAAATAAGATCTTTTACTTTCCGGAATATCATATTCCAAGCCCCACAAGCCCATAATTTAGATGCTGTCAAATCCTGACTATAGAGCCATGGTATTTGAATTGTTTGCTTCTGGAAGTATTTTAATATTTCCTCTTTTGACTTGGGAGTTTTGGAATTTGGCTATAATATTTCTGGGAGTTTTTCTTTTGGGAATCTCTTTCAGGAGGTGATCAGTTTCTCAATTTCTGTTTTACCCTCTGTTTCTAGGTTCTCAGGGCAATTTTGCTGTATTATTATTTTTTGAAAAATGAAGTCTAGGCTCTTTTCCTGGTCTTAACTTTCAGATAGCCCAATAACTTTAGATTATCTCTTCTGGGTCTGTTTTTGAGGTCAGTTGTTTTTCCCAATGAGATATCACACTTTCTTCTATTTTTTTGGTTATTTTGGTATATTTTATTTCTTCCTGACTTCTTGCAGTCATCAGCTTCCTTTAGTTCCATTCTACATTTGAAGGAGTTATTTTCTTCAAATAGCTTTTTTATCTCCTTTTCCAGCTGGCCAATTCTATTTTTTAAGGCATTCTTCTCCTCATTTGCCTTTTGTGTTGCTTTTTCCATTTGGCCTAAACTGGTTTTTAACATTTTATTTCTTCAGTATTTTTTTTTGTATTTCTTTCAGCAAGCTGCTGACTTGGTTTTCATGATTTATCTGCATCATTCTCATTTCTCCCCCCAACTTATTCTCTACCTCCCTTAATTGCTTTTCAAAGTCTTTTTTGAGCTCATCCACAGCCTGAACTCATTTTCCATTTCTCTTAGAGGCTTTGGATACAGAAGCTTCGACTTTGATATCTTCTAAGTATGTATTTTGATTCTCCATGGGACCAAAGTAATTTTCTATGGTCAGATTCTTCTTTTTCTGTTGTTTATTCATTTCCTCAGCTTATGACTGATTTACTGCACTTCCAAGGCTTTGAGGATACCCCACTGGGACCTTAATTCCTCTAAAGTCTTATGAGACTACTCTCTTGCCAAAGCTCTGGTATGTGGATGACCCCAGACCCTGCCCTCTGCTCTGGAGTTGAGAGGAGGGTCCCTGATCAGCTATGGTAGTATGGGGGCCCAGACTGCAACCTGGATCTGAGAGAGGGCAACCAGGAGAGTCCTGCCCCAGGGGGAGCAGAAAGAACTGATCCCCTTATTGTCTGGGCTGAGAGCTCTAGATGTGCTGGGTGACTTCTCTGATTCCCACTGCAGGTTCTTGTTGCAGGGCTGTTCTCAGACCAATGCTCCACTCTGTGCTCTTTCTCTCTGGTGTGGCAGAGTTCTCTCACCACCCCTTCAAGCTGGCCCCTTGAAGCCTGGGCCAAGAGGTCCAGAAACTGCCCCTCTGCCACAGACCCAGGAGCCCCCAGACACCCAAGCACTGCAGAGAACTGCAAGCTGGAGATGGTTTGTTCCAACCTGGCTGTACTGTGCCAGGACTGAGCTGCACTGCAACTGAGCTGCCATTCTTTCCAACTCCCAGTCAGGTGAAACAGACCTTTCCTGTGGATCTTCTAAGTTGTCTTGGACTGGGAAATTGTATCTCTCAGTCTTTCTGTGGGTTCTGCCCCTCTAATTTTTTCCCCAGGATATTCTTACGGAAACTCTAAAAAGTCAATGAAGAAGGAGGGCAGAGGAATCATCGCTAGATTTTTATCCTCCATCTCTCCACATACTGAGGTCTAGATTGCCTGAGGCAGCTTATTTATTCTTTCAGATTTTCTACCTTCACTAACCTTATTAACCACCCTGTATATCACAGATATACTCTATTGTACACCTGTAATTTGAATGGCAGATTGAATGGACTAGCTTAATTTAATTCAGTAGCTCTGGTGCTATATCTCCTACTAATAGGACAAATTGATTCTTATGTTTTAAAAATTCATTGCACATATGCATACAATGACATATCCTGAGAAGACTGAGTAATGAAGAGGCATAGTAGACCTCTGACTAAGTTAGCATCAATGCAGGAGAAGAATGAGCAATGTAAGCACATTACATGGACCCATACACGTGGTTCCAAATTCAATCATTCCCATATTCTATGACCTCTGCTAGGTACCCTCTTATTTCATATGGAGACTTAGAACTATGCCAACTAATTGTTTACATTTGCCAGGGTTTGTCATGTTTCCCCAATGAAAGGGCATAATAACCTTGAACCACCCATCACCATAAAATTCAAAGAACTAAAGAATGTACTGGCTTCTATACCAGATATAGTAATTTTGTAAGGCAGCTAGATGGTCCAGTGGGTAGAATACCAAACCTGAAATCAGGAAGACCTGCATTCAGATCTTTCCTCAGATACTTGACCCTTACTAGCTATTACTAGCTTGACCCTTACTAGCTTACCCCACTATGTAAGTCACTAATACTAATTGGTTGGCCTCCAGACTGCTTCTCCTGCTACTCCAATCATTCTGATTCATCCCTGACCACTGGACCAGATGAGAAAGTGAGATGGTGACTTAACACATAACCCCCTCACTCAGATCCAATTCATTTGTTTGTCATGGCATCACCTCCTTGTTGTAATGATCTTCTTTGACACACACCATCATTGTCAATAACTTCATAAAAAATCAGTACAAAATAAGAATAGAGGGAAGTAGGATTGCAAGGGAGAATTCAGAAGTCACAGATTGTCTCATAGATCAAAGAAACATGATGGTTATTTGCCAGACTGTATCATATATTAACTAAAATCATATCCTGAGACTATGATAAATTGGAGGAAACCTTGCTAGGGTCTTTTGTTCCTACTAACTGCCATGTTTGTAAAGGTCAGATAAGCTTCAGACTTTAGCACTAAGAACACCAAATATTTCTGTTAACTTTAATATGAGGTGGATAAGTTAATGAACTAATTCCAAGGAGGCACAGATAAGAATCTATATCCCAGGAAGATCATATCAAAATGAGATCCCAAACTTTTGCCCCATACCCATTCTTCTGTCTCTTAAGGGTCCATGCTATTTGAATAATCCCAGCTCCAATCTTCAGTTACCCAAGTGACTCTCATCTCCCTATTCCCTTCTCCACACTGCCTACCTTGCTCCACCATGTCATCTTCCTCCACCTACCAGCTGCATCTGTACCTCAAAAACCTATGTCATTTCTCTTTGTATATCCTTTGCCATTTGTTCCTGCACCCTCTGAGTCATATTAAAATGCAACTGAAGCATTTATAGCTTGCTTTATTTCTTTCAGATATTCATTTAGTTCTTATGAAAATGCAATTTTTCAAAAATTCTAATTCCTCTTCCAGGCAAGATGGCAGAGAGAAGACAGACACTGTGATAGTGCTCTCTCATTCCCCTCAGAAATAACATGAGAGAAATCTCTTAACAGAAATTCAATCAACAAAACCCAGAAAGAGAAACTAGGAGAAGAACACCTACCAAGAAGGTCTGTCTCAGAGGACCCTGGGTGAACCAGGAGATGAGAGTAGAGAATTAGCCCTGGGGACAACAGCTGGGGGAGCCCAGAGAGTCAATCTCAGTCATAGAGATTTCGTGACTGGTGGGTGCAAGATCTAGATTTAGCTGTGGAGTCTTTGGCCCGGGGGAGAAGAGCTACAGACAGGTGAGTTCCAGCACAGAGTCTCAGAGCATGCCTGGAGAACAACCAGCTGGGCCAGGGACCCGAGCTTCATACTTTCAGCAGAGGCCTTTGCCCAGAACAAACAATAAACAACCCCCCACCACACAGACACAGACACACACACACACACACACACACACACACACACACACACACACACACAAACACCTCAGGGCAGGAGAGCTCACTCAACAGAAAAAGATTAACTCCCTCCCCCAGGGCCCAGACCGTGCTACTGAGGACCTCAAACACTCCAGAGAAAGCAACCAGTGCTCCCTACTGACTGGCCCTTGGAATTACTAAGACAAGTGAACAAAGCCTCTAGGATATTTGAAAGCAAACTTCTGAAAGCCAGCTCCCCACCCCCAATACAAGATGAAAAAAAGTCCAGAGGAAAGGGGGGGGGGGGCAACATGGAGAAATACTTAGAAGAGACAGATCCTAACCCAGAGAGATCTAGCACTGCTGAGGAGAATATGAATTGGTCTCCAGCCCAGGACTTCCTTCAAGAAATCAAGAAGGAGTTTAAAAATCAATTGGAAAAATTAGGGAAAAGAAACTCAAGAGAAAATTAACACATTGCAAGAGAAAATTAACATCTCACAACAAGAAAACAAATCCTTGGAAAAAACAATTGGACAAATACAAAAAGAAAATGATTCTCTCAAAACTACACTTGGGCAAATAAAAAAGGAAATGATTCTCTCAAAACTACACTTGGGCAAATAGAAAAGTCCTTCAAAAATAGAATGAACCAACTGGAAAAGGAGTTGCAAAAGATAAAGGAAGAAAAATCTCCTCTAAAAAAAAAAGAACGGAATTGGCGGAAACTAATGATTTTATGAGACAACAACATTGTGTTAAACAAAGCCAAAAGATCAAAAAAAATAGGAAAAAATGTAAAATACCTCATCAGTAAAATCACTGACCTCGAGAATCAGTCGAGAAGGGAGAATCTGAGAATTATTGCCCTTCCTGAGAACACTAAAGAGAACAAAAGCCTGGACTTAATATTACAGGCTTTAGTGATGGAAAATTGCCCTGACATCATGGAACCAGAGGGCAAAATAGTTATTGAAAGAATACATCGATCTCCTCTGGAAAGAGACCCTAAAATGAAAACACTAAGGAATGTTGTGGCCAAATTCCAGAACTATCAGATATAAGAAAAAATCCTGCAAGGCCAGAAAGAAAAAATTTAAATACCAAGGAGCCACAGTAAGGATTACACAGGACATGGCCACAGCAGCATTAAGGGATCGAAGGGCCTGGAATGAGATATTCCAAAGAGCAAGGGAAATTTGAATGTAGCCAAGAATCCAATGTCCAGCAAAGCTAAGACTTCTCTTCCAGGGAAAAAGATGGACATTTAATGAAATAGGAGACTTCCAAGATTTCATGATGAAAAGACCAGAGCTAAATAGAAAATTTGGACAATCAAAGAGGAGGCTCAAGAGGCACATGAAAAGGTTAAAAAAACTGCTATCCAATAAGATGAAACTGGCTATATACCTACTTGGGAGAAAAAGTCTCATAACTCTTTAGAATTGTGACTTTATTAGAGAGAGCATACATAGCCAGAAGTGATGGACACTCATAACTGTTCTGTGACTCAGAATGATTTAAAAGCAATACCTCTTTAAAAGGGGGCGGGCAGTAAGAGGAGGGAGGTTGGAGGGAGATTGAATGGGGTAAATCTCTTTACATCAAGAGGAACAAAAGACCTATTGTCATTGAGGGGAAGAAGGGAGGAGGTGAGAACCACCTGAATCTTCATCTCATCAGACTTGGTTTAAAGTTAACTTAGACACACTTAATCAAGTTAAGAAACTTATCTTACCTTTCAAGCATTAAAAGGGGAAAAGGGGAGTGGGGGACAGGGAGAGGGAGAAAAGGGGGAACTAACAGAAGTAAGGGAAGAAGGTGAAAAGACGGAGGGGGAAAAGGGGAGGAGGGTCAATTTAAGAGGGCAAAGGCACTGAAGGTGGCAGTATTCAGAAACAAAAACACTGGGGGATATGGATAAAGGGAAAAAAGGGGGGAAATACCAACAGAAGGAAGATAGCATAGAGGGCCATAAAGAGTTAGTAATTATAACTTTGAATGTGAATGGGATGAACTCTCCCTTAAAATGTAAGTGGATGGCAGAGTAGATTAAAAACCAAAATCCTATAATATGCTGCTTAGAAGAAACTCATTTGAAGCAGAGAGATACTTACAGAGTAAAGGTAAAAGGTTGAAGCAAAATATATTTTGCTTCAGCTGAAGTGGAAAAAGCAGGGGTAGCAATCCTTATCTCAGACAAAGCAGCTGCAAAAAAAAAAATAGTGTTAAAAGAGATAAGGAAGGAAACTATACCCCTTTAAAAGCTACCATAGACAATAAAGTGATTTCAATACTAAATATGTGCACACTCAATGGGACAGCATCCAGATTCTTAGAGAAGTTGACAGAGCTACAGAAAGACATAGACAGCAAAACTCTGCTAGTGGGAGACCTCAGCATCCTGCTCTCAGATTTAGTTAAATCAAATCATAAAATAAACAAGAAGGAAGCTAAGGTGATAGATTGTCAGAAATCCTAGATATGATAGACTTATGGAGGAAATTGAAGGGGGAATAGAAAGAAAGATACTTTTTTTCTGCAGTACATGGCACTTAAACAAAAACTGACCATGTACTAGTATATAAAAACCTAATGATCAATTACAGAAAGGCAAAAATAGTGAATACATCTTTCTCAGATCATAATGCAATAAAATCATAATGCTATACTGGGACACGGACATATATAGACCCAGAACTAATTGGAAATTTAAATAACCTCATTTTAAAGAATGAGTGGATCATGCAACAAATTATACAAAGAATTAATTATTTCATCCTAGATAATGACTATAATGATACAACATACCAAAATCTATGGGATACATTCAGGGCAGCTGTCAGGGGATATATTATATCTTTAAATTCTTACATGAACAAATTAGAAAAAGAAGGAATTAATGAACTAAATATGCAACTAAAAAATTAGAGAAAGAACAAATTAAAAACCCCCAATTAAATACCAAATTAGAAATTCTAAAAATTAAAGGAGAAATTAATAAAATTGAAAGCAAGAAAACTATTGAACTAATAAATAAAACCAAGAGCTGATTTTTATGAACAAAAAACTGGTCAATTTGATTTAAAAAATAGAGAAGAACACCAAAGTGTTAGTAACATAAATGAAAAAAAGTGAACTCACCACCAATGAAGAGCAAATTAAAGTAATAATTCAGAATTATTTTGCTCAACTCCATGCCAATAAATTTGACAATCTAAGTGAAATCAATGAATATTTACAAAAATATAAATTTCCCAGATTAAATGAAGAGGAAATTAAAAACCTAAATAACCCTATCTCAGAAAAAGAAATTCAACAAGCCATTATTGAACTGAAAAAATCTCTGAGGCCAGATGGATTCACAAGCAAATTCTATCAAATATTTAAGGAACAAGTGGTTCCAATTCTATATAAACTTTTTGGAAAAATAGGTGAAGAAGGAACTCTGTCTAACTCTTTCTATGACATCAATATAGTGTTGATACCTAAATCAGGAAGAGTTAAAACAGAGAAAGAAAATTATACACCTATCTCCCTGATGAATATAGATGCAAAAATCTTAAATAAAATCTTAGCAAAATGATTACAGCAAGTTATCACTAGCATAATACATTATGATCAAGTAGGATTTATCCCAGGAATACAGGGTTGGTTCAACATTAGGAAAACTGTTAGTATAATTAATTATATCAATAACATACCTATCAGAAATCATATGATCATATCAATAGATGCTGAAAAACTTTTGATAAAATACAGCACCCATTCCTTCTAAAAATACTAGAGAGTTTAGGAATAAATGGTTTGTTCTTTAAAATAATAAGCAATAATAAGCAGTATCTATCTGACAATCAACAAGCATTCTATGCAATGGGGAGAGGCTTGAGGCATTCCCAATAAAATCAGGGGTGAAACAAGAATGCCCATTATTACCACTACTATTCAATATCATATTAAAAATGTTAGCCTTGGCAACAAGAGAAGAAAAAATAAATTGAAGGAATTAGAATAGGGAAGGACACAAAATTCTCACTCTTTGCAGATGACATGATAGTATACCTAGAGAATCCCCAAAAGTCATCTAAAAAAACTGCTATAAATAATTAGCAACTTTAGTAAAGTAGCAGGATATAAAATAAATGCTCATAAATCTCAACATTTCTATATATAACTAGCAAGATACAGTAGAAAGAGCTAGAGAGAGAAATCACATTCAAAGTAACCTCAGACAAAATAAAATACCTGTGAGTCTACCTGTCAAGGCAGACTCAAAAACTTTTGAAAACAATTACAAAACTCTTCTCATGCTTAACTTGGCAAACATCAACTGTTCATGGATAGGTCAAGCTAATATGATAAAAATGACAATTCTACCAAAACTAAACTACTTGTTTAGCACCCTACCAATCAAAATTCCAAAAAATTAGCTTAATGAGTTAGAAAAAGTTGTAAGTAAATTTATATGAAGAAATAAAAAGTCAAGAATTTTCAGGGATTCAATGAAAAAAAGTGCAAAAGAAGGTGGCTTAGCAAGATCTAAAATTATATTATAAAGCATCAGTCATCAAAACTGTCTAGTATTGGCTAAGAAATAGAGTTGTTGATCAGTGGAATAGACTAGGTACAATAGCAGGAAATTATTATAGTAATCTGCTGTTTGATAAACCCAAAGAGTCCAGCTATTAGGATAAAAACTCTCTCTTCAATTAAAACTGTTGGGAAAATTGGAAGTTAGTATGGAAGAAACTTAGATTAGACCAACACCTCACACCCTATACCAAGATAAGATCCAAATGGATACAGGCTTTAGACATAAAAAATAATATTATAAGCAAACTAGAAGATCAAGGAGTAGCTTACCTGTCAGATCTATGGAAAAAGGAAACAGTTTATGACTAAGGAAGAGATAGAGAACATCATTCAAAACAAACTGGATAATGTTGACTACATTAAATTAAAAAGCTTTTGCACAGACCAAACCACTGTAACCAAGATCAAGAGAAATGTAGTAAATTGGGAAACAATTTTTGCAACTAGTGTTTTTGACAAAGGACTCATTTCTAAAATATACAGAGAATTGAGTCAAATTTTCAAAAAAAAAGACATTCCCCAATTGACAAATGGTCAAAGAATATGCAAAGGCAAAGGAAATCAAAATAATCCATAGTCATTTGAAAAATTGCTCCAAATCATCACTTATTAGAGAAATGCAAATTAAGGCAACTCTGAGATACCATCTCAGACTGGTCAATATGACCAGAAAGGACAATGATCAATATTGGAAGGGATGTGGGAAATCTAGGACATTAATACATTGTTGGTGGAGCTGTGAACTCATACAGCCTTTCTGGAGAGCAATTTGGGATTATGCCCAAAGGGCAACAAAAATGAGCATACACTTTGATCCAGCAATACCACTACTGGGTCTATACCCTGAAGAGATTATGAAAAAGGGTAAAAACCTCACTTGTACAAAAATATTTATAGTGGCCTCTTTGTGGTAGCAAAAATTTGGAAATTAAGTGAATGTCCTTCAATTGGGGAATGGCTTAACAAATTGTGGTATATGTATGTCATGGAACACTATTATTTTATTAGAAACCAGGAGGGATGGGAATTCAGGGAAGTCTGGAAAGATTTGCATAAACTAATGCTGAGCAAGATGAGCAGAACCAGAAAAATATTGTATATCCTAACAGCAACATGGGGGTGATGATCAACCCTGATGGACTTGCTCATCCCTTCAATGCAACAGCCAGGGACAATTTTGAGCTCTCTGAAATGGAGAATAACATCTGTATCCAGAGAAAGAATTATGGACTTTGAACAAAGACCAAAGACTATTACCATCAAATTAGAAAAAAATTATATTATTATGTAATTTTACTATCTCATACTTTATTTTTCTTCTTTAAGGATATGATTTCTCTGTCATCACATTCCATGTATAACATGGAACCAATGTAAACACTAACAGAATGCTTTCCGTGAGGGGTGGAGGGAGGGAAGCAAGAATGAAGGAAAAATTGTAAAGCTCAAAATAAATAAAATCTTTCTTTAAAAAAAAGAAAATGCAATTTTTCACCTTGAGTTTCTGGCTGTACCTTTTACCATGCTATTGACTTCTTCTTTTGAGCAGTCTCTAGATCTACAATAATTAGTTGATCTCTTCTTTACTTCTTTCTCTAACTTTTGTTCCTGAATTAGGATTTTGTTCCACGGTAAATCTTTACCTCCTACTACCCTTTTGGTTAGGATGACTCCTTTTTTTTGCCTGTGGACAAAAGTCATATGACTGATTTGGGGGGCAAAGCAAAGCAAAAGAAAATAGCTTACTATAATTTCTCATTGAATTTCTTGATTATTGTTTAGTCTGGTATGAATTTCAGGTTATTGTTGGAATAAGTATGGAGAATCTGGGCAGCCTACCTCCATTTAGGCAGCCATCTAGGACAGAAGTCTTCCAGACCTAACCCTTGGAAAAGAAAATGGTGCATGAACCTTCCAGCAATGCAGGTGTAGCCCATGTGTTAAAACATAAAACCATGGGTGGGTGCAGATAAAAGTTGGTATGAGGCTTTAATACCCTTGAGTGAAAAACTCCCAGCAAGTCAGCTGAACAAACTTATCGTTCCTCCCCATGAATTCCCAAAGATTTCCTTTGTATCAGACCCTGGCTGTGTTTGTTAATCCACTGCCTCACCCATTGTATGCCTCATTTGTGGTATATTCCTGCTACAGTCTCTCTGGATCCAAGGCTTCCTTTTCTACTATCCACATTGGAATTTGCAAAACACAAGCTTTTGGATTCTTCCTCAGGAATTCCTCCCTTTAGTCAGCTTAATAAAATTCTTTTTGAGTCTTTGGAGCTTCTAAGAGTTACCACAGAAGGTGGTCTTGATTAAATTGGACATGGAGCTAAGATTGGAATTCCAAAGTTCACAGAGTATAAGATTGGGCAAGGAACAGAGGGAAGGTGCAAGACCATCATATCTGTAACCTGTTCTACCAGACATCGTCCTGTTTTTGGTCACAAGATGCCATCCCAGTGGCCAGGGTTGATGGGGAGAGGAAAAGAAAAATTCTCACCCTCTAAGAGGAACATAGGAAAAAATGAGCAAACCTCAACATCTGGGAATTTCTTCCTTAGTGGATTCCCATCTTAACTCTCCTGAAATTCAACTTTTTACAGTATTGACTTCCTAGCTTTTAAATTCTCAGTAGCAAAATTTATCGTGGACAGATAAATGGCCATTGTTTTTACTTATCCTTAGTCAAGCTTCCTGGACTTTCATGAGTAAATATATCATTCATAATCTAAAGTCCTTTGCAAGGTACAAAGAAGCTATTCAGAGACTGAAAAGGGCAGGTCTTTACAATAGGCAAAGGCAACCCTTAAAGTCTGAAAATGACAGGATTTTGCTTTTCATTTGCTCTGTTTCTTAACTGTTAATAATTTCATAATAATTATATGTAATAATATGTAATTATTATATGTGGCCATATATAATACTAATTTGTTTGGTAATAATGTCATCAAGTAGATTGGGGAGTACTCAAGTGATCAAAGGTCCTCTGATTAACCCCCTGAACCCCAACTGTCTTAAAGAAAATTATTTTTGAAGATAATTTTTAAAAATACTTATTGTTAGTGATAGCTCAATGATAAGGCTCTTTATCTGGCTTCAAATCAGAAAATAAAACATGAAAAGAATGACTTGGGAGCCCACAATTTTCTCATCCCTTCAATTGGTTTCCACAAATCTCTTTCTGAGAAGAGGACAGAATAAAATAATTTCTGGAGAGGATTCTTCAATTAATTCTATTCTGTTATGTTTGTTAGATGCTGATCCTGTGCAAGACCCTATTCTAGGTGCTAGAGATGGAAAGAGGTTTTCTTTTAGGAAAAGGAATGAAATGAGAAAATGCAATATTTCTTCTTTCACAGATCATGTAATCTAATGTGGGTCAGGGATGAAGACAAGACAAGTCTGTCAATTAGTACACCATAAAATATAAAAACCAAGCTTACACATGCAGTAAATTACAGAATCTAGATTTGAACCCAAATCTTCCAGCTCCAACAGCAATCTCTCCACTGTAAAGTTGTGCTTTCCATGTTCAGATCTGTGCACTAAAGAGATTATTTTGAAAGCTGAATGAAAGATGGACTGGAAAAGAAAGAGATTAGGAAGAATTAGGAGGCCTTTACAACCTATTGTCCTTGAAAGATGCAAAGAAAATTTGAACCCAGAGTGATGTCAGTGTGAATAGAGAAGTGGGTAGAGATATGAGATGTCATGGAAGTATAAATGACAGGACTTGGCAACTGATTGGAAGAGGATTGGGGGTAGGGAAGAAAATACTAATTTGAAAGCTGTCTGAACTTTTAAACCTTGATTAGGAGATCAGTGAAGATCAGTTTTAATAAAATGAATGTGAATGTGTTATGAAAAATTCTTGAGCCTTCAGCAAATCTCATTTAAAAAAAACAAAAACAAACAACTGTAACCTTTTCTGAAATATTGTATGACCTTCTCTATTCTGGTTTCTGTTATCCCTTGAGATTAAAGTGCTGTAAGTGCTTGCACTGTCCAAAATACTCTATTTGATTTGAATGGATGGATATTAGATTCATTATCATGTATAATGGAACAATCACTTCAGGGATTTTTTAAAATAGTGCTTAAAACTCTAGGTAAATTCTAATGTGAAGACTAAGATGAATGCTATTTTTCATTATCTTCCTTAGAAATAGTGGCTTTGCTAACTAAAGAGCAAAGGAAATACTTGGGATAATCAAAGTATTAGTTGTCGGTATGCAATATGCATATGCATATTGCATGCTATATGCAAATAAATGACTGAATTGTGGCATAATGGAAGTCTGGTTCATGCACGGACTTCCTCAGTTTGCTTAGCTGATGCATCCTTTCAATGTGGAAAATATTGGGGAGATTTCATCCAACCTAGGAGAATTATGATTAGATAGATAGATAGATAGATAGATAGATAGATAGATAGATATACAGATTGATTGATAGATATACCTTGGAGAGGCTGTGAAACATATTTGAGAATTCTGTGACTGGTTCTCTTTAGCTCTCCATCTGGCTAGGACTCCATTTTGAATTAGTTTTAAGATTAGAACTTTTGGTACCTCCAACAACAACAAAAAGATCTGAGTTGACTTTAACCTTTTCTTTGCTTCATTTGAGCTTTGGGGAGCTTGGTGGCTCCTTTTTCATATCATCTGGCAAGAAATCATGGGGTAAGGTGGACCTTCTTCCTCTGCTGAAGCCAACTGATTCCCCAAGACATAGTCTTTGAACTTTATTTATTGGCTCTTTTTCCATTATATGTAATGGGAATGGAAGCTCCAACTTGGGAGTTTCAGAGTTAGAAGAATGAATCATCAGTCTGCAGAAGTTGGGATCCATGCTGAGTTCTATAGTCATAGCATCAATGCCCCAAAGAACAAGGAGTTGACTTTCAAAATACTAGCCCAGCAGAAGGATTTAGTAGACCTTGTGGAACTTTGTAGAACCTATGCTACATAGGAATTGAATTAATTTTGAGACTACTAGCCATGGATAAACCTCTAAAACTTAAGTCAGGAAGATCTGAGTTCAAATGTGGCCTCCAACACCTCTCAGTTGTGTGACCCTGGGCAAGTCCCTTAACCCTGTTTGTCTCAATTTTTCTCATCTGTAAAATGAGCTGGAGAAGGAAATAGTAAACTACTCTAGTATCTTTGCCAAGAAAAATACCAATTGGGGTCATGCAGAGTTGGACACAACTGAAAATGACTTAACAACAACATATTTCAGTGAAATAAAACAGGCAGATAGGTCAATATAGTTATTAAGTGAAACTGGATTTGAACTCAGGTATTCCTGACTTTCAAACCTAACTTGAAATTCACTACAGCACCTAGCTACCTATGGGAATTCTGACAGCTCAAATTTTTTCTTAAACTGATGATAATGAATGACTCAAAAATAGTAACATTGAACCCTATCTTCCCCCATCCCATTCATTCTAAAATTGAACTGGACATATACACACTAAGTTATGATTTGAGATTATGAAAAGATGTAGACCTGAGATTGGCAGTCATGGAAATGATGTACAGTAATGTGGAATATTATGCTGAAAATGATTTTAAATTTAGATCTATCCCAGAGATATTAAGCATAGAACCCATAGACCAAAAGTGCAAAACGCTCCCAAAACCAAATTAAGAACTAATTGAGAGGGGCGGCTAGGTGGCGTAGTGGATAAAGCGCCGGCCTTGGAGTCAGATGCACCTGGGTTCAAATCTGGTCTCAGACATTAATAATTACCTAGATTGTGGCCTTGGGCAAGCCACTTAACCCCATTTGCCTTGCAAAAACCTAAAGAAAAAAGTAATTGAGAGTTGTATAAAGAAATAAATAAAAATACAATACAATGCAACATAATGTTAATTTGTGGTTTTCTAAGTCAATATGTGTCTCACAGGAATCCATTTCCACTTGAGTATGACATCTTTAATCTAACTAACTCTTTTCATTTAATAGAAGAAGAATCTGAGCCCCAGGAAAATGAGGCTTGCCCAAGAGACTAATAGAATTATTGGCTCTAGAATTGAAATAATCTTCTGACTCTCTAGCAAACCATTTTCTTTTTTTTATTAAATTGTAAAATGTAAAATCAAAATATTTCATATTCTATTAAATTGTTGAATTAGAGGATTTTGTTCCACTGGGTTTCTTAAAGGAAAATACTGTGGTGGGATGTAGAGATAGGTAGGGGAAAGACCTAGTCTTTACTAGAAAGTGACCAAGTATGTTCTGGTAAATGTTAAACAACCAGCTCTCCAGAAGAAACAAAAAGGTATGTGTGGACACATTTTCAAGTTTAATCTGTATAATTTACATTTTATTTATTGCTTTCTTAATTCTATATTATCAGCAAAATGATCAATCAAGCTCTAACAACATTTGCCAATTTCTAAGATGCAGATCCTGAAACTGAAAATTTAACAATTTGTTCTTCAGATCTAGTCCAAGGTTACTGCAACACATTTCTAGAAGTAACCAAAATGTCAATAGAAAATAGCAGTAACGGGGCGGCTAGGTGGTGTAGTGGATAAAGCACTGGCCTTGGATTCAGGAGTACCTGGGTTCAAATCTGGTCTGAGACACTTAATAATTACCTAGCTGTGTGGCCATGGGCAAGCCCCATTTGCCTTGCAAAAATCTAAAAAAAATCTTAAAAAATGATCTTGAAAACAGCAGTAACATGAATATGTATATATATTTTAAAAATCCTTGTAAGTTCAGTTGTAGTGGGAGTGGTTAGGAATAATCAGGGATAAAGATCTGTTGAGAAGGAAAGAAAGAAGAGGAAAAGAGGGGAAAAGCAAAGGAGAGCAAAAAAATTAAGGAAGAAGTTGAAATTTTGATCATGAAAATCTCAAAGGATAGTGAGGTCACTAATGGAAAAAAGGAGTTAGGGAGAAAACAAATTTAAAATCTCCATAAGCATGAGAAAATGGAATCCCTGTAAGGATGAGGATTGTCTTATATAGCAAAATGATTGGCCTATTAGGCACTTTGTAAATCCATGTTGATTAATTGTTTTTTTTTCCTGAGTATAGAGCACAGACCTGACAGAGATGCAAATAAATAGACAGACAGAAAGATAGACAGACGGACAGACAGACAGATAGATAGATGAATGAATAAATATGAGAGAATAAATGGATGGATTGATGGATGGGTTGATGGATGAATGAATGAATGAATAAGTTAATGGACAGATGGATAGATAAATAGATAAATAAATAAGCACTAGCTGTTTCCTGCCATCTTGAAGCTTGCATTCTAGTTTGGTTTGGGCACAAAGAGTATCCCAAAGTATCAATTGGGACATAATCCAACTGGAAAAGCAGTGTTATCAAAGCCAATAGAAGAAATACTTACAAAAAAAGAGGATATGTTCAATGGTGTAGAATGCTTCAGAGAAGCCAAGGACAATGACCAATGAGAAATCATTGAATTTGGCTACTAGAGGAACATTAATGATGCTAGACAAGATAATTTCTTCAAAGTGAAGGACATGGAAGCCAATTAGTTTGGGATTTGAGGGGGGAAGAGATGGTTAGGTAGTATTCAATATAAAGCTATTCTTTCTAGATGTTCAGAACATAGAAACATTGGAAGGATCCTCAAAGGTAATCAAGTCCACACCATACATGATCACAAAACCTCTCTATGACATGCCTAACAAATGCTTGAAACTTTATAGTAATGGGAGCTAATTATCTTCTAGAGCAGACGATTTCACTTTTGGACACCTATATTATTATTTTTTCTTTATATTGAACTAACATTTACCTTTCCACAGTTTCCACTCACTGTTCCTAGTTTTCCCCTTTAAACCAAAAGAGGAAACAGTCAAATCCCTGTTCACATGAAAGCTCTACAAATATTTAAAGACAGAAATTGTGTTTCTCCTATTTTCAGGGCTTAGCAGAGTGGTTGGTTCATAGCAAGCATTTAATAAATATGTGTTGACTGACTGTCTACCTTACCCTGCCTCCCCAGTAGCAACCTTAAAGTGTCCTGAAGTTTCACCATGAGCTGGTATTATCCTGAGACATCTCCTTCCCCACTAATCTGGCCTTAAAAATTTTATTTGAGGGAATGTTTTTTATTTCTGTATGTTACTTGCCCCATCTGAAATCATTAGCTATGCTTGTGATTTCCTACTCCTTCATCATACTGGTTGCCCTCCAGTTGATCGGTCTTCTAGTCATTTAGATTAGGAAGGCAACAACCCCCACTTCCCCATCCCTCTACTACACACACACACACACACACACACACACACACACACACACACACACACACACACTCCAGCTTCTTACATAATGATTGTATTTGTCCTTCAGTTGTTTCAGTCATAAATCCCCATTTGAGATTTTCCTAGCAAAGATTTGATTTTCCAATTCCTTCTCCAGCTCATTTTATGAATGAAGAAATTGAGACAAATGGGGTTAAATGATTAGCATATGATCACACAGCTAGTAAGGCTGAACTCAGGTCCTCCTGACACCAGGTCCATAGGATTTTATAAGAAATGCGATTAGATTGGGAAGATGATTATTAGTACAAAAACTGGACCTCTTTCTGTTCATCATTCTTTACATAAAAGTGTGCAAGTATACCCCAAGATCACATAGGGCATTGTGGGAGAAAGCCCTGAAATGGATTCAAGGGTCTAACCCTGACCTTGATACTTATTCTGCTCCTTAAGCCCTTCTGGGCATTGGAAGCAGATCTGGTCATGATATTGATACCTGGGGGACAAGCAGGAAGCAAGAGGAGAATTTCAGAATCACTTAGCCCAATTCCCTCATTTTACAGATGTGGAATCTGAGCTGTTTGAAGTAGCCTCCTCAGAGACATAGGTAATAAGGAGCCAGGATTTGAAATTGAATACTTTTGAACCTTTCTACTCTACTACCCTCAATATTAGTTTTCTAACTGGCAGTAGTATTACAAATGAGACCCTGGGTTTATGCCCAAAGGGCAACAAAAATGTACATACCCTTTGACCCAGCAATACTACTGTTGGGTCTATACCCTGAAGAGATTATGAAAAACGGTAAAAACATCACTTGTACAAAAATATTCATAGCAGCCCTGTTTGTGGTAGCAACAAAATTGGAAAATAAGTTGGGGAATGGCTTAACAAACTGCGGTATATGTATGTCATGGAAAACTATTGTTTTATTAGAAACCAGGAGGGATAGGAATTCAGGGAAGCCTGGAAGGATCTGCATGAACTGATGTTGAATGAGATGAGCAGAACCAGAAAAACACTGTACATCACAACAGCAACATGGGGGTTATGATCAACCTTGATGGACTTGCTCATTCCTTCAGTGTAACAACCAGGAACAATTTTGGGCTATTTTCAATGGAGAATAACATCTGTATCCAGAGAAAGAATTGTGAACTTTGAACAAAGATCAAAGACTATTACCATCAAATTAGAAAAAAATTATATTATTATGTAATTTTACTATTTCATACTTTATTTTTCTTGCTTAAGGATATGATTTCTCTGTCATCACATTCAATTGAGATCAATGTATAACATGGAACCAATGTAAAGACTAACAGAATGCCTTCTTTGGTGGGGAGGGAAGCAAGAATGGGGGTAATTTGTATAACTCAAAATAAGTAAAAATCTTTCTTAAAAAAATGAGACCCTGGGACACTCTACCTTCTCATATCTTCTTCCTGGTTTCCCTAAGTCCCAGTTAAAAATCTCACATTCTCTAAGTAGCCTTCATTAATTCCCTCTTTATCCACGTTCCTTTCCTCTGTTGACTGTGTCCAGTTTCTACCTTACTTAGAACATCTGGACATAGTTGCTTGCATATGGTTCCCCCCCGCCCAATAGAATGTGAGCTTCCTGAGAACAAGAATTGCCTTTTTGCCTTTCTTTGTTTTCCCATGCCTAGCACAGCTCATATCACATTGTTACTGTGTAATAAATGTTGAGTGACTGATAACTTATGCTTCACAGAAATTTTTATTTTCCCTTTTATATACAAAAGACTAATACTCTGGGATGGTGCTTCAGTCCATCACAATTTTTTAAAGCCTTGTTTTATTTTTGAACTGGCTGGTATTTTTACATCAAAAATATGGACCCATTAAAAAAAAAGACTTGTCATCTGACCACACTGAGCAATTGTCACTAGAACCATAGAATAATGACTTCAGCTTTAGTAGCCCCTCGCGGGGTATGCTCAGGCCTAATCTATGGGCCCATGGGTCTCGCCCCATACTGGGGAAATCAGGGCATCCACTGGGATGACCATCATGGCTGTGTAGTTTGATGGTGGCATAGTCCTTAGAACTTGTAGAGGACCACAGGTGAGTGGGACTCTGACCATGATGGTTGAATAGACCCTATTGATAGAAGGAGCCTGCTCTCTATGCCTAGATCAGTTCCCCATCCTAACAAGAAGAGTAAGTAGTTACTTTCTAATCATACAGTGTTCCAGGAAGATAAGCGGTTATGTAGTTAGGATGCACTTGATTTGCCAGAACATACAGCATGACCTGGGAATAAGGGAAGTACTCAATGTTCTCAGGCAATTAGACAAAGAGGGACCTAAGTAGACTCTCTTTTCCATCACTTCGGAGTCCCATCTCTTCATTTATCAGACAGCCTTCAGTCACATAACTCTTTCCTCACTCTACTGTGGGGTCAGTGGGGTCCACAACAGGAGCTGACTCCTTGACTACCACTGGGTTATATATTGCCACCTGAATTACAGACAAGTTGACCTCTACCCATGACCAGATTTTCTGCTGCCATTCTGGTTTAGCAGCTGACATCAACTAGGCTTCCACAGCATCGAATTGAATGAACCTCCCCTGGTCCACATAGCTGCTAACCTCTTCAAGGAGATGTGTTGTCATTACTGAGAGGATTTCATGACTGGGTTCATCATTGCTGGCTGGGGAGCTATTGCGGTGGGGGGGGGAGGCAGGTATACTCAGTACGTATGGGAAGTTGATGGCTTGGCAGCCTTTTTTTCCATAGGGAGTTCAGGGAGCTCCTACATCTATGGCTATGTTGATACCTCCTATCAAGAGGGTATGAATGAAAAGCAATCTTTTCAATTCACTGACAGTGCTTTCTCTTTGGCCATGGAGACAGCTCAAGTGGTGGAATAATACAGTTGGCAGCAATTACTGAGAAAGGAGTGGAATGGCAGGCCCTTATGGGAGGCCAGCTTCTTCGATTCCCTGTTAATATCTATCCCTCAGTTTGAGATCTACTGCCTCCTCCCTGTCCTCTCTGCACTGAACCCTCTTCCCAAGTCATAAGCCATTCTCCAAAATACCCAAGATTCAATAAACTGTGGGTCAAGGGGAAAAAAAATAAAAAAAAATAAAAAAAATTAAAGACTTGTATTAGCCCACTCTTAAAAATTAAGTGTTAATCCGTTAACTCCTCAATAAAATAAATGTGTAAGGGGCAGCTAGATGGCACAGTGGAAAGAGTAACGGCCCTGGAGTCAGGAGTACCTGAGTTCAAAATCAGCCTCAGACACTTAGTAATTACCTAGCTGTGTGGCCTTGGGCAAGCCAAGGCCTGTTTGCCTTGCAAAAGCCTAAAAATAAATAGATAGATGAAAATAAATAAATGAATAAATAGATAGATAGATAAGTAGATAAATGTGTACTACACAGGGGTTTTAATAAAACTTTCATCATTTATACAGGAAAAATCCAAATAAGACTAAATGGTCTTGAATATCATCCTAGGGATTTGGTTACAATGTTTTTGAAGTTGCTAGAGAACTTCTTTACAAGGCATTTCCCTAATAACATATGTACTCTAAGGAACAGGAAATATCCATGTATCTTTAAGATAGAAAGACCTCTACTTGGTGTAGAAACAGAGAACCTGGGTTCAGATCCTGATTTTGTCTCTCTGTACTTGGGTGATCTCAGATGAGTGACTTAACCTCTCTGGGCTTCAATTTCATCATCTCTAAAATGAGGGGATAGGAATAGATGGACTCTAAGGTACCATCCATACTAAATCAATAAACTATAAAAAACCAAATAATTCCAATAGTAAATGTATTTTATTGACAATTTGAAAGCAGAGAGAATGGGAAATATTCAGAATAAGAAAGATGGAAAACAGAAACTTTTAAAAATTATTTTTCAGTAATATTAAGATTTGAAAAGTTTTGGAGAACACATCTTGACTGCTGGTTCTTCAGTGATTTCCTTACACAACTGTTGTCTGTCCACAAAGGGAGATGTTCAGAAGCCAGATAATGCCAGCCTGGAAGCATGAGCCACTATAGAAAAGGAAGCTCTGCCCTGTATAGAAAGAAATGATTAAGCCAAATCAGTGTTTCTAACAGGACCATTTTTTTTTCTGGGTATCACATAATATGCTAAGGTTTCCATTTCTCCGAACTCCATTAAAAAGTATAAATGTGAACATTTTGAGTTCAATTCAGTTGTCTGGAAGTGTACCATAAGAACCACAAGGAGCCCAGACTTAAAGGGATTCCACCTCAGGGAACTGGCCTGGGGCAGGATATGTTTGCTCCTGAGAAGGAAGAATCCCATGCTTACTCTTCTTAGTGATTGCAGACACTTCCCTTTAGTCCAAAGGGGGCAGTGCTAGAGGGATTTCTGATGCCAACTTCCTATTGTCTCCTTTAACCACACTCTCCTCCTTTATACTACCCTCTGTGCCCATCTGAGACCATGTCATCCAGTATTTCTTTTCTTTACTTCCCTTCTCTCACTGGACAGATTCCTCTAATCCCCCCAATTGAATTTGCTTCAGGATCAATTTCCTCTATGATTCTAGCTTTATTATATTGGAGATCATTTGTTTTTATTTAGACATTTTCTGAACACCCATTAATTAGTTGGAAGAATCATAGATAAAAATATACATTATTAGTCAAATTAGGAGACAATATGATTCATTCTTTTACTCAAACAAGCAAATATATAGCATTGGCTTGTCTCATGAGGCAGAAGAATGCATTAGGTGAATTAACTTGTTCAATCAATCATTCAGTATTGACTGATTTTTCATCCCCACCTCAAACTTAGACACAATTTTGTTCATGCTCATTTTCTTCCCATTGCTTCTGAGAACAAGATAACCCTAGTTCTGACTGAGTTTTGCTTTTCCCCTGTGCTCTTGATCCAATCCCCTCTTTTTTCCCCATTTGCCACAGGACTTCACTTTTTCAATCAATCATCATCAATCATCATGATGTCGTTTTCTTTCCTCCCTCCAGTAACTAGGGTACTTTTTGTACAAGTCATTTTAAAAGGCTCTTAATTTGTCTCCCTATGTCTTGTCTTTCTACCCTCTTATCTAGTTCATCTATCACCTAACCACCAGAGGAGGTCTACTTAAATCATCCAACTCTCCAAATTTTATAGCTCCCCATTGACTTTTTTTTTAGTTTTTTTTCAAGGCAATAGAGCTTAAGTGGCTTGCCCAAGGCCACATAGCTAGATACTTATTAAGTATCTGAGATTGGATTTGAACTCAGGTACTCCTGACTCCAGGGCTGGTGCTCTAGCCACTTTGTCACCTAGCCGGCCCCCCCCCCCGCCGCCCCCCACGCCATTGATTTTTTTTTTATTTTTTATTTTTCCCCCCATTGACTTTTGAATGAAATCCCAAATCACTCTGGTGTGTCACATCCTTATAGTTCCCCATAAGGTATCATTCTAGGGATGAGGAAGCAATGCCAGACCACAAAACCAGATACCCAACACTTGGCACAGTGCCTAGTATATAGTAGGCACTTAATAATTATATTGATTGATATATCTTTGTTCAACCTGAAGCAGAGATCATTACATAGTGCTATCAGTTTATTAGCCTACCTTTAAAAATTGAACGCTACTCTGTTAACTCCTCCAATGAGATAACTACAAAGGAAGCTCACCTTTAACACTCTTCACTGTTTAGTAAAAATCTGATTAAGATTGAACTGCTCTATCACAATACAAAGCTCACAAAAGGAGTTTAAGAATGTATGTTAAATAAATTAAAATCATCTATTCTATACTTAGTACTGAAACTAAGCAATTTATATTGATGATTGCAAAGACTGGTTATGGCATGGAATGGGACATCCATCAGGAGAGATACTCACCTTGAACTTCCTGTGCTTTGTATGTCCGAAGCCCCCTGCACAAGTTTTCAATAGGAGTTCCAAACTGGGTCAGGTCACTTAGTTCCTCAGGTTCAACTTCATAGCGCAGGCTTTTGGGAGAAGATCCAGCATGTACATTTGCCTAAAGAAACAGTCAAACAGAACAAATGAGCAACAAATTGAGATCATCATTCACTTTGGAGACAGGTAGACTTTTAAGATATAGTTAAAACAGTCTTTTGAGAACAGTTTTTATCTCTAAGTGTTTTCATCAATAAAAGAGAGGGAACAATTGAATGAAATGAGCATGGAACTAAAAAAAAACCCCTAGAAAATCAATCAATTCCCCCAACTAAACACTAAAGTAGACATTCTGAAAAAATCAAAGAAAAGATTAACAAAATTGAAAGCAAAAAAAATTAAACTGATAAATAAATCAATAAAATAGTTAACCTAAACTGATTTGAAAAGACAGGAAAACCAAATTGTTCATATCAAAAAAAAAAAATCTTAAGAATTCAGAACAGTTAAAATGGAAATAAAACAAACTATCAGAAACTATTTTGCCAATTTACATGTAAGCAAAACTGATAAGTTAGGTAAAATAGTTGAATACTTACAAAAATGTAAAATATCCAGATTAATAGAAGAGGAAATGGTTTAAATAAACTAAGAATGATCTCCCCAAGAGGAAAATAACCCTCCAATATCAGATGAATTTACAAGTGAATTCAATCAAATATTGTAAAAAAAAAACAATAAGCCAACAATAGTTGTGGGATGTGTAAATGAGAGACCATGGAATTTCTCAAACTGACAGGTTAAATAGTCACTGGTTAGGAATGACAAAGAACAGATTAAGAATAATGAAGAATATCATGTAACTTGGGGAAAGGGAGTCCCCCAGCTCTGGGATTCTGAATTACTCTGATCAATGGATATAGGAGCAGTACTAAGGGGAGAACGGTAATACCTAGGGTATAGGGAGATGCCTTTCACCAGATTATGAGAGTCCACTGCTACTGTAACAAATATCTGCTGGTTCTTCCTCTCCTAGAATCCCACCCAACATATTTACTGCACAGTTTCTTCCCCTGACCCATTTGGGAAGAAAATCAAAATCTTCCTCTTTGACCTCCACTCTAACTTTTCTACCTAGACTGCCTCACATTTACCATTTCCCTTTCATTATAAGAAATTGTCTTTTTTACCCTGTTTTCTTTTGACATTCTCTCAAGGTCCTGAAGGCCAGGCACAACATCTCTGTTCAGCCTATGCACGATGCAGGTTTTCTTGGCAAAGATCCTAGTTGCTGCAAAGCCCTGTGGAAAAGAAATGATAGATAGTGTGGACATTAGTTCCCAATGTTGTTTTCCCTTTCGGAAATCAATTCTACCTAAGTAGAAAGAGATCTATCTATGGACCAGGAAACTTGGGTTCCAAACTTGGTTATATTGGAAATGAGTAGATGGAGTACTGGCTTTACTGGATGACTTAGAGTCCAGAAGACTTCAGTTCAAATTCTGCCTCCATCTGACCTTGGGCATGTTAATTAACCTCTCAGTATCAGTTTTCCTAATCTGTGAAATGGAGGTAAGAAAAGCACTTACCTAATAGGATTGTTGTTGGCATCAAAGATAATTTATGTAAAGTGTTTTGAAAATCTTAAAGTGCTAAATAAATACTTAGTTATTTTCTACTACCTTGTATTTATTTATTTATTTACTACTCTCTGAACCTCAAATTTATCATTTGAAAAATGGGGGGGGGGGCGGCTAGGTGGCGTAGTGGATAAAGCACCGGCCTTGGAGTCAGGAGTACCTGGGTTCAAATCTGGTCTCAGACACTTAATAATTACCTAGCTGTGTGGCCTTGGGCAAGCCACTTAACCCCGTTTGCCTTGCAAAACAAAAAAAAACCTTAAAAAAAAAGAAAAATGAGGGGGGTGAATTAGATGATATCTTGGGTTTCATTGAGCTCTACATTCCCATGAAAAATATGAAATGCTTGTGAAATGGGGTTTCATTTACTTAACCCTTCCAATCCAATAAATATTAAGTCCTTGCTATGTGTTCAGCTCTATGCTCAGCATTTGAGATTCCCTGAGAGATTACATTCTAATATATAAATAATTTCCATTTCAG
Organism: Macrotis lagotis; assembly: GCF_037893015.1. Taxonomy (NCBI): domain Eukaryota; kingdom Metazoa; phylum Chordata; class Mammalia; order Peramelemorphia; family Peramelidae; genus Macrotis; species Macrotis lagotis. The sequence goes on from NC_133658.1 coordinate 128,914,045, forward strand.
AGACATGCTAGTAAATGTTTAGTAACTGTTTCTCACATACGGAGTGTGTGTGGTATATATGTATGTATGTACATATGTGAGGTCATATACACACATCCATATTGTAAAAAAGCACACAGCTTATAAATTAAGTACATGTGTATTGCAATTGTCTGTATATGCACATATATATAAATGTATATACAAACAGGTGGGTCTATATGCATGTGTCTAGATTGTGCCTGTGCATGTACATAGTCTGCAAATGTGTGTATATATATATACACACACATATATATACACCTATATTCATACATAGACATGCATGTGTGCATATATGACACACATATAGAACACTTTCACATTTAATCTGCATTAACAATTTCACTAAGGTTAGATATTAAACAAAACAATGACTCTAGTCCTTATTTTTAGCATTAGCTGATTTCCGAGTCATAAATTCTTAGGCTGAATAGTTAACAATTGGCTCTCATTAGCCGACTCCAGCATGTCACTGATTGTATTTATCTTTAGAAAATACCTTAGGATCATAGTTATAGAATTAAAAACAGGAAGAGACCTCAGGTGCCATCTAGTTCACTTTCCTAATTTACAAAAGATGAGTAAAATCCCTAAGGGATTATATGATTTTTCATTATCAAGAATTATGTATGTAAAATACTTTGCAAATGGTAAAGTGCCATGTCAATGTTAGCTATTATCATTATCATTATTATTCTAAAGCTGTAGTTGACCTTAAAGCTCATCTAAATCTAATACCTCAGATTTTATTTCTCTTTGCTTATGAATGAAAAAATTGAGGTCAAATACTAGGAAGAGAACTTGTCCAAAGTCACATAGGGAATAAGGAGCAGAGCGTCAGAATTCAAACTCAGTTATCTGACTCCAATTCTGATGCTCTTCCTACTGGTCAGATGGGGGAAAAAACAGTCTTAGAGAGGTTTACTTGACCAAGGCCATACAAACACCTTGGAGAATAACCAGGTTTTTCATTTTAAAAGGAAATAGTTCCACTATTCCTTAGGATCCATGGATGCTTCATTCTTAATCATTGGAAGAGAAAAGTCGATAAATCATAAGCTCTTCCCCTCCCCCACCCCTTTTTTGACAGTCTAAATCTTTCATTGTGACCTAGAATCTCAAAGCTTCCATTTATTTCCTATATCAGATGATTAGTTATAATGTAGGAAAATCATTTACCTTTCTGATCCTTATGGTAGTATTTTGCAGTGTGAACACTCAGGTTTGAGGGAAGTTAGTTTCCCTCCCTGGGTTTGTTTCCTCCATGATATAATGTGATTTGAAAAAAATGACCTCATGGGTTCCTTCTTTTCATTGACTCTAAAACTGGAGTAATAATAATACTTGTACCACTGCCTCATGATACTACTCAGGGTAGTGCTTTGTAAATCCTCAAGGACTGGAGAAATGGGAGTTATTAAGAAGCAGAACCTTCTTCCTGAGAATCTGCTAGCAACTTACAGTGTTGTAGTCCCAGATGGAGTTCCAAGATCCATCCCATCCATTGTCATTATCAACATTGGCCACATTGTGTTCATTGTTGATGCTCACTCTCTGTGAACCACCTCCACTAGTGTTGTCATCATTGCTGATGTTGATCTGAGATTGCAAGAGAAATTCAGAATGTACATCACCATTGTTCCTTAAATGAAATGCCCATTTTATTTTTTATAACTTGATAAACACTAAGAAATGTGATCATTTCAAAATATATATAAGAAAAACAGAAAAATGGATTATATATGAAACTGTGAGATATTATGTGCAGTTTTTTAAAGTGTATATTAAAATTTAACATATTAATAACAATACTGAACTGCTCTTGGATACTATTTCTTAGGAGAAAATTAAACCAAAAAATGTTTTAGAATAAGTAGACTCACTGTGTCAGCAGAGGTGGAATCCCAAAGGAATCCAAGGAGTCCAATAAACACAATCTGAAATGACCAAGAAAAATAGAGAATGTGAATCTTTTGTCTCTATAACTACCTCTCTGTCCCTGTATGTCTCCTTACCTTTTCTGTCTCTCCCTAGGTCTGTCTGGCTGTCTGTCTCTGTCTCTCTGTGTCTGTATTGGGTCTGGGTCTGGGTCTCTCTGTTTCTCTGTCCCTCTATCTCCATATCTCCATCTCCTCCATCTCTGTCTGTTTCTCTCTCTCTCTCTCTCTCTCTCTCTCTCTCTCTCTCTCTCTCTCTCTCTCTCTCTCTCTCTCTCACTATATATCTACCTATGTTACTCTCAGTCTGTGTCACTCTTAGTCTGACTTTTATCTCTATAGGGATCTACTCCTTTGTAAAGCATCAATATAAACTAGGTTGAATTGATTCGAATCAATTTGAACTGGTTTGATCTGAATTGAGGCAGTTTGAACTAAGAATCCATAATTTCCCCCCAGTAAGTGTTTTTGAAGTTTATATCCTTTAATAAATTAATTGTCTTAATGAGTTTCAAGGGTAAAAAAATTCTTTCCTTCCTTTGTGACTAGCTTAGTGATTAGATTTATTGCTCTTAGCTAGACAAATTCTAAGTAAATATCCATCTCTAGTAAGTAGTCTATTATGTTTGCCAGTATTTGTGAGAGTTTTTGCTTGCCTAGCTTTATACATCTTCAAGACTGATCACCAACATCATAATCTAGTGGAAAATGCAATATTGTTATAGAAACTCATGCCTATGTACAAATATTATCTATATGTATCCATATCTCTATAAATATTGGAAAGTAATTTGGGGAGTCCCAAGGGAAAGACCAAAGATGAAACATGCTATCCATCTCCTACCAGATAAATGATCAATTTAAAATACAAAGTGTGATATGCATTTTTGGTATGGCCAATGTAGTCATTTGTTTAGCTGAATTATGTATATTTATTATAAAGGTTTATTTTTCATTTTTTATTTTTGTTAAATAAAGAGGAAATTGGAAGATAAATAAATACTTGTACAAATCAATATTTCTAAGGTTGTTTTTTTTAAGGCAGCATGGGATAATGAGTAGAGGGTCATCCTTAGAGTAAAGAAGACCAGGACTCAAGTTCTGCCTCTGAAATACAGTGGCTATGTGACCCTAGAATTCCGATCATCATTATATCTAGCATGTAGATAGAACTTGAGGTCTGCAAGACACTTTACATACATTATCTCATTTGATACAACCATCCTCCATGAGAGCAACAATTAGAAAGAGTGAGATGGAATATTGGATTACAATCAAGAAGGAAGACATGAGCCTCAATCACCATGGCAGAGCCAGGAGGCAAAGTTGATGCCAGATTCAATGCTCTTTCTAGTGAACCATAGCTACCTTTGATGACATGATCTGGGCATTTGGATGCTGGATATGACTGCTTTTCTTTTGTAGCCCAATTCTATTCAGCCCAACAAACTTCAAATAAATGACTATATATAGAATTTTGTCCTAGGCACAGGGAGAAACATGAAGCTTAGATAAGATACAGTCTCTATACCTAAGGAGCTTACATTTCATAAAGAGAAAAAATAGAAGCATTTCTTTCTCCTAATACACATAAGATGCATTACAGAGGTATCAAAACAAGTCATCCATGAACTCACAAAGGAAAAGGTCAATAGCAGCTGGATTTGAGGAAGGGAATCAGGGAGTCTTCCTGGAGAAGGTGACATTTGGAATTGGGCTTTAAAGGATTTGATAGGAATTCTTTATCAGAAGAAGGAAAAGTCATTCCATCTTACACAAAAACATAGTCACTGAAAGCTCAGCAAACTGAAATATTTCTCTCCATTCTGGCTAGAGGGAATTATATTTCTGTACGTGTCAGGGAGAAATATGAGGGAAAAACTGCAAGCATCTTGTCTCCCATGCTAATTAAAAAATTTCTTAAAAGTTAACACTAATCTTGCCTAAATTTGGTATCTCAAATGCCTTCTTTCTGAATTCTGGTAGTGGTGTTTAATAAGTATGTTTAATAAGCTTTTATTGATTGATGGTTGGGGGCCATATAGAACCCCATTTCAAAGATGGGAATGTCGCAGAGATAGTCACTTTACACTTAGTTTGAAAATTCACTCGTATAATGAAGGGCTAAATGGTATTTATTCCCTTAGTCAAAGGAGAAAGTCAATGATGAGGAGACCTTTGGCCTCTGCCAAGTCACTCTTGGACCAATAATTATGAGTGGCATTAAATAAAGTACAGAAGTAAAGGGTGGTTATGTTAAGGACAGAAATAACTATTGAGAGATTCTTTGAATATAATTATAAGATCTTGATTCCCTTTGAAACAATTGCTTCATTCTAGATTAGACTAGAGCTGACTAATGGATAGAATGGGCCTGAAACTAGGAAGACCCACCTTTCTGAGTTCAAATCTGGCCTCAGACATTTACTAGCTCTGTGACCTTGGGTAAGTCACTTAACTGTTTGCCTCAGTTTCCTCATCTATTAAATGAGCTGGAAAAGGAAAGGGCAAACCATGACAGTATCTTTGCCAAGAAAACTTCAAATAAGATCATAAAGAGTTGGATATGTCTGAATAACAACACCACATTAGGCTATGAAGAATAGTAGTGGTTCTGGAATCAGAAGACCTGGGTTCAGTTGATGGTTTTGCCCATTTTATGCCTGTAGGACAAGGGTAGGCCTTATCCTCTCTGTGGCCCCCAATTTCCTTAATTATAAAATGAGTAACTATTAATCCTTAGAAGTGTCTAAGTCTCATCTCTGATCAGTTTCATCTTAGGGAAAACTAGAATTGGAGGAAAAAATGTTTCCTCAAATCCTATTACAGAGGAATATATGCTGGGCCAGTAGATATAAAACTGGATCTGGAATCAGAAAGGCTGGAGTGAAAATCCAGACTCAGACATTTACTTCCTCTTGAACAAGTCACTTAACCTCTGTTTGTCTCATTTTCCTTGGTAGTAAAATGGGGATAAATAACAGTACCTCCCTCTCAGGGCTATTGTGAGGATCAAATGAGAAAATTTTTTTTTGTAAAAGCACTTAGTATAATGACTGGCTTTGTAAGTGCTTATTCCTTCCCCCCTCTTCTGTTTTCTTCCCCAAAATAAACTCCTGTAAGATTGATATCATTCTCTATATGGTTTCAAGATTCAGAACTAGAAGAGACCATCTTTCATTTTTCAGAAGGGCAATGCCTAAGCCTGGTTTCCAACCCAGACCCACTGACTCTAAATCCAGAGTTCTTTCCCCTGTACAACCATCTTTCCATCTTCTGGCATTACAAATACAAAAGAAAGACCAGTCTACTTACCACCAGCTTCATTTTGTCCTTAGGAGCTGATAGAGCAGATTAGAAGAATCTCTTGGAGTCTGTGCAGGGGAATCATCTCAATATATATGTTCTAACTCTGTTATTCAAATGAGGTGTGGGTGAGCTGAGTCTGATATTAATCTTCTACCTTTCCCCTATCTACACTATGCCATGACGTACCAGGAAACTTTCTATGATATCTACTTAGCTAGTAAGACCCTTTGACCTGAATTTGATCTGACTCATCTGTTGAAGTTGAGGGACTGTTCACACCAATAAACCCAATATGTTTTATGATAACTTTGGGTTGGTTTGAAATTAGGGATGGGTTTCTGAGTTATTTTGTATGTTGACACTACACATATTTAAAATCAAACTAGGATCCCCAAAATCAAACAAGGTGGAAAGGGAGCAGCAATGCACAATCCAGGATACCAGATAGAAGCCCTCTTGGTCATGGTGTCCAGGACTTCAATTTTTCTGTGCAGCTGATATTAAAAATGAAGGAAATTTTGCCTTTGCACATTTTGTGCACAGAAGCTATGTCTCAATTCTTGTACTATGGGACCTTCTATGATTCTGATATTTTTCCCTTTAAGAGGAGGTCAGAAGAGAATTGGAACTGAAGAGGGTAGCTCATAACTCATCAAGAGGTGGCAGGAAAGGTGTCTTTTCATGATAGACAATGGTTCTGAATCTCAGGGATTAGAAGAGTAGGAGATAAGATTATAATCTTAGAGCTAGAAGAGACCTTAGAAATCACCTGGGTCATGGTTTCATTGACAGATAAGAAGATTGGGACATAAGGAAATTAAATGATGTGTCCAAGGTTAACCAAGCACTAAGAAGAGGACTTGGTTGAACATGGTTCCTTTGACTCTAAATTCAAAATGTCTTCCACTACACATTGGGTTGTACCCAAAGGGGTAAAGTATAGAGAAACATAAAACCTTTTGTTGTTGTTTAGTTGATTTTCAGTTGTGTCTGGCTCTTTGTGATCTTATTTGGGGATTTCCTTAACAAAAATACTGGAGTGGTTTGCCATTTCCTTCTCAAGCTCATTTTACAAATGAGGAAACTGAGGCAAACTAGATTAAGTGACTTGCTAGGTTCACACAACTTTTAAGTATCTGAGGTCAGATTTGAACTTAGAAAAATAGGTCTTCCTGACTCCAGGTCCAGGGATTTATCCACTTTGCTGCCCCAACTTGTTAATTAAATTGGCCTAAAAGTGTCCTTTAATTATGCCTTATTAGAATGCCACTGTGGGGGATGTTATAATATTTCTCTGGACCTCAATTTCTTTATCTATAAAGTGAAGGATCAGACCAGCACCAGAAGAGATGTTTCTCAACCTTCATGACATGGGTCCCTTTGGCTGTCCAGTGAACCCTATGGATGGACACTTTTTCATAACAATGTGTATAAATGTACATAATAATACATATGAATACAAAGGAAGCAAATTATATAGAGAAAAGATGCAATTTTTCCCATCCAAGTTTATAGACCACCACCACCCCAGTCTGTGGAATCAAGGTTAAGAACCTTTACATTCTCTAAGGTTTCTTTCCTGCTATAAATATTTCTTTTGGTTTTATGTGTCTGTGACTTCTTTTTTGGTGGGACTTTCATAGGATCATAAGTCTAAAAAGAAGAGATTCATCTAGAAAAGATCTATTTGACTCACTAACATTCTGTGACCCTGAGAGGTCACTTCACATTTCTGAATCAAGAAAATAATGATGGTAAGGTTTCAACTGCCTCCCTCTCTCACACAGGTCATCTTTTTAATTTTCTTTTATTCAATTCTCTCTTCTCCCAAATCACTACCTGTTTGTCCTATACAATTTTTAAGTTGAGGGACAGGATCAATATTGTCTTTTTTGTCCAGTATGTGTGTATATATATATATATATATATATATATAATATATATATATATGAAATCATTCAGCTCCATAAGCCTAAGAATGTTGGGACTGGCAGCCAGAGCTTCCAAATGGACTTAGGTAGCCTCTTCACATGTAACTTCTCTTCTCAGGGTAGCTGGGATGTGATATTCTTTCCCTTTCTCAATCCCTGCTCCCCTCCCACATACACACCTTCCACACCCTGGAACTCCTCCCAATAAATTAATATATTAGTTGATTATTTCAGTTATTTGTTTAAGATATCTATCACCTAACTCTGAGTAGCTACTTCACCTTTCCTCTTGCTTGATTTATCTCTTCTTTTTCCTTTTTAGTATTTTTTTTATTTTTGTACGATGTTTTTATATACATAATTATTTTTTATATACATAATTTTTATATACATAATTATGTACATAATACCCCCCCAAAAAATATAGACACTCATGAGAAATAAAGTAAAAGAAAAATAAAAAAACTGTGCTTCAGTCTGTGTTCCAACACCCCCAGCTCTGTCTCAGGTGGATCACATTCTTTATAATTCCATCACAAAAGCTACTTCCATATGCCATAATGCCATTGCTGATCACAATTCCCTCCATTCATACCTCCTCACTACTATATACTATATTTTCTCTCTCCTTCCCCTCTGTCCCTCTTCTAAAATGTGCTATAGGGTAGCTGAGTGGCGCAGCAGCCCTGGGGCCAAGAGGCCTCGAGCCCACATACCACCCCTAAGGCCCAGTAACCACTTGGCCCCATGGTCCGAGACAGGCCACCTAATCCCAGCCCCTTGCAAGAAGTAGAAAAGAAAATGTGTTATATCTGACCACTCTCCCCCATGATCCACCCTCTCCTCCATCACCCACATACCCCCACTTCCCCTTTTCCCCTTCTCTCCTTTTTACTCCAGATGTCTATACCTCATTGAGTGTATATGCCCACTTTTGACATGTGAGGAAACTGAAGTCTCAGAAAAGTGGTGGCTAGCCATGGTTACCCTGAGAGTAAGCCTTGGTCTCCTGGCTCCCAGTCTCCTATACCATGCTGGTTCATTGGAAGAAATTAAATGTGTCTCAAAGTTAAGACTGAGAATCAGTAACTTCAAAAGATAGATAATGCTTACTACCTGAGGAATCTTGAGTAGGTTATGTCCCCTCTCTCAACCTCAGTTTTGTCATCTACAAAATGAAGTGTTTTAATGAAGAAGTTGAAATCCTCCCTATGGACCCTTCTAGCTTTTATTTGTGGGCTATGTGTAAGAGAAATTTTACCCATTTTGATCCAAATTCAGAAACAGCCCTAGCCATTTCTTAGTGACTCACTCTCAGTCAAGATGCATAGAACAATGGCCCTGGGATTTTGAGTTCTGTGTTTGAATCTCATCTCTGAACCTAACTGTCCATGTGAACATGGGCATCAGGGGACAATAATCCCTATACCTGAATGAAAATTTTGCAAACTTTTAGACCCTAAACATTTGCTATTGCTATTCTGCTCTAATTAAAGCTGTAAAATTATTCAATTCAATAAATATCAATTAACAGATCACTTCCATGGGGAGGGGGGAGGAAAGGGAGAATGGTAGAAAAATAGGGAACTCAAAAGCTTGCTAAAGGTTGAATGTTGAAAACTATCTTTGCATGTTATTGGAAATAAATTATGAATAAGTAAAAATCAAATAAATGAATGATGATAAAGCTCTTACTATGTACAGAATGTTGTCCCTATGGTTTTCCTATAGTGGATTATAAATATGAAAGGTTATTAATATAGAGGGCTAAGTTACTTCTAAGCTGTTTAGTCACTTGTTCCTTCACTCTTTTCATCAAAGTGAATGTAAAGAACTTGACCCTGGGAGTGATACAAAATGAGGATAAAGCTTAGTTCCTCACTTCCTGGGGTTTAATGTACCACCACAAAACACAACACTAACTGTGATGAAGGAGAACACCTTGAACAATCTTCTTTGGACATAACTTTAATGAACTGCACCTTTTTGTTGAGATTTTGTAGTTTGGTCTAGACCTTTGATTTCACTAAAGAAAAGAGTTTTATATGAAAAAAATTCATAAAGAGAGCTAGATGAAGTAGTGAATAGCATGTTAGACTTTGAAATCAAGAAGAAGATCATAGTCAAAAACTCTGCCTCAGATTCTAGCTGTGGGAGCCTCAGCAAGTCATTTCACTTCTCTGTGACTCAGTTTCCTCATCTGTAAAAAGGATTGGGGGAAGAGGAATAGACTTGATAACTTCTAAAGTCTCTTCAGATTGTAAGTTTATCCCATGAACTCCTCTACCAATGAGGATCAGCAATTATTTCAAATTTTATATTTAACCTAGGTATGCCTTTCCATCCTTATTATATGTTAATTAGTATCTATTATTTAGTAGCTATTAGTATCTATTGGTATCTATTATACTCCCCTGCATACATCCTATGGACTTTCCTTCTTTCTGCTTCTCACATGCAAAATTACATAGCTAATCTCTATGCCTTTTAGTTGGCTGGTGTCCATGCTTTCCTTTTCTCATCACCTCTGGGAATCCATCAATTAGTTCAAAATTCAACTCAAGCATCACATGAAGATTTTTTTGATTCCCTTAGCTTCCAGATCCTCCCTCAAAAGTATTTGGAATTAATGTATTCTCCTTAAAGAAAGGGATTGTTTCATTTATCTTTGCTTTCTCAGACCTGACATAACACTGAGGTTTGGGGGAGATGGTGAAAGAGTAGATAAGGACCAGCAGTTGCATCAGTGTGGGGAACTTTTGACATGGAAGCCCCAAGTAGCAACAAAGATCAATAACTCATCTGCAACTTAGAATCTTAGAGAGTTTTCTGTGGAACCGAGAAGTTCTTACTTACCCAGGGTCACAGATAATTTGTGTCAAAGGCAGAACTTGAACCTGGATTTTCCTTTCTCCAAACCTAGCCCTTTATCCACAGTACCACATGGTCTTCCTATCTTATCCATAGAACATGATAGGTGCTAAATAAATGTTTGTTGTCACTTTAAATGCATTCTTTCATTTGATATCCATAACAATCTTATGGATATCCCATAGTCCTCATCATACTTATTTTATAGATGAAGAAACTGAAATGCAGGGAAATTTTGTCTTTCCCCAAAAAAACAAATTAGTGAACGGCAGTGATAAAAATTTGTATACGGTCTCTCATAAGTCCTAAAAAGAGTATTCTTACTACTGTGCTATACTTTGTTTGGCCTAAATTTTCCTAACCATTATATGAGGGAGTTAGCCTAGATGACCTCTAACATCCCTTCCTACTCATATATTTTTATAGCTATGAGTATGGGATCAATGAACTCTAGAATGAGATCAATAAGATGGTTAGTGGAAAAGTAGAGTAGGGAGATAGTATTGATGGAAGTTTTTATTAAAATAAGAAAGATGTATAAAAAATATATGGTGACTCAAAATCTGAAAGGCTGGCTACCAAACAAACATGTATAATAATGGCAAGGTTAGGACCAAAGGGTGGTTAGGTGGCACAGTGGATAGAGCACCAGCCCTGGAGTCAGGAGTACCTGAGTTCAAATCCAGCCTCAGACACTTAATAATTACCTAGCTGTGTGGCCTTGGGCAAGCCACTTAACCCCATTGCCTTGCAAAAAAAAAACCCTAAAAAAAAAGATTAGAACCAAAGACTTGAAGTAAAGGTCAGTACTGTACTTTCTGCTCATCTGTTTTTAGTGATAGTGGTCTTCCCTTCCCATTTCCCCTAACTTGCATTAGAGGCCAAATGGAGATCAGGAATTTAAAGTAGAAGAATTGAGGGCTTAGGGTATTAGATCCAAATCCTTATGTGGTTTGCTGAAAGCCAGGTCCTAAAAATGAATTGAAAGGGCTAACAGTTAGCAATCAGGAATTAAAAAGTAGTTGTAAAAATCTTCTAATCCTAAATCAGATAGAGACAGGGATATTGATCCTGATGAGTGAGAGGTATCAAATTCAAAAATAAACTAAATGTCTACAGGTTCCTGGAGGGAGCTCACAGACTCAAAATTCACAAATTTTTTCGTTTTATAAACAAAACAGCTGCGATCCACCCAAGTCTAATAACCAAATTTGTAAATCAATGTTTTCATTCCTCAGTGAAAGAGATGAAGCTTAATTTTCTGGATTCTTTGTACAAGAGAGATAGCAGACCCCATTCCTGCTTTTGGGGGTAAGACAAAAGCATTAGCTGCAAATATTGGAGGAGGACATGTGTGCAAAGGAAATACCAAGCATAGATATAACATTACATTCCCAACAGTGATCATGAATCAGGAAAGCAATGTACAACAAAGATTATATGTCAAATAGCTGTGAGATAAGTAATATGATGAAATCACTAAAAGATGCTCTTAGCCTACAAAGTTCAAGTTTCCCTTAAACACATCTAGCCTGGCCATGCATAATAATCCCTATTTCTGTGTTCCTCCATACACATTCCTTAGGTATATCCAGGCCTCTTATTGAGTGTTTGTGTATTTGCAGGAAACTATTCCCAGAAATGCTAAATTGCTACCCTTCTTATAGCACTGTATCATTAAATTCCTTTACTTTGAGTTAGTTGTGTCCTTTGACTGAGTGATCTTTGTGCTCTTCAGTCTTGAATAGTCATGGACCCAGAGAATACCTTAAGATTGAAGTAACTCGTTTTAGGATGGGGCCATTCACTATGAATAGGGGTGTCCCCTTTGAGTGCTGTGTATATATTTAGACAAAAAAAAATAAATGAAGAGGCAAACAAACAGCTAGAAACTGGATTTACAGAATAATCAATATTCCAAAAAAGACAGGAGAGAATTGAATCTAAACTAAGATTTAGCCTAGGGGAAAAAAAACAGAAATATCTCTTTTTTATGCTGGAATGAAGTGTTCATTTTTGAGGTGGAAATTTGTGGATACAAGCTATGTTTTGAGGCCAAGAGGAAGGAAGATAAAAGAGAAAAAAAGAGAAGAAATGGTTTTAATATTTCCAGCAGAAAAAGGTATTATTAGCTAATAAAATATAGAATATAAAAATAAATCAAAGAAGCTTGGAGCCTGGGAGAGCAAATTAACTGAAATATAGAACTTCATAGAGGGGAACCTTGAAAACCTTCAGTAGAGAAGAGCCCCCTGATTTCCAAAGTAAACTGTTCCACTTTTATATAATCTCATTATGAGGATGCATCTTTCTTTTGGGGAAAAGTCAAATCAGAAAGCATTTATTAAGTATTACTATATTCTAGGTGCTGTATTAAGTGTTAGGAATACAAGGAAAGGTTTAAATTTTTTTTTCCTTTCAAGGAACTCACATACCATGATGGTGATGTGACTTTTGAATATGTTGGGTTTAAAGTGAAAAAGGAATATAGAATTGGAAAAGTCTAAGTCAGAGGTAGTTGTTGAAATGATCACAGTGGATTTTGGTGATAGAAGAGAGCCCAAAATTGAGATTTTGAGATCATTTGCTTTGGAATGGTGACTGAAGCCCTAAAAATGAACATGTTCTTAGAAAGAGAATATGGAGAGAATAGAGCATAAAGCTGAGGACTAAATCTCAGGAGGTAAATGGAAGAGATTCATAGTGTAGAAGGAAAAGAAGTTGGCAAAAGAATGAGAAAAAAAGAGCAGATCATAGGACAATGTGGGGTTACAGAAGATAAGGGTCAATAAGACCTTGAGATGGACATTACTTAGCAAATGCTGCAATGGTAAAATAGAGGAAAAAGAGGGCAGTTGGTGGTATAATGGATTGAGTGCTAGGCCTGGAGTCAGTAAGACCGAATTCAAATTTGGCCTCAGATACTTGCTGGTTTGTGAAACTGGGCACTTAAATCTAATTGCCTCAATTTCCTCATCTGTAAAATGATTTAGAGAAGGAAATGGTAAACTAGTATCTTTGCCAAGAAACCACTAAATGAGGTCACAAGGAGTTGAAAATAACTGAACATTAAGACAAGACATAGGATTTTTTATTTTGGTCAGATGTGGGGAAGGAATTCACTGGTGCATGAGTTTTAGTAGACTGGTCATGTGGATTCCAAGCTACATAGTATTAAGAAAAAAGGTTAAAAGCTATAGTAAACTCTGATCTCTGAAATATTACTAAATATAACACAATAATTTGAAATAGTAGACCTTTGTTAGAATCAGGATTACTATTTCATAGAGACAAAGACACTATGGGCAGAAACATATATGTCTTTAGAAATGTCACAACTATATACAAAATGCCTATTTTAAAAATAACCTCTTTGGTTAATTTTGTTTCCTAGTATCATTTTAAGTTTAAAATGTATTCATGTATAATTGCTAACAATAAAAATGACATGCAGAATGATACGAAAGCAATAAATGCAATAACAATAATTCAATGATTTAAAAGATTCTTTCCACAACATCCCTGGTACCCACATAGTTCAAGCATTTATTATCCCATTTTACATATTAGAAGACTGAGGTTTAGCTAGAAATATGCTCTAGCATTAGAGCATTTGAGGAGAGAGTCCAAATCCAGGCTTCTTGACTTCACTTCATGTTCTCTTTCCATCTTCACATTCAATTTTTTAGACATTTGCTACCCTGTTAGATATAAAAGAGTATGACATGATCCTTGCCCTCAATGAGTTTACAGTTAGAGACATTCCATTTATTTAGACAAGCATCTACAATATGCAGATGATGGTATAAGTAATGTAAAGTACTCACAAATAAAATTCAATAATTGATCATGTCTATGTGAAGGTGATAAAATAAATGCAATGTGTAAGTATAAATCATTGGAGTGATCTGAACTTGTCAGAGAAAATAACTAACAAATTACAGAATCTCAGAACTGGAAGGGATCTCCCAAAGCCAATAGTTCAAAGGATACCTAAATAAGCTTTGAAATTACACATTTCCATACTAAAGCTATAAAGCAGGTGACTGACAGAACTGGCCCTGGATACATGACCAAGTGCAAGCAAACCAGATTAAAATATAATTGGAAAATAAATAACAAAATGAGTAAAAATATGATAGAACATAGAAAATTAAAATGAGGTTTTCTTAGACAACATGCATTCACAAGGATCCTTATATACTATCCAGTGTCCTCCACCTCCCTTTTTCTGTTTGAGTTTGACATCACATAATATTCAAGTCCACAAGTCCTAGCCCACATTCTCAGTGCCAGAAAAACTGAATGACATCTTACATTTTGATGTTCCTAAAGCATTTATTGCCATTATCATCTTTCATTCTCAGGATTGCTCTGTGGGTTTTGGAAGATGTGCAGTGAAACTATATTATGGATAAAGAAATTGAAGTTCCAAAAACTAAAATGAATTGGCTCACATAACTGTTGGCAGAGCTTGCTTCTTGTGATTCCAAATCACTCTTTTTCTATTCCAATGTTCTGCCTCCCTGTACCTAGCCTTTCTTATTCCCTGATGCTGGAAAGGTACATCAGAAATCATCTATTCCAACCACCTCTTTTGACAGGTGAAAAACCTGGGACTAGAGAGGGAAAATGACCTGCACAAAGAACAGTGACTTAGAGATTTTAATTCAAGATTTCTAACCTTTGCTTTATTTTTCCAAAGTAAATAGTTAGGCTGAACACTTTTGGCATTATAATGGTCTCTTCCAGTAGGATTTGTAACTTTGCAGAATTTAATTTAACCAGACAGTATCATCTCCAAATAGGATATATCTAGGGTATCTCACCTTCTCTGTGGAATCTGTCTTTAATTTGAACTCTTAACTGTAAATTCTCCTTTTGCAAAACATTCTGTCTTATCCCTTATCTAAAAAAGACTGTCAAGACAAGGATTGTCCCTCATGTACAACTATTTCAGAAAATGAAGAGAGAAATTCTACATAAAATCCAATGAGACCTTCCAGATTAAATCATATACTATATCTGGTGTCATGGCAAATGCCAAACAGTGCCCAAATAGTTCAATTTAATAGACAGGAAATGATTAATTACTCATGTGAATATCATTCCCAAGTGATTAATTTTTAAGTTTATGTAAACTATCAGTTTCTAAGAGCAAAGACTAAAATCAGTACAAATTTAGAATAAAGAATAAAAATGAAGGAAAAATAATATTTACAATTAGAACAATTCCAATCTGATTTATTTTAAAAAGTTTATGATGAAAAAATAAGTTAATGATGGTGGAAATTATATGTGGCCTGTTTCAATAATTTCATAAGAAATTTAACCAATGTATATCAAGTACCATAATGAGGAGATCAAAAAAGCATTAAAATACCTTAATCCCAAAGCATTTAATTTAGTTGTCAAGAGGAGAGAAAGCACAACTAAGGGCAACACCGGGTTAGAATATAAACTTATTGCAAAATCTTGTAGGAAAGACTGGAATTTAGGAATGATGTTATATCCAAAATAATAACACCAACAACTAGACCTATATGCCTACTTTTTTATCCATATAACTGTTTTATTTCATATATATATATATATATATATATATATATATATATATATATACACACACACACACATATAAACACTTATTGAGGGCTCCCTTGATGAGGGATGATTAGAGAATAGGTAGAATTTCACAAGTGATTTTACTCAATTGCATAGTTTTACCATTAGACAATTGACTGAGAAGTAGAGAGAATATGACTTTATTATGCTTATTGTTTGTTGTCTATTAAAAAACTTTTCATTAATGGGAAAAAGTCTCACAACTAATTATCTCCTTTCATACATAAAAATTATGCAAGATTCCTTGTGTAAGGATATGGAGTTTGCACATATAAAGGGGCTCATGCATGAGCAAGGGCCTATCCTGGTATATAACTCAAAAAGACACAGAATAGATATCTCTAGCTTCTTCATCCCTTCTCCCCCTTTTCCAAGTAAAACTTTCATTCCTGGAAAGAAAGGAAAGGAAGAGATTGGGGCAAGGTCACCACTTTGCTCTTTCCAAAGGAGAAAGGAATGTCAGACTAGAATTATATCTATCTGCTCCCTTAAATATTAATAGTCTAAGGGATATGATCAGATTCCATTTAACTTTTGATTGCTTTGTCATTTTGGGAGGCAAGAGGACCCGAAGCTCTATTATCCAAGATGACCACTTTCCCACCTAATACCAATTGCACAATAAATTATAGGGAATAGCAAAGAAACTTGTTTATCCAAATTGCAGCAGAACAGAAATTGGAGAAGTTTTATATACATGTGTGTGTGTGTTTGTGTGTGTGTGTGCATGTATATGTATATGTATATATATGTATGTATAATATATATATATATATATATATATATATACACACACATATAATATATTCCAGACAGAACAAAGTGAAGTAGCTCTCCCATTGGGACTGAAATAACTCAGTTCAAACAAATGAGAGTATCCTGAATGTCACTAAAGGGAAATAGTTCCTGAAGTCTCTAGAGTAGCAAATGAGGAATGTTTACTGTCCTTAGTTCTCAAAGAGGACCAAATTAGCATCACTATGTTGGGGTGGAGATACAATGTATCCAACTGTGACTGATAAGACCAATATGAATTTGGAAAACTCTACCACAGGTCAGGTATTCATAGTCCATATAAACATTTGGAGTGGAGTTATTTCTAAATCTGGCCATCTCACATTTCTTTTAAACTACTTCAATTATACTTTGCTCATAGAGGACAACACCTTCTTTGCCGCTGGCATGATGCTGGTCAGTCTTGTGCCAGTATCTCCTGTCTCGCAATTCCAGAGTTCTTCAGAGAGTCCTTGAGAGTGTCCTTGTGGTATTTCTTCTGTCCTGTATGTGAGTGCTTACTTCGTGTGAATTCTTCATAAAATAGTCTTTTAGCAAATGCACTTTTGGCATTTGAATAATATGACCAGTCCATCAGAATTGCACTCTCCACAGGAGTTTGAAGGCAACTCAGCTTGAGAAGGAACTTCAAGTATCCAGTTCCTCATCTTGCCAGGAGATCTTCAGACTCTTCCTTAGACGATTCAAATGGAAGTGATTCAGTTTCCTGACTTGGCACTGGCATATAGCAACGAAGTCAACACAACAGCTCTGTAGACCTTCAGTTTGGGAAACTGTCTAATATACATCTTCTTTCCCACAGAAAGTTGGGAATAGGGACATGATGGAGATCATTTGCTCCTCTCATATTTTCCTAAAGTCTGAACCTGAAGTAGGATTGACCTTTTCCAGTTTGTCTCTCAAAGCTAAAAGCCAAGATCCCCTGAATGCTGAGTCCCCCTTGGGAACTATGCAAGCACTGAAGGTCATTTCTTACCAACTTCTCCCTATTCCTCATGCAGAGCAAAACATTCATCTACACCAATAGAGGAAAAAGTCCCAAACCAATGGATTTTGGGATAGGGGTTGCACTTGAAAGATCTAACAAGAGAGTGAACTTTGTGTGATGACCTTTTGATTATTAATATCTGATAAGGGATAAAACAGAATGTTTTGCAAAAGAGAATTTATAGTTTAGAGTTCCAGTTAAAGAAAGATTTCATAGAGGAAGGTAAGAAGATTATATATATATATATATATATATATATATATATATATATGTGTGTGTGTGTGTGTGTGTGTGTGTGTGTGTATACACATATATGTGTGTGTATATATATATATATATATATATATATATATATATATATATATATATCCTATTTGGAGATGATGCGAAGGGCATCAAGGTAAAGCAGTGGATAGAGCACCAGCCCTGGAGTCAGGAGGATCTGAGTTGAAGTCCAGACTTGGACACTTACTAACTGTGTGATCCTGGGTAAATCACTTAACCGCAATTGAAAAATAAAAAATAAATAAACAAATGAATGAATGAATGAATGAATGAATAATGAATAAATAAAAGCCAAATCAATGAAAAATGTTTGTTGACCCTACAATGACAGGGCTTAGATGACAATTTTTAAAAAATTATATGTAAATAATATATATATAACATACATGTATAATGTGCATATGTATATATATGGAGAGAGAGAAAATCCTCTTTCAAGAAATAATTCCTATTAATGTCTTCTCCCTTTGAGAGATCAATATCTGAGAGTCAATACCTGACTCAATCTTAGGTTGGAAAAACGCATCCTCAAAATGACTAACCTCTGACCTGTGCTCAGAAAAAAGAAGCAGATAGCAGGAGAAATTCCTTTTCCAGTTTGTCTGGGTACACAAATTAAACACCTTGTGTGTCTTCTGTAAGAAAGTGGGAGGAAACCACCCCCCCTTCCCCTCAACTGTTTGTAAGTAAAAAGTGAGTACAAGAGGGAAGGAGGAGTCAGAGGATGTGGAAGGCTCCTAATTCTTTTCATGTATAAACAAGTCATTTTTTCGCACATACAAAAAAGAGTGAAGATCTGAGATAAATGTATAAAAATATCAAAGAATCATAATGTGCATTGCAAAATGATTAAAATAGCATTTGATATCTTGCTTATAATTACTGTTGCAATTTTCTAAAAGTCTGTTACAAAAACGTCCTCAAGTTATAACACTGTTTGGCAATTCTGCTTATTAGCAATTTCACATTTCATCTCTGTACCTAGGCTTGGATAATCACAGAACCAACACTGATCTTTCTGGTAAAGACACATCATTTTTAACACCAAATGTTCTATTGATGTTATAAGGCTACAAGTATGAAACACCATAGTCTCTGAAGAAATTAAATTGAGTATCACTTAGAGTTAAATAAAGAATAGTTGCTGTTATCTGTCCTTCATTTTCTTTCTGTTTTTTTTTTGTAAGGCAGTGGGGTTAAGTGGCTTGCCCAAGGCCACACAGTTGCATATTATTAAGTGTCTGAAGCTGGATTTGAACTCAGGTACTCCTGACTCCAGGGTCAGTGCTCTATCCACTGTACCACCTAGCTGTACCCTGCCCTTCATTTTCAAAGAGGACTAATGACATCATGGAATAGTATCTTGATTCTTACATGAATTGAATTTAAATGAGGCAGAATTACACAAAGTTGTCAGCCTCACTCTCTTTTCCAGAATTATTGAAGTCCTGTGACAAAATAATTGATGATGGCCTGGGATGCAATGTGTGATCTTGGTGGCTACAGTTCTTAGTGCTCTATAAGGGCAGGTATAAATGGATTGTGACAAATGAATGCATGAATGAAAAAACATTTATTATAGCACTTACTATTTACCAATTACTGTTGTTCAATTATTTCACTTGAATCTGGCTGCCATTTGGGGTTTTCTTGGCAAAGATACTGGAGTGTTTTGCCATCTCCTCCACTCATTTTGTAGATGAGGAAACAAGGTTAAGTGACTTATCCAGGGTTACTCAGCTAGTAAGTATCTGAGAAGAGATTTGAACTTAGAAAGATGAATTTTCCTTTCTACAGGCCTGGCATTCTATCCAATGTGCCCAACAACTGGGATATGCCAAGGGACAATTTTAACAATTCATGAAGCATCACAGTTTAGTGGAAAGCACACTGTATTTGAAGTAAAAGGAAATGGATCCAAATCCCATCTCTGTTTATTTCAACTTATCTAGGCTAGTATAAATTACTTTCTTCTGTTCCTCACTTTCTTCACCAATGAGTTGAGAAAACAAGACTAGATGACATTTAAGTTTCCTTCTAGTTGCACATTCTATGGTACTAGTATAATGCAAGATAATGTGGTACATTGGCTAGAGCCCTAAACTGTACATTAGAAGACCTGGGTTCAAATCCTAGCTTGGAAATATTTGAATTATAAATTAAAAGGAAATGTTAGATAAATTTTCCCAGTATCCCAGAGTTATGACTGAGTGAGTATGATCTTGGGCAAGTCACTTCCCCTATAGAGGTGATGAAAGCCTCTATTTCCTAACCTAAATAATGTGGATTTGGGGGTTAGATGGTCTCTACAATCTACTGGAGCTTGCATTCTACAGCTCCAGGAGAAAACTCTTGGGACTTTATAAAATTTCCCTACACAGTAAAACAAATAAAATGAAAAGATTAGGAAAAATCAAGGGTGTACACTGATTTCTCTTAGAAAATGGAGCACTGATAAGCCTGTAATGTTTACAGAGTGATGAAGTGAGAGTGACTAATTCCTCTCTGCCATATCATGGCCTTTTCTTGGTTTCTAATCCAGA
The DNA here is from genome assembly GCF_037893015.1 of Macrotis lagotis. Classification (NCBI taxonomy): domain Eukaryota; kingdom Metazoa; phylum Chordata; class Mammalia; order Peramelemorphia; family Peramelidae; genus Macrotis; species Macrotis lagotis. The sequence goes on from NC_133658.1 coordinate 128,934,350, forward strand.
GATAAAGACATTTGCTGTGGTGTGTCAAAGAGATATCTCTGTTAGGAACTCCCTACACCTCCAAGCCAATAAAAAGGGCTGAAATCTGGATAGTTGAGCCTCCTCCGGTCTCAGAAATTTCCTGCAGTCAAGATGAGGACTCATGTGAGTATTAACATTGCTTGAATGCTCTTAAATTTGATCTGAAAGCTTTGTGACAGGGTTGAAAGGGAATTCAGAGGGGAATCTCATGCAACCTCACCCAAAGTGTTGAAAAGCATAATAGAAGATTTTAGGTTAAACACTTAGATGACTCTCAGAGAAGCATTTTGAATTTGAACTTCACTATATATTGAACTCTGGGACATTATAATGTTAGATGTCTAGCTTAAATGGAGGAATACAACGGCTATTATTAAGTATTTGAAAAAGGAATATGACTGGAAGAGATATGAGATTTGTTCTTTCTGGCTCCAGAAGTGAGAGAAAAAATTTAGATTCAATATATTAAAAATCCCAACTTCTTAACAATTTAACTATCTAAAACTGATAGGATAAGATAAAGGAAAGGGAGTTCCTAATCTTTGAGGTCTTCAAGCAGAGTCTAGGATATCATGGTAGAGTGTTCTTTCATGTATGGACTGGACCAAATAGCGACTGAGATCTCTTACAGCTCTCAAAATCTATCTGTGACCTTTTGTTAGGATTTAGTTTTATTTTCAAATCCTATCTAAAAAGACCAAATTGAAAGGAATATCTGGGAAAGCTTTTTATATGGTTTTTGAAAAAATTATTTGCTAATTCTGAACATCACAATTTTTTGTGATTTTTTTGGGGGGGAAACAAGTGCTTAGAAATTTCAATGAAACAGATAATTCAAAGAAAAATACAAAGGAAAGTCTTAAATAGTATAAAAAAATAGGTCCACAGAAAAAGTTTTAAAGCAGGAAACATTGGTTTTAACAACTTTTTATAGGTCATCTCTACCTATTTTCTTTCTCTTGAACAATATTATAAACACACACACATATATACACATACACAGACACAGACACAGACACACACACACACACACACACACACACAGATATTTTTCTTTTCCTCTGAACAGCAACAGTATTTTTTAAAAGATGAACTAGTCACATGGCAAAAGCAAAGAGTTACAAATGGAGAGGCCCCATTATTATCTCACAATATCAAGAGAAAATGAGAACAGCCTCTAGAACTTTTTATGACTCTCCTGTGGCAAACTTTGGGGAGATCATGAAAAAGAATTGGACAGAACACCAGTGACCTGAAATCTTCAAAATTGAGGGGAACATGCAAATTGATGTTATCAAAGATCTATCCAAAAAACAAGATCCCTAACACCACTACCATCACTCTCTCTCCCCCACATCAGTCTCTCTGACTTTATAAATTCAGTTTTTGGTTTCAGGAAAATAATAGGAAATTGTTTCTCTACCAATTTGAAAATTTGGTGTATGGAGGAAAAGTAAAGATCACTTATATTGTGTGAGATAATTCCTGGACAGGCCTAACAAATTATGGCAGATTTTATTGAGTATAATGTTGTCATAACACAGTTTCTTAGTACATGGATTTGTATATTTCATAGGTCAAACTATGTCCCCTGAACCATTATTCCTTTTTTGGTGATGGTAATGGGCATAGCGGTTCAGCCTTAACTTGGAAATGTTAGTATATTAGAAGGTCATAGATTTAGAACTGGAAGAGAACTTGGCATTTACTTAGTAAAATGGTACAATTCATAGAATCCTGGACAGGGTCAGGAAGACCTTAGTTCATATGCTTCCTCAGTTACTTCCTAGATATGTCACTCCAGACAAGTCATGTAATCCCTCGCAGTCTCAATTACCCAACTATAAAATAGAAATAATAATAAAACCTTCTTCAAAGGATTGTTTTGAGGATTAAATGAAATCACATGTTCAATGCTTTTACAAATCTTAATTGCAACATAAATCCTAGCTATTATTATTCAAATCCCTTCATTTCATAGGTAAGAAAACTGAGGTTGAGAGAGATGAAATTACTTTCCCATAGTCACGCAGATAGAAATAGCAGATCAAGGATTTGAAATACCTCTCCTAACTTGAAAGTCATAGTTCTTGCCATTGTACCCTGCTGAAGGTTGCCTGATATGAAACTCCCCACCCCTCAATCTCCATGCAAATCAGCATTTAGTCTTCTATGATTTAGTCTTGGAGAATTGTCTGAGACCAGTGAAAGGTTATTTGTCAGAGTAAGACCTTGAGCTCAGGTCCTTTTTAATCTTAGTTCAGCCACTACATCATGTCTCTTGCCATGGAAAAATTAAGACAAATGAATTTTGTAAAAAAGATTTAAGGAAATTCAAATAATGGAGTAAAAATATAAAAACTGAGGCTCTTACAGCCCACCCTATAACCTTCAAAATGGACATCCAGAAGAGGAAGCTAACCATGATGGGTCTATCAAAGACAGACTATGGACCAGATGGACTATAGGTATAAGATTGTACTTATTCTTATGTTCTGGTTATTAGAAGAGGCTGACACAGAATTAATCTATATCATAGAAGTAAGTTCTCTCTTCCTCCCTCTTACTTTTCTGGTAAAGTCAAAGTAGAAAATTTAAATGGGAAATGTGTTCAAAGGAAAATGCAGTTCTGTCCAGGAAGACTGAGAATGGAGGAATGAATGAAGCATTTATTAAGCACTATGATAAATACCAGGGCTACAAACATAAGAGGTGGCCCTTTCTTAGAGTGTTTGCATTCTTATTGGTGAGATAACACATCTGGAAGGTTTTGCTTTCAAGGTCCTTTGGTCCTTAGGGAACAGGATTAAAGTAAATCTCTATGTTCCTTCTTGAATAACATTTCAACTGACAGAATCATAACCATTTGACAGTGTCAAAGATTTTGCCTGATAAGAGCTTTCTTTTCTGGGTCTTCAAAGGTTGGAGGAGTAGTCAGGCTCCCTCTTCTCAGGGATGATGATGTCCAAAGATATCAGGGTGGAAACATTGCTATTCCAGAGGCTTTTGGGTTCAGTGTCCCTGACAGTCTCCATTTGAGTTAAGGGGAAATGAGGGATGGTCAAGTTGGTGACATTTTGACTCACCTAGCACATCCTGCCTCCTGTGTCTCCCTCAAGAAAAGGAAACTAGGTCCCTGGAACATCTGTATGAACACAATGCTATTTCTAGAGTCTTTCTGAGCAGTCCATGCCGACACAATTGATGGATTTTGAGAAAGTACCTGTGATTTCTGCTTATAATTAATGTGATTCTTTTGTTTTTCAGGTGTTTCTTCTGGCTGTGCTAGCAGTCTTCTCCACTAGAGCTCTTGGATATGAGGTGAGTATATTGACCACTCTTAAGACTAATATACTTCAATTTAATTCAATCAACCAACAGTGAACCAGGCACTGAAGTAGGTACTAAAGACACAAAGTCAAAAATTGAACAGTCCTTGTACGCAAAGAGGTTATATTCTGCTAGAGAGGGGAAAAAAATAGGTACATCTATGAGTAGACACAAAATAAATACAAATTTATTAAGAGAATAGGATTAACACCTGGGGAATTAGAAAACTTCTTATAAGATCTGATATTTGAGGTGACCCTGGAAAGGGTTAGGGATTCCAATAGATAGAGATGGAGAATATTAACCTCTTCAAATTTATTTGGGCTGGTCAGTCAATAAGCATTCTATAAGTGCTTATTATGTGCTAAACACTCAGGATATAATTTTTAAAAATGGTCCCTGCCCACAAGGCACTTACAGTCTAAAGAAGGCAACAATTAACTCATGTGTTCTAGAGTAGCAGGAGATAGAAGGGAATCTCAGTTATAAGAGCCGCTAGATGGCCTGGAGTGCACAGATCGCTGGGCTCAGATCCTCTTACTCAGACACTTAGCCCTTGTTGCCAGTGTGAGACTTTGCGCTAGGCTGAGTCAAAGAGCAGCCAACATTCCCTGCCCTCAGAGAGCATGCATTCAATTGGGAGGATACAACACAGACAAATAATACTCCACATCATGTGTAGAGGGAGGAAGAGCAAAGATTTAGAGGAAGGGACCAAGGAAAGTTTTAGAAACCGAGCTTTACCTTATTTTGGGAAAGCAAGAGGTAGAGGTAAGAAGAAAGTACATTGAAAGAGTGTGAGACAGTCTGAGGGATTTATGCTCAGAGGGACGAGAGAAAATAAGTTCTAGTGTCTGCAGTTGTCCATCTTGTCTGGAGTGTAAAAAGCATCAAAGGGCCGAGTACTGGAGAGGACAAGACAGCTTGGATCCAGGTACTGAGAAGCATAAAATGAGGCCTCCTGAAAGATTAAAAATAAAATCACATTTTGAAAAAAGTCAAATCCAATCTGTTCCTTGAAAATTTAGAATCCTGCTTTTTTTCCTCTATTTATTATCTCAGATTTATCCTATGCGTATCATGTTTTTACATAGTCGCTTGCACAATCTATCTTTCTGTCTACCTAATCTATCCATCTACTATCTGTCTATCTAATCTACCCATCTATTTTTCATCTATCTCTCATCCTTCCATCTATCTATCTATTATCTATTTATCTGTCTGTCTGTCTCTAACTATGAGTTCCTTGAGATCAGGGACTGACTTTTGCCTTTTGTCTGACATATGATAGTTGCTTAATAAAAATTGTTTTACTTACTTGACCAGAGCCTTTCTGGAATCTAGGATTCTATAAATGTATGGACTTCCCCACGTATACTCACCCTGGTTTTCTCAGCTCCCCTATGAGTACTATGATCAAAAACACACATAACTCCATGTCTACATCTCTGGTAATGAACCCCTTACACTCAGAAAGGCTATTACAGCAACAGACTCACAGTCCGTCTCTTAGACTTGACATATTTCCAGGTTAGTGGAGTCTGCGAGAGCTTGCGATCCACTGGCCTAGCCTTGGAGACTCAGAGGATTCCCTATGCAACAATGAGGGATCAGAGGAAAATGTGGGTGAAGTGAGGTAGTAGGTGTGTATATGTGTGTGTGTGTGTATGCGTGTGCACACATGTGTGGAGTTCTCTAACAGAATATAAGCACCTTAATACCAAGGCTTGCTACTTTTTTTAAGTCTTAGTAGCTCCAACATAGCATCTGGCATATATCAGGCACTTAATAAGTGCTTGTTGATTAATTTTTAATATGACTGGTATGTATATAAGGTTAGGAGTTAGGCCTGTGGTTTCATTGGTATTGGGCACTCTCTGCAGAGGAAATTTCTGTTACCAATTTAGCATCTTTTCTGAAATGTCTAGTCCTGGAGAGTCTCCTAAAAGAACAAGGCAAGGTGAAATGTCTTGATCACAACTGGGTATTCAGTAGGCAAGATCCATATCAACCTAGCTCCAAGGACCACACTACCAGAGAGAAAGACAGCGAGAGAGAGAGAGACAGACAGACAGACAGAGACAGAGACAGAGACAGAGACAGAGACAGAGACAGACAGAGACAGACAGAAGGACAGATAGAAGATAGATGAGTAGATTAGATAAACCAATGGATAAAGAGATATATAGATTCTAAATAGAAGATGGATAGATTAGCTAGACAGAGAGATTGAAGATAGATGAATAGATTTGATAGATAACAAACACAGACACAGATAGATAGAAAATAAATGGATAGATTAGATAGACAACAAACACAGACAGATGAACAGATAGATAGAAGATAGATATAGCTAGAAGACAGATGGATTAGCTAGATAGATAGTCAGATGACATCGAGATAGATAGATTGGATAGATAGACAAATATACAGATAAATATATAGACGATAGATTGGTAGATAGAAAGACAGAAAGATATGTATACAACCATAAAATATATGTGTTCATAAATATATATATATATATATGGAAGAGCATTAATAAGCATTTATACAGTATCTATGACATGCCCAACATTGTACTTTATAATTTGTAACTCTTTACAATTATCTCATTTGATCTTCAAAACAACCCTGAGAAGTAGGTGTTGTGTTCCAGCCAGCTCTCTTATCCTTTACTCAAAACCTATGACTGGACTCAGTCCAGCTGCAGTTAAGTTCTCAGGCAAACATTGAAGAGGCAGGAGAAAAAGATGGCAAGTTCTCCATTTATTCAACCCAAAGAGTCCTGTGGCATTCCCTAATTACAAGTCAAACAACACTCCAGTGCTCGTGGATAGCAGGCATTAAAGGTTTACTTCCCCAGGGTAGTACTCTCATACACAACAGTCCCTTACAAGTAGGTGCTATTATTATACTCATTTTGCAGTTGAGAAAGCTAAGGCAAAAATTAAATGACTTGCCCAGGATCATATAACCAGCAAGTGTCTGAGACTTGATTAGCACTCTGATTTTCCTGCCTCCAGGATGAGTGCTCTATTCACTCTACCACCTAATTTACATATGTATGTGTCTATGTATATATGTGTGTAAATTTGGTTATATATACATATGTTTATGGATATATATATTATGAATAGATTTATATATATACTTTTATGTGCTATTAGTAATTTTTCAGTTGTGTCTGACTCTTCATGACCATATTTGGAGTTTTCTTGCCATGTCCTTCTTCAACTCATTTCATAGATGAAAAAACTGAAGCAAATATGGTTAAGTGACTTACCCAGGGTCACAAAGCTTGTAAGAATCTAGATTTGAACTCAAAAAGATGAGTCTTCCTGACTTCAAGCCTAGCACTCTATCCATTGTACTAACTAGCACCCCATATTTGTTTCTGCAAATTAGAAAATGACCAGGCAGTGATTGCAATTACTGTGTTGCCTGCTCTTCCTATTTTTAAATTGTCCTGGTTTATTGTTATTGTTGCTGTTTTATGTTCCCTCTCCTCTCCCCTTCAAATGTTTATAATACAAAGATAGAATGTATCATTGTTTTGTATTTGAAATCCAGATTTTTAACTACTTGAATCCTACCAGTAATGATGGCCCAGTCCAGGAAACCGTGCAAATTGAAAATGAGAAAAACATTGCCATCATCAATGTCAATGCAGGAAAATGCTCTTCCACCACCATATTTGACTACAAACATGTAAGTCATACACAAGGACCAGCTTGCTCAACCTTTCCTACACTTCAGATCAACTACCCCCTTGTAGTCAGTCAGAGCCCATCCCAAGAAACAGGGAAAGATGTCTCCTTTATATTGGTGCCTTTTACAAACAAATTTTTCATCTGTGTTTCCTACTTTTGAAATTTAAAAAATTACCTGCTCCTTCAGTTAACAAATATTTATACAGTTCCCTGTTTTAAAAGAGCTTACATGATAGAGAGAGAGAGAATGAGAGAGAGAGAAAATTATATAGTGCCTCATATTTGCAAGCACCATATTATTTCATTTGATCCTCATGACAACCCTTTAAGACAGGCATTATTATTATTATTATTACTCCCATTTTACAAACTAAGGCAAACATTAGGTATATTACTTGGAGTCATACAGCTTTTAAGTGTCTGAGAGCAGATTTGAACTCAGATCTTCTTGACTCTAAGACTATTGCTCTATCCACTGCACCAAAAAGAAGCTGAACATAGAATAGGGGAAGGTAGCTGCAGGGGGCATGATGAAGTCCACAGAACTGAAGTCTGGCAGGAAGTGAAAAGGTATTTGGACTAGTCTCTCTCCTCAAATTAAGGTTCTGGGGGAAGCCCTCCACACTCTAGTCAGAAAGAGAGGTCTCTGTGGCAAAGGCTATCTTTGTAAGGGATATTAACATTTAGAAGTTCTGAATATTTTAGGCAGAGACTGTAAGAGCCAAGGTATTCCCCAGTATTGGATTCAATAGGCAAATATTGAGCTGAAACAGACCTTAAAGACCACCTAGTCCAACCTCCTTGTTTTACAAATGAGAAGACTGAGGCTCCAAAGAAGGAATGACTGTTGAAAGATACAGAACCTAGATTGTGATTCAAACCCCTTTCTCTTAACTCCAGTAAATTTACCATGTATGCCATTAGCTACCTATTTCAGTCAATCATTTAGAAAGAAGTAATAAATAAATTTAGGTTACCTACATAATACCTACTATAATAACAGAAACGTACTTGGGTGCAGTAATAAATAACTAGCAAGCAACTATGTTAGGATTTGAACCCACATTTCTGATACCAAATTCAATGTTCTGATAACTCACAAGCAGAACTTTAACTTGTTATTTTTGTACCCAGAATAAGTGACTTCAAATGAACTTGGACAAGAAACACAAAACATAGCCCCAATCTAGTTGGAGGGATGGTGGTAATGGAAACCTGAGAAACCCACAAAATGGTTGTTAGGAAAGCCACCATGCACAGAAACAGTTATATGATATGTGCTTTTTAAATTAATAATTCTTGCTAACCAGGTACTAAACCATAGCTGAAGAACAGCAAATTTAGTCAGTGCTCTTTAAATTTTGTCATTTAGGGGCAAGTCCTCATTCTTCCCACCTTAGTTATATTTGTGTTCAGAAGTCAGTTTTCTCTACATCTCCAACAAAGAATACTAGTAACAGGCATTAACTCAGATCTTATCTGCTCTTAGGGTTATATTGCTTCTAGAGTACTCTCTCGAAGAGCCTGTTATATCATAAAGATGAACCACAAAAGTATCCCGGCTCTGGATGAACTTAGACGATACGTTTATGAGAGACAGGTAATCATTATTCTTTTATCCATGTATAAAAGCTGTCATCTATGTAGTGCTTGCAGCATTTTGTGCAAATTTTCTCCCTTAAACCTGACAGTCCCATAAAATAAGTACCATAAATATTATTATTGTTGTTGTTGTCATTTTGTTCTCATCTCACACTATTCTGCGATTCCCTTTTCCTTCATCTGTAAAATTAGGATGATAATACTTGCCTATCCTACTTCACAGGACTGATATAAAAAGTGCTTTCTTATCCAAAAAGCATTGTAGTGTTTGGAGTTATAATGACATACTTATATATTAGTGATTCAAATCATTAGTCATTTAAATTAATAATTATATTATAGAATTTCTGTTATGAATATAGATACACAAGATAATATCAACTTATTTCATTTTTGTCTCATCTTCCATTTTTACCTAGGCAATGCAAAAGATGTTTTCTCCCAAATATACTTGGGTGAAATATAACCCCATACAGTCCCTGCTCACCGATATTGATTGGTTCCTGTTCGGTTCACCCATAGAGAATCTTTGTAAACATGTACCCTTGTACAAGGGTGAAGTGGTTGAACAGAGATGTGAGTATATTATAAGAAACCTTTGGAGAGTTTTGTAATGTCCTGTTTTATTATACATATGAGCATCTTGGCTTAGAATGGAATGGAAAAAAAGAACAAACAATTTTTCTTTTTTTTAATCTATTTGTTTTTCCAACACCATGCAATGGTAGTTTTCACCAATCTTTTTTTGCAAGCTGCAAGTTTTACATTTTTCCTCCCTCTTCCCTCCTCCCTATCCCTGACCTTACATGTATAATTATGGTAAATATATATCCATATTAACCATGCTGTGAAAGAAGAATCAAATCCAAACAAAAGGGAAAAAAGAGAGAAAACAATGACATAATACATACGAAAACTTTTAAAAATTGAAGATAGTAAACTTGGATCTGCATTTAAACTCCACAGTTCCCTTTCTGGGATATGTATGGTATTTTCTATCACAAGTCTTTTAGAATTGTCTTAGCTTATTGCACTGCTAAAAAGAACAAGTCCGTTATTGCTGCTGTCAGTGTGTATAATGTTCTTCTGGTTCTGCTCAATCCACTCAGCATCAGTTCATGTATGTCTTTCCAAGCTTTCCTGAAGTCCCATCCCTTAGGACTTCTTATAGAACAATACTGTTTCATCTCATACTTATACCACCATTTTCTCAATCTTTCCCCAATTGATGGGTATCTCTTAGATTTCCAATTCTTTGCCAATATGAAAAGATCTGCTATGAATATTTTTGTACATGTGGGTCTTTTTACATTTTTGTGATCTCTTTGGGATACAAACCTAATGGTGGCATTGTTGGATCAAAGAGTACACACAGTTTTATTGCCTTTTGGGCAATACAATTCCAAATTGCTCTCCAGAAAAGTTGGATCAGGCAAACAATATTTCTTTAAAGGATAGGATCAAGTACTGTCTGGGGGAAGACATAAAAATGGTCTGAAGGTTTGAAGAAAGACTTTGAAGGTTATTTTTCTACAAGTAAAGTGCTTGTTCTTTTGTGTATATATACAGCAAGTCAATGCAACATTTGTGGATATTTTTTTAAATGGTAAAGCTAGGGATGCTGAGGGCAAATCCTGGGTCTCAATCTTCTTCCTAGATTTCCTGAGCCTCAATCTTCTCCCCAGAAACCTAGAATCTCTGAATTCACTCTCTCTATGTCCCTTCTATCCCTTCCCCTACTTTGGGGAGATTGGCCTCTGGATGGAATTTCTGGGTTATAATGATGAGAATAAAGCTAAGTAATCTACCCATAGCCTCAGTTCTTCTGCTCCCTCATTCCCCTTTGTCCCCAAGGGCAACTGGAATGACTCTTCTTGGTAAGGTTAAAGAAGGAAGTAATGTAAAACCTTCTCAAAGACCTGAGGGAGAGAAGAGGAAGGAAACAGAAGAATGGAGGAATGGGGATAGGATATGAGGAATCTCACTCAACTTTGAGTCAACAAAACAAATTTAGTCTCTGCCCTTAGGGAGCTTCCAATTTAGGAAGAAGATATGACATTTACCTAAATAACTAATGAATAAATTAACACATGATAATTACATTAGAGAAATGCAAACCAAGTGCTATATAAGATCTGAGGTCATTACCAACTGTGGGCAACAAGGAAGGTTTCATGACATAAAGAATGGAATAGGCAAAGAGAAAATGGGACATTTCAGGAACAGGGATCAGTTTAAGAGAAGGTACTAGTCATGAAAGTAGGGTGAAAAATATAACCCAGTTTGGTTGGAGATTTGAGTAGGTGGAAGGCAGTAATACTGTAGAGCATTCTCATCCAAGTCTTCTCATAAATCATCCATAGAGCTGCTATACAATATAGCTGAGATTGTAGGCCTTAATATATGTGGAAAACCAGGATAGCACCTGGACAGTCCTTCTGTTGTCCTTCAATCCCAGTTCTCTGCTTCTTTTGACACTTGACATTTCCCTAAGTTATCCTTTATGCTACTCTTGTAGACAATTCATCATAAAACAAATTATTTTTAAAAAGTTTTGTTTTTAATGAAGTCACTAGTGCCCATAAGTAAATTATAATTGAAATTCCAATGTTTGAGGTTAAGGTGCTTGGCATTTCATAGCACTGACTCAGTATCAATCATCATTTTCCAGAATTGCTACCATCATGTCTTAATTAAACCAACAAATAATTATTTTTCATAATAGAAACTTGATTGGTGAATTTGTTAATTATTCATTTGGGAGAAATGTTCCATTCTTACTCAAAACACTGGGGTGGCAACAGATCAGTGGAATTATCTGTAGACTAGAAAGAAGTCACAATCCCTAGATTCTGCCATTTATTAGTGTGTCTTTGGATAAGTCACCTAATTTCTCTAATCTTATTATTCCCCATCTGTTAAATGAGTAAATATCTTGAGATAATGGGCTTTATAAACTACAAAAAAGGTACTAAAAATGTGAGGGATGACAAAAAGCTTTTGTTTCTGAGAAGACGGTGAAATAATCATTTTCTTCTTTCTCTTCCTTCTTTTAGCTGGTGCTCAGGGTTGTGCCAAGGTTGGACTTCTAGGCATCCTTCATGTTGGTATCTGTGCAGACCTACACCTTTAGGCATCATCCTAATGGGATTGTCATTCAGAAGAGGTTCCCTCGGATCTCATGATTCCACTCTACAGTCAAGAAGTGACATCACAATGGTCTCACTTACCCTCTGATTATGACTGGAAGGGAGACTATGTCCTTCAGGAATAAAATATATACTTTACAAATGTTTGAGGGTTTTTTATTTTCTTCAGGATACATAGTGAAAAAGAAAGGCACTATCTCCTCTCATGTACTTGGGCAAAGATGACCATAATCTTTGATTCAGAGGTTCCCTTCTGAGATGAAAGAAATGTGTACAATTAGACAGAATTTTCCTTTCTCTGGCTTATTCTCATATCATCAAATAAATTAGGAATTATAGTACCTTACACTGTCAGGGTTTTGTGAATGACTAAATAATCTTACAAATGAGCAGCTTAGTGTCATAGAGGATAGAGCACCATAGTTGGAATCAGGAAAAACTGAGTTCAATTCTGGCTTTAGAGATTTCCTAGCTATCTGAGTAAGTCATTTAACCCTGTTTGCCTCGGTTTCCTCATCTGAAAGATGAGCTAGAGAAGGAAATGGTAAACCATTCCAGTATCTTTACCAAGAAAACCTCAAAAAGGGGTCAAGAAGAGTTGGAGATGACTGAAAATGATCAAACAACAACAAAAACTTTGCAAGCACTTGTGTTCTCAAGACTCAAAGTAAGACATTTATTTAAAATCTTACAATCACAGAATGTGAGAGTGGAAGAGCACTTTTTCCTCTAATCAGTTTTAAATCTATCTGATCATATTATCATCTAATCCCTATCTTCCCATATTCTCCTCAAGATCACTAAGGCATATTTTATAAAAAAAACTTTGCTAATATCTTAGGTAAATTATACTCACAACCTTCTTCTCAACTTCTAGCTAAATAATTGTTTTTTTTTAAAGTGGGGGGAGGAATAAGGGTAGTTCAGGATGATTCTTGATGAAGTCACTCTGGCACTTTGTAATCAATGCTTTCCTTTCTATATGTTGTCCATTATAGAATTTCCCCAACAAATCAAAGTCAAGCTCATTTGCCCAGAGTTGTTTTTTACTCTATGTTCTTCCCTTTTTAAAAACATCAGAATAACATTTTCTGTTCTTTAATCTTGTGCTATTTTCCCCATTTCCATGATCGTTTTCAGTTATCATCATGGATATGGCACTATAGTTTATATCTATATCTTTCAGAATTAGGGAATGTGGTCCATCACTGTTAAAACAATGCAATGTTAGACAAAAAAAACTAATTGTAATTGGTTTTTGTATCATTAACTAGTTTGATATAGCAACATGACAAAGATAAATTTCATTTCATTTAAAATTCAATTTCATTTTAAGGCAAAAGTATGTTGTATCACTCTTAAATTTTACTGCAAAAATTATTTAAAGGCTATTCACTTTAAAATTGCTTTATTGAAACCTAAAATTTGGTTTCCAAGGTAGAGGCAAAATAACTTCTCCCTTAAAAGCAAAGGACCTTGGTTCCTTAACAAACAGGAGCTCCAACTCTCTAGTAACTGAAAATTATTATCATCAGAAACCTAGAATTTCCTCACAGATGGAGATGCCAAAACTATATGAGCTGTCAAAAATTCGGGCTTTGAAGCAGGAATGGGAATTCAGTACCAAAGCAGTGCCTTAAAGGAAAAAGAAACTTAGGTTAAGAGAAGAAATCTCCTCACCACAAACTATCTTCAAATCAAATGATCTCCATGTTAAATGTTATATATGTTACATGAAAAGCAATGAAGTGCAGTGTATGGCATTTAAAAGAAGTGTATACTCTGAATAAGTCTTTTGACATTCCAGTGCCCCAACTCCCTAAGACTAGAAGTAGCAGAGTAGAGCAGAGTTGCTGGATCCTGGGTAGGATATGCAACATTTTTCTGTACTGGGATTTTGAAACTAGGATAAATGTTTGAGTAGAAGTCCTAGCATTGGAATATTTCTTCAATTCCCAAAGATTCTAAATGCCTCTGTCCATTAACTACTTTGGAAAAATAATATTAATTAAGAAGATGATGAAAGTTCAAGATAAATATACCAAAATTTGGGGGTATCTGCAATGGAGAATATCATCTGTATACAAAGAAAGAATTGAGGAGTTTGAACAAAGAACAAAGACTATTACCTTTAATTTTTTTAAAAAGGTATCTTATTATATCATTTTGTTATCTCTTTCATTTTATTTTTCTCCTTAAGGATATGATTTCTCTCTCAATACATTCAATTTTAATCAATGAATAGCATGTAAACAATGTAAAGACCATCAGACTGCCTTCTGGGGGGTAGGGGGAAGGAAGCAAGATTGGGGGAGAATTGTAAAATTCAAAAAACAATTAAAAAGATAAATAGGTATAGTCAAAGAATTTTGTGTGCTTTTAAGCACTTAATATTTGATTTTATTTTTATTGCATTTGAATAACCCAAAGAATGGTATAGTTTTGGAGTCAAAAAAAAAACTGATCTGGATCTTTCCTCTGATTTCTATTAACCATATGAGCAGTAAGTCTATAAACATTTATTAAATGCCTACTGTTTTCTAAGCACTGTGGTAGTGCTGGGGATACAAAGAAAACCAAAATACAGTATCTAACCTTAAGTAGCTCAAATGATGGAGATATCATGCAAATAAATATGCACATATTATAGACAAGATAAATTAGAAAGTAATTTAGCCTCTCATTCAGATGAGTTCCCAATCTGCACCTGTGAAGGAAACTTCCAGAATCATAGCTTTGAAGAATAAATTTTTTACAAAAAAGAAACAAGGATAAAGTGGAACACTACTCTGAAATTATAATAACAATAATAGTCATAGAAGCAGTAGGACTGAGGAAATAGCATTAACTCTATAGTCTGAGAATATGGATGAGAATCTTGCCTCTGCCACCATGATTTGGGAAAAAAAATCATATTATCTTCTCTGATCCCCAATTTGTTCATGTGAAAATGAGAGGGATAGGTTCAATGATCCATAAGGTCCCTTCTAACTCTAAGGTCTAAACATTGGAGAGCCCTTTAGTTTTCCAAGGGGCAGTCAAGTGATGCAATGGATAGAGCACATGGCTGAAGTATGGAAGATTCATCTTCCTGAGTTCAATTCTGACCTCAGATTCTACCTAGCTATGTGAATTGGACAAGTCACTTAACCCTTTTTATGTCAGTTTCCTCATCTGTCAAATGAGCCAATGAAAGAAACAGCAAATCACTCCATCACCTCTGCCAAGAAGATCCCAAATAAGGTAATAAAGAGTCAAACATGACAGAAATGACTAAAAAAATAAAAATAGTTTTACTGTTTAACATATATATGACCTCATTCAGTCCTGACAAGAACTAGGTAAAGCATATAATTTAAGTATTATTATTTTGAAGTATTATTATTATTCAAAAGTGTACTTACAAGGAACTTCATATTACTTCTTCTCTGGGTCTAAAGAAACAACAAAATAGTATTTCTTGTGTCTGATTTTTATAAGTATGTATTCAATATTCTCATCCATTTTTAAAAAGGATATTAGGTAGCTAATCAATGACTCTGAGAAAATTAAGCACCAATAGCCAATAAAGGTAAATAATACTATTAGTTTTTTCCAACTTATTTTCTTCCTTATTTGCCATTGCTTTCTGCACTCCATTGTTTCCAAAGCAAATAAATGAATGAAATAGTCTTTGTGGAATGACATCATTGAATGAGTTTGCCATGGCAACTCAGCTTAGCTCGCTAATATGCTTCTTTGTCATGATACTCTTTTAAACTAGAACCAGAGAGAGACTCAAGTTAAGTCAAAAAAACATTTATTCAGAGCCTGCTATGGATCTGACACAATGTTAAGCATGGGGGATTTTTTTTAAAAAGGCAAAACTAGTCCCTACTCTCAAGGAGTTCACAGTCTAAAGGGGAAGACAGTATACAAATAATTATGTATCAACAATATGCAATCAAGATGAATTGGGAATGAGGGAAGGCAAGATTAAGGAGTACCAGGAAAAACTTCTTGCAGAAGATGGGACTTTAGCTGAGGCTCAAAGGAAGCCAGGGAGGCCTAGGGGTGAAGATGAGGAGGAGGAAGATAGTTGCAGAGAAATAAGAAGACTAGTGTCTTCTTATAAAAAGTATAGAGGAGTGAAGTATAAGAAGATAGTAAAAGTAAGAGATACTTAACTTGTGAAGGGTTTTAATCCAAACAGTGGATTTCATATTTGATCCTGGGGGTAATAGGAAGTCACTGGAGTTTATTGAATGGGAATGGGAGGAGGTGACATGATCATGGTTTATGGAAGCTCAATTGACAGCTCAATAGAGGAAGAATTCTAAATTATTAAAAGTGATAGAAACATTAGAGATCATCTAATGTGACCCCCCCCCAAACTTCATAGGTCAGAAAATTGAGACTCAGAGAGGGATTATGATCTTGTCCAAGATCACAGAACTAGTAAATCTTGTTTTACAATGCTTCCCTTATCTGAGTCATCAACAAAGTTTTCCTTAAAGAAAAAAGTTCAGGAGATTTTATATAAAAATATCATTTAGTTCTGAATTTCATAGGATCATAGATGAGATCTGGAAGGAATCTCAAGACTATCTCATTTTCCCCACATGAAGAAACAGATCCAGAGAAAGTAAAGTAAAATGTTTGCCCAAGTTCACACAGGTAGTGTGTCAGAGGTAGGTTTGTTCAAGTTAGGGTCTCTGACTACAAAGTCAACCCTTTTTCATCAAACCAGGCTGTATCCCATTTATCATACTCCTTTCCCTATTTAATATTAGAAAAAGTGATCTAACAGCTACAACTGCACATTTCCATGCCCAAGGAATGGGCTGCCTCTATCAGTGTTAAGTTTTCAAAAATTGGGAATTTATGAAGAAGTGTGAGATTGGGCTGTTCATTCATTCTATAAAATGAGAGAGCTGGATCTGAGTTTCCTTCCAGCCAGGAATACATCCAGATGGCCCTACTCATCTTGCACTGCCCTCCTTCCCACTCTGACCTTTGTCCCTGACTCTTTCCAATTCTGGAACCACAATCAGATCAAAACTGCCCTGGCACCTGGAAAGACTGTCTTTTTGGCTCCATTTACCATTTCTGTGGCTTTCCAAAACAAAATAGTCCCATCCTAGCCACTATAACTGTTTTCTCCTTCTATTAGGATATTAGGATATTCTTCAAGGCAAGAATTATCTCCACTTTTTTATATATGCATCTCCATCACTTAGAATAGTACTCAATTCATTTCTTTACAAAATTTTTATTCATTTATTCATTCAATCAAGAGAGATTTCAACCAACAATAGAATTTGGATGGATTTTATTTGGTCCAAACCTGTCATTTAATTGTTATAGGAAATCCTGGTGAGGGGACTTACTTTATTAATGCAGTTCATCTGCAAATATTCCACAATTAATAGATTTGGAAAGCTTACTGAGATTTTGAGAAGTGACTTGCCTCAGGGTCGTTCTACCAGTAATTGTCAGAGGCTGTACTTGAACCCCAATTTTCTCAATCAGTTCCATCTTGAGAACAAATTCCCAAGGATATAGAAAGGTAAGAAGTATTCACTTGAGGATAAAATGGGCAAGGTCATGGTGGGGAAATGAATGATAACCACGCCTCCAAACAAACATCTTAGACTGTGAATGGTCTTAGGGTGACAATTTTCTTTTCCCTACAGAAAAGCAGGGGGAAATTTATTTTCTGTTCTCATGTTTTCCCCCAACAAAATAAATAAATATATTAAATAAATAAAATAAAAGCACAAACCCCAATTCTCTCTAAAATATGAATTCATTTTCAGCCATGGATATCATCTTAGTTTTTTAGGTTAATGAGTTGTAAAAATATATTTTTGCTTTTGCAATCTGAGATTTGGGAATCATCCAAAAGTCACCGGAAGGTTATCTGATACTTAAAGCCCCTGGAAAGAGCAAAGAATGGTGACTAAATCAGGATCTCATAGTCCTGTTTATTGTTTCATAAAAATTTCTTGGATTTCCTTTTAATGTTATTTATTGCCTGCTATAAACTGATACTGACTCTGCGTTTTTTCTCATCTATCTACAATTAATAAGTGTTCCTGGGAAAGATAGGGAGGGTGATAAGGGGATCCTGCTCTCACCCAAAATCTGAATTCCCTGATAAATGACGTCCTTTACAAAGCACAATGTGTTGATTGTTAAAAGGACAGAGGAATGTATCCTTTAAATAGACAGTATGGTACTAACTACAGACTGTAGTATTTGATCAAAACTGTGCTGCCTCTCAATAATAATCCAGAAAGATCTAAATTCAAATCTAATCTCAGAGACTTGAGTTGCTGTGATTTGGGGCAAGTCATTTACCAACTATTTGTCTGCATTTCCTCAATTGGAAAATGAGAATAATTATAATACCAAGTTTGCAAGGTTATTGTGAGAATTGAATGAGATAAGATTGTTAAAGTATATATGTATATGCATGTGTGCATATATGATGTGTATGTATATGTGAACGCACATATGTTAACATGCATATATGATTAATTGATAGATATTATTATTTCCTTTCTTCCTTTAACTGCGTGTGTGTGTGTGTGTGTGTGTGTATTGTTCTTTTGGCTCTATTTTCTGAATGGTGCATCATTTTTTGCAAATTTTCCCACTTTTCTCTGATTTCTTCATTTTTTAAGACAGAATACTATTCCATTATGTCCATAAACTGTGATCTGTTCTGCCATTCCCCAATCATTAGGCATTTATTAATTTCAGCTTTTAATTATTAAAAATAATGCTGTTAGACATTTTGAATTCACAAGGTAGCAGAGGCTCCCTTTCACTTGGAATGAAAAGGTCAATAATTGGGGTCCATTTCTCAGGGTCCATGACTTCAAAGAGAAGAAAGCCCCAAGACCTTGTCCATTATAACATGATTTCTCATTAGATGTCATTAGCAGAGGGTTCGGAGGAGATCTCTCAGAAGTACTTGAGGCAAAAAGGAGGTTGATAATGATGGTTCACTTTTTTGAATGCTTGCAAAGTCAATCAGATTTCCCTACCATGTAATTAGTCAACCAGAACCAGTTACAGAATGTTTACTCACACACACACACACACACACACACACACACACACACACACACACTTATACAGTCTCTCCAAGGCACTTTCTTGCTTATTATGATGATTCTCCAGAAGCAAGTTCACAAA
Source organism: Macrotis lagotis (assembly GCF_037893015.1). Taxonomy (NCBI): domain Eukaryota; kingdom Metazoa; phylum Chordata; class Mammalia; order Peramelemorphia; family Peramelidae; genus Macrotis; species Macrotis lagotis. The sequence continues at coordinate 128,953,350 of NC_133658.1, forward strand.
TGTCTTCTACATAAAGAATTCGTATCAGTTGAGCCACTTGATGGGCTCTGTACATAAAGGACACCCTTAATTCATCAACTTGAACAAGGCTTTCTTTCCCAGGAGTTCATTTTCGGGGGGTTTAATACATAGTGAATAGCTGTATGAATTTGTTTTACTTATCTAATCTATTCCACTTGTCTTCTTTTCTATTTTTTTATCTAGTATAATTATTTTGATGGTTATCTCTTTATTATATAATTAGAATACAAAGTACCCTTCTTTTCTACTTTTTCTTATTATACCTCTTTATATTCTTAAATTTTTACTCCTCACAAAGAATATTTATATTATCTTGATTTCACAAAGTATAACTTTATTATTCAGTTTATTATTTCTGTAAATTTATATTATAAATTTACATTATAATTTTATTTGTATCAATACTATGTATCTTTTAGGTTAATCCTCTGATATTGAACACAGTTTATTCAACCAGGTAAAGTGTACCTTCTTTCAATCTGCTTTGTTACTCAAAACTCTTCATAATCTACTCCAGTCTTTACACTCTAATCCTCCCATTCAGTGACTCTGGCCTCCATGCCAACAAGGAAAAGGTCCCCTTGGATTTATGTAACCTGACTCAAAGGCTCCCTTATCAGCTCATGGGGGATGGGCTCTGATCATCAACTTTGGTTGCTGATTCTGAAAACTATTAACCTTTTTCTGAGATGCAGGTTTCAGTATTAAGTTCAATATTCCTTGCAAATAACTAAAACTCTCATGGCCATAGGGAAGAATATACAGAAATAGATAGAAATATTGTGTGCAGCATTATTACCTCCTTTGGTACCTCTAAAACTAATTTCCAAATCACAGAAACAAAATCATGAGTTTATTTCAAATTATACAGAAGAATGTTACATAGGCAGGCATTAATTCTTGAACAAGACTTTCAATCTCCCCACTCTAAGCATTTTCACTGCTTGCCCCCTAGGTTTGAAATTCTCTTCCTCATCTCCATCCCCTGCCCTCACTAGTTACCTACAAGCCTCAGCTAAAGTCCCACCTTCTGCAAGAAGTCCTTCTTGTTCCTTCTTCATCTTTGTGCCTGAGTTTATGTCCTGTGTTTATTTGTAACTATTCAACATTCATTCTTAGCTATTTTTTTTCTCCTCACTTTTTTCTCTCCATCAGCACCTGAAGTCTACAGTTTTCTGTTTTTCTCTCCCCTATCCCCAGCTCCACCCAATGTCTTCCTCCCACCTTTGTTTACTGACTTAACTTTTATATCATAAGGTAACTTTGCTGAATTATAGGACTGTGAATGGAAGGGTCCAATATGATTAGCTTAGTTATCTCATTTTCTCCTTCATTCTGTATCCCCAAAGGATGGCTCAGCTGTGATTGCCTTGCTTTTAATTTGAGCACCTGTATAAATCTGTCCTTTTTAGCCCTTTATTAAAGCTGTCAGTTGTATCTACTAATTTTCTTTCATTTATTTATTTATTTTTATTGATATTTTATTTTTCCAATTACATGTTTTTTACACATTTTTTTACTAACCACCCTTACCACCCCTCTCCCCTCATTGGTGAACTGTACAGTAAAAGTTGTACATGTTAATTTGCATTTAACATGTTTACATATTAGTCATTTTGTGTATGAGGAAATAGGATTAAGGGAAAAGAAAGAAAACCATAGGTTAGCAGGGAAAGATAAGTCTAAAAAGAAATGAACATTCAGATTCTGGGGGGGGGGGGGGTTGGTTTGGTTTTGATTTGCTTTGCTTTCCTCTGGATGTGGATGCTGTTGTCCATAACAGGTCTCCTAGGGTTGAACTAGATCTTTGAATTTCTAAAAGGAGTAGCATCCATTGTAGTTGATCAACTCACTATGTTGTTTTAAATGTGTACAGTGTTCTTTGGTTCTACTGTCTTTGCTCAGCATCAGTTCATGTAATTCTTTTCATGCTTCTCTAGAGTCTGACCACTCATGATTTCTCATAGAACTATAGTATTCCATAACACTCATATACCAAAACTTATTTAGTCACTCCCCAATTGCTGGGCATCCTCTCAATTCCCAGTTCTTTCTCACTACCAAAAAAAACCTGCTATGAATATTTTTGAACATGTGGTACTTTTCCCATTTTTTATGATTTCTTTTGAATATAGACCAAGCATTTCCTGGGTCAAAGGGTATGATCAGTTTTATTACCCTTTGGTAATTACCCTTTCATATTGCTCTCCAGAAAGGTTGGACCCGTTCACAACTCCACCAGCAATGAATTAATGCCCCAATCCCCACAACATCTCCAACATTGATCATTTTCCCTTTTTGTCATTTTAGCCAATCTGATAGGTGTGAAGTAGAATGGCATAGCTGTTTTAATTTACATTTCGTTAATCAATAATGATTTGGAGCATTTTTTCATATGATTATATATCTTTTATTTCTTCATTTGAAAACTGCCTGTTTATATCCTTTGACTATCATCTGGGGAATAATTTATGATCTTATAAATCTGACTCAATTCTTTTATATTTTAGAAATTTCTCTATTAATTTTCTAATGATTTTTCTAGGGTTAAGTAAGCCCTCTTATAATTATAGAGTTTTCCAGCTGAACTTAATCTTTATTTTGTGTTTTGTGAGGGGTTTTTTTGGCAACGCAATGGGGTTGAGTGACTAGCCCACAATTAGTTAGTATTAAGTTTCAGAGACCGCATTTGAACTCAGGTTCTCCTACCTCGGAGGCTGGTAATTCTATCTTTTGCACCATCTAGCTGCCCTTTAGGCTATCTACATTATTAACTTTGGGTGAGTCTGTGATTATTTCTTCATTTGCAGTATGGGGTAAGGGGGGGGGGATTCATTAGAATTAGAGATGAAATTGTCATGCCTATTGTTTCAAACTTAATTACTCTCCACCCCAGGTTCATTCTTACCCCGCCCCACACAAACACACACATACATCCCACTTTAGTGGCTCTCTCTTCTCATGGAGACTATTCAAGACTTAGAATTAAGCCAATCATATGATTACCTCTGCCCCCCAGATTCCTTTTCAGGGTTCCTAAAATGTTGAGATTGTCCCTTCTGGATCAGCCCTGGGACCCAGCTTCCATCCAGATTCAAGGATAGAAGGCTTGGAAATGGTATTAGTGTCCACCAGGCTTAGAGTCAACCTCTCTAGTCTCTCAAACTATCTAGAGACCTGAACAAATAACCTCAGTCATTCACAGCTACTCTGATTTGTACCTGTGGCTAACCTTCCTTAGCTCCCATTGTTCCATTAATTAATTCCTTCTTTTTTTAGGAAGTCTGGAAGTCAGACTCACTCTGTCCTTCACAAATTCAAGCTCTATCACACCACTTTCACTCACCTTCTATCAGTGAAAGAAGTTAGGAAGGCTCTTCTATAGCTGGAGGAGTGCTGGTGGCAATCAATTACTATTATAGGCAATTGTGAGCCTTCTGACCTCCAGACCACTCAAAACAAAACACTTTTGAAAAGAGGCACAGTTATGATGTTGTCAGAGGAGTATAGAGTTGAACCTTAGAAATCATCTTGTCTCAGAAGTGTAGTACAATGGAAAGAAAGTTGACTTTAAAGAGTATGTGTTCTATCTGGTCTCAGATTTCTTGTCTATAAAATCAGGGAATATGGATTAGACAACATGAAAAGTCCCTTCAACTCTAAATTTAATGACCCATATTACATATGAAGAAACTGAGTCACAGATTTATCTAAAGTTACACCGATTATAAGTAGCAGAGAACCTGAACTGGTCCTCTACTGTTTTTTCCTCTAATGTCTTTGTATTTCAAGGGTCCAGTACAGTTTTGGGTCCATAATAAGCTTTTTGATTCTTTGATTGATTGCTTTCCAGAGGTGATTTATCTATTTGTCCTAATAGAGTAGACTTGATTCAAGAGAATCCCCTCTTAGTTTAGGCTCAAATGGGTTAGGAGGAATAACAAGTGGTTCTGTCATTTAATTAACATGCCATTCCCTGGAATGGGGAAAACACTTTACCAATGAAAGTAGGTGCCTTCTCTGCAGTCTTTGGTCTTCAGAGAGTTGTTGAGGTTACATTGCCTGCAGAGGATCCCACAACTAGTAGGACAATGTCAGAGGTTTGATACTGGAATGAAATTAAACACTTGTAGCTCATTCAATAGTTAACAAAAGGAGGTTTGCTTAAAATATATAAAATAGGGGGCAGCTAGGTGGCACAGTGGATAGAGCACCAGCCCTGGAGTCAGGAGTACTGGAGTTCAAATGTGACCTCTGACACTTAATAATGACCTAGCTGTGTGGCCTTAGGCAAGTCACTTTACCCCATTTGCCTTGCAAAAAAAAACCCTAATAAATATATATATATATATATATATGGATATGTATATGGATATGGATATAGAAATATATAGAAATAATATATAAAAAGGATACAGCACTCATCCCCATCTCTTTTCTATACAGAATTAGATCTGGTCAGTAGGAAGGCTATAGGACATCCACCAAGCCTAAAGTGGGCAGTGCCTTAATGCCCTAAGCCAATCAAATGTCAAGGACAATTTCAGTGATTTTTCTTTTTTTAAAAGTAATTCATTTGTTTGTTTTCACATTACTGCAATAGTGTTATAAAAATAAACATAACCCCCCTTCTCCCACAAAGATAAAGAAATCTCAAGAAAAATAAAGTGAGAGGAAAAAAAGTGTACCTTAATCTGTATTCAGTTACCATCAGCTCTGTCTTTGAGATGGATTACATTCTTTATCGTAAGTCCATCACATAAGTTGCTTCAATATTTTTTCCCACAACTGCTATTGCTAGCTGTATTTTCTTCCATCTTATCCCACCCCACCCCCATTTATTCTATTCTCTCTCCTTTCACCCTGTTCCTCCTCAAAAGTGTATTGTATCTGACTACTCTCTCCCACAATCTTCCCTCTCTTCTATCACCTACACCCCACTCCCCTTTCCCTTTCTCCCATCCTTTTCCTCTCCTTTTTCCTCTAGAATAAGATAGATTTCTATACCCTATCGAGTATGTATGTTATTTCCTCTCTGAGTCACTTTATCTTTCTTTTTAGGGTTTTTTTTTTTGCAAGGCAAAAATGGGGTTAAGTGGCTTGCCCAAGGCCACACAGCTAGGTCATTATTAAGTATCTGAGGAAGGATTTGAACTCAGGTACTCCTGACTCCAGGGCTGGTGCTCTATTCACTGTACCACCTAGCTGCCCCTTCTGAGTCACTTTAGATGATAATGAAGGCTCACTCATTCCCCCTCACCTTCCTCCCTTCCACTCCATTTTAAAAGTTTTTTCTTGCCACTTTTACATGAAATATCTTAGTCCATTCTACCTCTCCTTTCCCTTTCTCCCAGTACATTCCTTTCTCATGCATTGACTCCATTTTTATAATATATATTATCATACTCATAATCAATTGCCTCCTGTGCCATATATATATATGTGCCATATATATATATATATATGTGCCATATATATATATATATATATATATATATATATATACTCCTTCTCACTGCCCCAATAAATGAAAAGATTCATAGGAGTTATCAATATCATCTACCCATGCAGGAATACACACAGTTCAACATCATTAAATCCCTCATAATATGCCCTTTGTGTCCACCCTCTCTATGCTTCACCTTAGTCAAATTTTCTGTTCATCTATGTTTCTGTTCATCCTGTTTCAACAGGAAAGTTTGAAATTCCTCTTTTTCATTGAATGTCCATCTTTTCCCCTGAAAGAGGATGTTCAATTTTGCTGGGTAGTTGATTCTCAATTGTAAACCAAGCTCAGCTCTTTTGCTTTCTGGATTATGATACTCCAAGCCCTATGAGCCCACAATGTAGATACTGTTAAATTCTTTGTAATCCTGACTGTAGCTCCATGATATTTGAATTGTTTCTTTCTGGCTGCTGTAGTATTTTCTCTAGTATTTTCCTCTTTCATTGGGGAGTTCTGGAATTTTGCTATAATATTCCTGGGAGTTTTTATTTGGACATCTCTTTTAGGAGGTAATTGGTGGATTCCTTCAATTTCTATTTTACCCTCTGTTTCTAGGATATCAGGGTAATTTTCCTGAAGAATTTCTTTAAAAATGAAGTCAAGGCTCCTTTCCTTTCCTTCTTTCCTACTCCTTTCAGGTAGTCAAATAATTTTTAAATTATCTCTTCTGGATTTGTTTTTCAGGTCCATTGTTTTTCCAATGAGATATTTCACATTTTCTTCTGGTTTTTCATTCTTTTGGTTTTGTTCTATTGTTTCTTAATTTCTCACAAAGTCATCAGCTTCCCTTAACTCCATTCTACATTTGAAGTAGTTATTTTCTTTGAAGAGTTTTCTTATCTCCTTTTCCATATGGCCGATTCTACTTTTTAAGACATTCTTCTCCTCATTGACCTTTTGGACTCCTTTTTCCATTTGACCTAAACTGGTTTTTAATATTTTCTTCAGTATTTTTTTGCAATTCCTTCACCAAGTTGTTGACTTGGTTTTTATGATTTTCCTACATTGCTCTCATTTCTCTTTCCAAATTTTCCTCTACCTTCCTTACTTAATTTTCAAAATCTTTTTTGAACTCTTCCATAGCCTGGGTCCAATTCCTATTTTTCTTGGAGGTTTTGGATTCATAAGCTTTGACTTTGTCATCTTTGGTATATTTTGATCCTCCATTGGATCAAAATAATTGTTTATGGTCAGATTCTTTTTCTTCTGTTGTTTCTGATTTCCCCAGCCTATGACTTCATTTTAATGTACTTTCCCAAGCTTTTGAGAAGTTATAGGACCCTTCCCCAGGGACCTCAATTCCTTCAAGGTATTATGAGAGGTTCTGACTGCTCTCCTGGCCTGTGCCCTGGTATGTGGATGACCACAGGCATTCCCCTCTGCCCTGGAGTTGTGAGGAGGGTCCCTGCTCTAGGCAATGGGGGTCCCAGATTGCAACCAGGGTCTGAATATGAACAAAGCACAAGAATCCTGTCCCAGGGACAGAGCAGAGCCCTCAACAGTCTCTTCCCCCCCTTACCATCTTTGGGGCTGACCACTCTGGAAGCAGTTGCCAAGTGGCTCTGCTGACCTGTTTCTGGTTCCCAGAGCAAGGCTGCATTGAGGTCTGTGATGACCTGGGCTCCAGGCACACTCTGGTGAGGCAGAGTTTTCCTGCTGACCTTTCAAGTTGTCCTTGGGAATCTCTGTACTGAGAGGTCTGGAAATCACCCCTGCTGGAATGGACCCAGGAACCTCTGGGATCCAGGCACCCTATGGGCTGTTTCTAGAAGGCTGGAGCTGGTTAACTTGGGTAGTGGGGCCAGGAAATGTTAAGGCCCTTTCCAACCATGGTGGAACAAACCTTTCCCACATTGTCTTAGGCTGGAACATTGTTTCAGTCTTTCTGCAGGTTCTGCACCTCCAGAATTTAGTTAGTGTCCTAATTTTAAAGCATTTGGAATAGTCTGGGGAAGAACTTCTGGGTCTTCCTTGCCACCATTCTACCAACTTGACTCTGTCCCCGCAATTTCAGTGACTTTCAAAGGAAAACTAGACTAGCCTACATGGAACTGGGTCTTAGGAAAGACTGGTCTGCCACTGACTGATGAAAGCTGAATTTTCATGGTGAGTATTTACATACCTGAATTTGGCAAAAGCTTCAAATTGGGACTTGTTTTATTGTTTTATTGATTTCTAGACATCATCTGAAGTGATGAAAAATGTTAAAAGTATAAATTAAAGAGAAAAGTGTGTCATTTCTGTAGAGAGTCAGCTGTTAGACTTTTACCTTCCTAACCCCTATGTTGAGGGCTTCTCATAGAAGATATCACTATTACCATACTACCCTACTGCTTAATGGTAAGAAACGGAGGGATGAAAGGAGAGGCCATGCCCTACCCACACTGAATGTCTTTCCAACATCTGTTTCCCAGCTGTCCAGTGAGTTCCTTTCCTTTTCTCAAATTTCAGTCAACACGTATGCACCCCTTTTGGTTTTTATAATCAATATGCTTATGATCAAAATGACTTGGTTATTGGTAGAATATTAACTGAGTAGTCTAGAAGTTAGTTAAGTTCAAAAATACCCAAAGGTATGGAGGGAGGGATGCACTTGGTGAGGGCAATACATAAGCCACATGGAGATATCATTGACATGATCAAACAGGACATGATCCTTAATGTCCTCAATACAATAGATCCTAACATTTAAAAATTTCTTGTGTCAAGGATAGAAATTCATATAACTTTTTTTAAAGGAGGTGGTTTTTAAAAACTGCAGAGAACTATGCCATTGTCAAGGTGTTGGCCAAGGAAGTGATATTATTTATAATGTAAGGTATGAGGCAAAAATTTGATAAAAGAATCTCCACTTATAACTCTGAATGCAAAGTTAAGAAAATGAACAATTTTCCTTCTGAATAGAAGGAATCCAGCTGTAAAATTAATACTAGAATTTGTAACTGGAGAGGATCATTTAATCCAACATCCTCCTCTTATAAATGAATAAACTGAGGTCCAGAGAGGGAAAAGTGAAATGACTGAGGTCACACAGATCATAGGTAGGATTCAGGATACACCTTTTGGTCTCTGGGGACAGAGTTCTTTTCTATGCCTCTCATTGGTGGTGCCCAGCTAGGAAATCAAAAAAAAAAAGCCTTGGGGTTTTCAAAGGGATATTGCTAGGAAAAGACTTTAGTGGACCAAGAACAGGTGAGGATCCAACAGCCTTCCAGATCTGAGGGCAGAAGAAATGACTCTCTTCCCTTAGTAGTACTATGGAAGCTGCACCACTGAGTCTTCCTCAGTTTCTTCATCATAAAATAGGGATAGTAATCTTATTAATGGGGTTATTGTATTCAATAGAACATAAGCTACCAAAAGCAGGACCCATTTAATTTTTATCTCCAGGTCCTTAGTATAATGATAAGGACTGAAGTAGGGACTTCATAAATGCTTGGTGATTAATGAAAATTATTTGTAAAATTTAAAGTAGTAATAACTGTTGTTCCTTATGTCAATGTCCCTTCTGTGTGCTTTCTGTGCAACTACCATTGCCCAGATCTGTAACTAGGAATTTTTTTTTCATTTGGGTCATTGAGAATTGAGGACAGTCACAGAGGAGTGGGCAAGCCCTCCAGGAGAAGGGGCAGCTCCAGTTTCAACTCCAAGGGGTTCTGAGAGGAAGGCATAACAACCCAAGGGAGGCAGGGAGAGTAGTTGCAGCAAATGTCTTTGCCACTAAAAAAAGAATCTTAACATCTTGGTTCAAGGACAGCACTCAGTAAAGAGGAAGTATTTGTTCCTCTTTGAGGAGAGAGCACACCTCAGGCAGGGTCACCCTGGAAGAAAGCCAAAAATATTTTCTATGCTAAGTTCCAGTACTGCCCTACTATAGAAATTTCCCTAGACAGAGTTGAATTTTTCACCAATGAGGTCTGCAGGGTGGTGGTGGAGCTCCTCTCTTGTGATCCAAGACGGAATATTAGTATTTATAATTAAATGTTTACTGTATAGGGGACATTTTGGAGCTGCACAATTCACAAGAACCAGCAGAGGGCATCAGATATCCAGCTAAATTTGACTAGTACCTCCATTTTTGTTACCATGTTGGCCAAGTAACTGTCTTCAATTGGATGATGCTGGCCCCAGTGGGAGAAATAGGACTTCAGGAATCCAATAGACAGTGCATGGAGAATCAAGGAGGCATGTGAACAAGACTGAATTATGCAGAGCCAGGCAAGAGTACCTGTTGTGATATCAGTTCTGGTGTCATAGAGTCAAAGAAGTAAGCCAAGAAACAGGACAAATGAATTCATTCTGTGTTTAAGAATGTCCATAGAAATCTAGACCATGACTGACACTGAAGTAATACTGAATCCGATTTCCATAAGACTAAGATTTATAAAACATTTATGACAAATCTGTGGAGTAGGTAATTCAAGCATGAGTATCTCCAGTTTATTGAGAAAACTGGGATCCAGAAAAGTTAAATGACTCCTCCAAAGTCACAAAGCAAAGCTAGATACAAAACAATAGAAGAGTTAGAATTTAAACTTAAAACTCTTGAGACCAACTTTGCTGTGTTCTCCATTTTTGTGCTGTGCCTTTCTCTAAGGGGAAGGACTGTATTGTTTTCAATCTTTGTGAAGAACAGTCCTCCTTAAACAAATGTTTGTTAGAGCTGCTTTGAACTGAGTTGAATTGAATTAAATTGAAAGTCAAGAAATATGAATCAAAAACTCACATTATACCACCACAGGTCAATGGAATATACAGAGATTGGAGGCAATACAGTTCTGTATAATGAGGAAAATGCTAACTTTGAAGATGGAGGTGCTAAGCTTAGATCTTTGATCTGCTGCTGGTTATCTTGTGTGTAACACTTAACAAACCACTTAGAAAATCATCTCTCATTGGCTCTCATTTCTTATCCATATGAAATGTGTATGGAGCATGGTTAGAAATGTTCTGCCTTCTTCTGGTTGAAGACATAGGACTCAGCTCTGAAAGGTATAGGTCTTTTGCATAACACTGTCTCAGAAAAATTTGAATGGTCCCTTCTCCTCCCATAGATGCAACATTGGAGGTGGAGATCCTACAGGAGTTAAAAAAGAGAAGATAGCATCCTTCTCTTCCTTTGACTCTTTCATGTGGCATTTTGTTTTTTTTCTCTAAAATTTCAGAGAGGGGATTGGGAATTGAACGTTAGGGAAGATGGTGTCCTTTCTTGTTTGTTGGCATCATGTTTCTAACACTTGGTTATTGTCCATTCATTTTCAACCATGTCTAAATCTTTATGACTCAATTTGGGGTTTTCTTGGCAAAGATACTGGAGTAGTTTACCATTTCCTTTTCCAGCTCATTTTATAGATAAGAAAACTGAGACAGTCAGGATTAAGTGACTTGCCCAGGGTCACACAGCTAGTAAGTGTTTGAGATGGAATTTAATGTTAGGAAGACGAGTCTTCAGACCTTGCACACTCTCCACTGAATCACCTAGCTGTCCTTCTGAACAATGAAAGGCAGCAAAATAGTATTTCAGCTAGGTAAGCTGAGATTGGGTCTTTGGGAGCCAGATTGCCTTCTTTCCTTTATGTTTCTTTTCCTGAATATAGATAGATAATTAAACAGTGAAACCAAGATGTACACATTTATTTTTTGAGGCAACCTTGTGAGTATGAGATATTGGAAATCCTGGATTTCTTGGTCAGAGTGGACTAGAAGCAGGGAGAGTAGTTGCAGCAAATGTCTTTGCCACTGAAAAAAAAATCTTAACATCTTGGCATGGATTGTCAAAAAAAACAACTACACAGAGCTGTTTGGATAGCAAAAGCCAAAGTGAAATGTAAAATTCGTATACAGTGACAACTGAACTTAGTCATGTTTCAGTGATGGGTTTAATAAGGTCTAACCTCTTTGTGAGAATAGAAAAGAAGTTCTTTGTTGCTCCTTGTTTAAATTTTCGGTCTCTGAATGCTTATGGGTCTTTGTGTTAAGCATTTCTTTTGTGCGGAAGAAACACATATTTGTCCTGATTTATATTATACAAGAGGCAATTTTCTATTACCCTTGGAGAGACATAAGTCAAAGCTAAGCTTTAGTGAATTCCCTCCAGTATTCCAGAATAGGGGGTAAAATGAGCTGTAAGAGTGTGAAAAGAAGCCTGTCTTTTCTTTGAGGTAATCAGGCTTCTTTGGGGCCAAACTTGGCCTGAAATGCATGTATGGGTCCAGTGGAGAAAGAGAGAGACAAAGACAGGGAGAAAAAGACAGAGAGAGAGAGACAGACAGACAGATAGACAGACAGAGAGACAGACAAACAGACAGAGAGAGACAGAGAGACAGAGAGACAGGGACAGATAGAGACAGAGACAGAGACAGAAAGAGACAGAGACACACGGAGAGAAGAGAAAAGTCAGAAAGAAAGAGATAGAGGGGGGGCAGCTAGGTGGCATAGTGGATAAAGCACCGGCCCTGGAGTCAGGAGTACCTGGGTTCAAATCTGGTCTCAGACACTTAATAATTACCTAGGTGTGTGGCCTTGGGCAAGCCACTTAACCCCATTTGCCTTGCAAAAAAAAAAACCTAAAAAAAAAAGAAAGAGACAGAGACAGATGTGGGGGAGGGAGAAAGGGAGAGAGAGAGAGAGAGAGAGAGAGAGAGAGAGAGAGAGAGAGAGAGAGAGAGAGAGAATTCCAGCCCTTTGGGCCCCAGTAACAGTTTAAATCATTAAATGTAAAATGAGAAGGTAGGACAAGATGACCTCTAAGGTCCCTTCTAGCTCTTAATCTATGATCCTATGATCCTTTCAATGGTCTGTTGATGGATTTCTGTGTTCACTGAGCCCTTGTTGCCAGGGTGGTTACCATGCTCCTTCTAGTGTTTCAAAGAGCAGGTGTCCTGACAATCCAGGGACCTGACAGCCCCTCTTAGAATACTTAAAGGCTTATTTCTGTGATTAAGGTATTCACCCCTGATAAACACAAGGATTCATTGCAAAAGAAAATCTAGTCAAATGATGACAGGTGGCCCTGCCCAAACATCTGCTAAGCGGCAGCATCCTTCAAGACCTGATTTCAATTATGAAGCAGGGTAAATTCTTTACATAATGTGAATCTGAGTCACTCCATTCAGTACTTGATTGTCTCTTTTCCTGTCTGCTTAATAGGAAGCATTCTCAGGCTTCTGCCAGGAAGAAAAACAAAAACAAACAAGGAAAAAAAAAACCAACACATAGTCCTAGAATCATCCAGAGAGGGATGCATTGGAGTGACTGCCCAGGGTCCTAAATTTATGATGCCTCATATGATCCCACAAAGACAAGTAATTGGTTAGTAACTCTCAGGTATTTGGTGAAATAAGAAGTGACTCTTTGGCCACCTAATATTTTTAAAAACATTTTTAAAGATCTGGGGTTGCTATAAAATAGTAGAAATAGCACTAGATTGAGAATCATAAAATCTGCGTTCAAATCCCAGCTGTATCATTTCCTACTGGTGTATCCAGTTACTTTAGTTCTCAACTTTGTCATCTATCAAATGAGGGAGTTAATATACAAATCTAAGGTCAATTGCAATACTAAGTAAAATCCTGTTTCTAAGACTATAACATCCCATGACATTGGCACTATCTAAACCACCACAATCACCAAGAAAAAGGATTGAGATTTCCTACCACTTTCATGCACATTCCTTTAGGACTGCTCTTAACCTTTCTCAAAGTTTCCTTATGGATTCAATTAAACCGGATTTCTCTTGTATAAATGTTTTGAGAGATGAAGACAACTCCTTCTTCCTAAGAAGTTCTGTGTCAATGAAGATCCAAAAAGAGCCCATTTCTCCATGGAGATTTCATAATGAAAATATCAGGTCTGAGATCAGGAAAGGGTGATAAAATTCCTGAATCAGATTGATAGCATGGCTATGGAAGTTAATGAGGGAGAGGGTAAAAGTAGTGGGAGTTGAATAAAATTCCAGAGAGGCTGCAAGACCTACCCTGCCATCTACCAATCATCTTGTAAAATAACTTACCCTGAAAAGATGAGCATAATTCTGCAGCAGGAAAAAAATACATTTTAATAAATAGATGACTTCTAAGTATTGTTTTTTAAAATTACAACTTCTAATTTTTCAATTATCAAAAATTCATTTTTTCCTTTCTACCATCCCCCATCTAAAAGGAAGAAAGGAAGGAAGGAAAAGAGAGAAAAGAAAAAGAGAGAAAAAAGAAAGAGAAAGTAAAGAGAGTCAAAGAAAGAAAGAATAAAGGAAGGAAAGAAAGAAAGAGCAAGAAAAAAGAGGGAGGGGAAAGAGGAAGGAAAAAAAAGAGGGAGAAATAAACAAAGAAAGAAAAAAGAAAAGGAAGGGAAAGAGAGGAAAGAATAAAGTAAAAAAAAAAAGAAACTATCACATAAGTTCAGTTAAGCAAAACAAATTCCCACATTAGTTACATCCAAAAAGTTTCTTTTTTAATTCTACATATTATTGGATATTTTTTGTCATGAGAGGGGCAGCATTCTACTTTTACAATCTTTTAGAATTATATTTGATTGTTTATTCCTAGATCTCAAATACCTTAGAAAAATCTGTTTATTTAATAGTAATGTTAAAGTATAAATTATTCTTTTGACTATGCTCATCTCAGTTCATAAGTGTTTTAGTGTCTCTTTGGAACCATCTTCTCCTTTCTTACAACACAAGAGTAATCCATTACATTCATATACCAATCCAACTGATTAACATTCCCTTAGTTTCCAGGTCTAGGCCACCACATTTCTGATGAAAAGACCAGAACTGAATTTCTTGTGTTCTTTCTTTTTGTAAAACAAGAAAGTAGTATACTCTCTTCCAAATCTGTGGTTATTTGGTTCTGGATTTTTTAAGCATTTTTATTTTGAGTTCCAAATTTTATTCCTCCCTCCAGTCTCCTCTCTGAGATAGTAAGCAATCAAATATAGTTAACACATGTGCAATTATGTAAAATATTTCCATGTTGGTTATTTTGTATAAGACTGGAATAAAACTGAAAAATGATAGTGAAAAAATAGCATACTTCAATCTGTATGCAAACAGTTCTTTCTTTGGAGGCAGAAATGTCCTGGATCTTTGTATTGCTAAGAATAGCAAAGTCATTCATAGTTCTTTAGTGAACAATATTGCTGTTATTAAGTATACTACTCCTCCTGGTTCTATTCATTTAAATGTGCATCCATTCTTGTAAGTCTTATTAGGTTTTTCTGAAAGCATTCTGCCTATCACTTCTTATAGAACAATAATAGTCTATTACAATCATATACCATAGTTTGCTTAGCTATTTCCCAACTGATCCCTTTGATTTCTAATTCTTAACCACAACAAAAGAGCTCTTAGAAATATTCTTGTACAGAAAGGTCCTTTCCCTTTTTTGGATATTTTTGGGATAGAGCAGCAGTGGTACTGATGTTTGTCCTTCATTCTCAAAGATCATGACATCAGGAGGTGATGCCATCCATGATAGGCACATCAATTGGATTTGAGTGAGAGGTACTGTGCTAAGTCACCAGCCTCACTTTCTCCTCCAAATTTGTCTGGGTCCAGGGGCCAGATATGAATCAGGAGGTCTGGATTCAAGGTAATCAGGATTAAGTGATATGCCCAAGGTCACACAGCTAGCAAATAGCAAGTGTCTGGATTCAAATTCCTGTCTTCCTGACTCTAAGCCTAGTATTCTATCCACTGTACCACCTAGCTGCCCCTTTGTAGTGGTGTTATTACTGGGTTTAAAGGTATACACACTCTTATAGCTCTTTGGGCATAGTTCCAAATTGCACTCTAGAAAGGTTGGATCAATTCACAACTCCACCAAAAGTACATTAGTGTCCCAATTTTCTCACTTGCCTTCCAACTTTCTTTCCATTTTAGTCATATTAGACATTCTGATAGGTGTGAGGTGGTACCTCAGAGTTATTTTAATTTGAATTTCTCTAATCTATAGTGATTTAGACCATTTTTCATGTGACTATAGATAGTATGATTTCCTGTACATATCCTTTAACCATTTATCAAATGAGGAATGCCATATAAATTTCACTCAGTTCTCTTTATATTTGAGAAATCTGTTCTTTATCAGAAAACTATTGCAAAATTTTCCCAGTTTTTTGCTTTCCTTATAATTTTGGTTCCTCATAAATTTGTTTGTGCAAAACTTTTTTTAATTTCTAAAATCAAAATTATTTATTTTACATTTTGTAATGCTTTCTATATCTTCATTGATCCTAAATTCTTCCCTTATTTTTATATCTGACAGATAAACTATTCCATGCTTTCTTAATTTGCTTGTGGTATCATTTCTTATGGTATGTTATTTCTTAGCTAGGACCAGATTGTTTTATAATTACTACTTTATAGTATAGGTTGAGTTCTGGTATGGTTAGACCACTTTCTTTTGCATTTTTTCATTGATTCCCTTGATATCTTTGAGCTTTGTTCTTCCACATGAATTTTGCTATAATTTTTCCTTAGTTTTTTAAAATAATTTTTCAGTTGTTTGATTGGTATGTCACTGAATAAATAGATTAATTTAGGTAGAATTTTCCTTTTTATTATATTGACTTAACCTACCTATGAACAATTAATATTTTTCCAATTATTTAGAACTAACTTTATTTGTGAGAAAAAGTGTTTTGTAATTGAGTTCATATAGTTTCTTGGTTTATCTTGGCAGTAAAGTTGTGCCATGAAGTTGGGTCTCTGGACTACCTCTGAACTCCCTGTAGCATTTTGTTGCATTAAATACCACACAGCTTGACCCCTTAGTGTGTTCAATCTCCTACAGGTTCTTTTGTTACCTTGTGTTGGGTTCTCCCCTACATCAAGATTTCATCCTAGCAAGGATCCTCTCTTCTTCAGACATTGCCAACTTTTCTGATCCAAGATTTGTGAAGGAAAGAAAGGAGAGAGGGATTGAGGGAGGGACTGAGGGAGGGAGAGGAAGGAAGGAAGGAAGGAAGGAAGAAAGGAAGGGAAGGAGAAGAACTATGGGAAGTGTGGACATCAAACTCTTCCTCCTAGAGGATCCCATCCCCAGTTTCCATTTCAAAGGAACAGACTGAACAATGGAGCTATTTGATCTGCTTGGCATCCCTACACTTTCTGACAAACTGCTATGGCTCAGATAATGAGGTCACTAAGCCACTAGTAGGAGTAGTCTCCAGGCTTTCTGAATGATCCCCTGGTCCTTTCCCCAACCTTCCTGGAAAAAAATGCCAGCTGTGGATTCCACATGCCCCCAGACACTCTAGGCCCAGCTGGGCCATCTGTCTAGCAGTAGCCTCCATTCAAGCAGAAAAAGATTTGTAGAACCAGAATTTTTGCATCATCCCATTGCCTCATGTTTTCTCTTCATGGGGACCTCTCTACTTTTGTGCTTTAAGTTTGAAAGCAGGGACTATGTGCATAGAAGAAAGAGTGTGCCCCAAGTTTGAGGGAGAATATTTTATTCTTGCTACACTTTCTCAATTAATCTCTCCTTTTCTTTTTTAAATAGAATTCAACTAGTTGACTGTTAACAGGCAATATACAGGTAGAGAGTCATGTGTACTAGTAAAAAAACTTCCATGTCTCAGGGTTACCTTTGGGAGCCCTGAGAGTAGTAACTGCCATTCCTCTGAGGGTCACAACCTGCCAGTATCAGTGTGAGTTGGGAAGAACTGTGCCTAGAGAGGATGCTACATATAAATACATTGATTTTGAATGATTTGCCCAAAGTCATACATGTCGAATATGAACTCAAGTCACAGAATGTCATAGTTGGAAGGAAACATAAAAATTATCTCACCTGACTTCCCAATTTTACAGATAATTAAATTGGGAATCAAAGAGATTAACTGATTTTCCTTTAGGTAGCAACATGGTACAGTGAATAAACAGTAGACATAGAGTTAAGACTTGAGGTCAAATGTGACCTCAGATTCTAATGATATCTAGGCAAGTCATTTAAAACTCTACCTCAGTTTCCTTAACTGCAAAATGATGATAATAGCATCACCTATCTAGAAGGATGAGATATTTGTAAAGAGCTTAATCCAGTCTCTCTCTCTCTCTCTCTCTCTCTCACACACACACACACACACACACACACACACCAAAGGCAATTCATTAATAAATCTCAGATCCGGGACTAGAATCCCTTCCACCCTTCCTCCCTTCACGCACAAGGTTCTTTCCACTACAACATTCTAAACCCTACTGGACTCTTCAATTGTCAGTCTATCTTCTATGGTAGCATTCCATTATATTCTCTAAATCTCCCTATATTGGCCACAGCTGGGAGTAGATTAGATTTCCGGGATGAGAAATCCTCTGTGACTGACCCTGTAGAGCAAAAGATTACAGCCATCCTACCCTCAAAAAAAAAAAGGACCTGGATTTTTTTTGTTTGAGAGGAAGTGGCTCTCACAGGAATTTGATCTCCGATAACCTGTCCCACTTCCCTCATGGTGGACTCTGGTGTGTATCTGTTGTGTTGGCCCCTTGTTGCGCGAGGCAACCGATTGTGTTTGGGCTCAGAAGGAATGTGTGTCGTAAGCTTGGTGCTGAAAGGTTGGAAAGTGAAGCAGAGCTTGGGATGTGTCAGGGTTGATGATACCCCATGATGGAAAGGGTGTGATCCTCATGAGGGCTAAGAGGCTGTGGGGGAGGGGTGGGCTAAATGAATTCTCACCTCTGAAATTATAGGATCACACAATGTCAGGACTGGAAAGGACCTAGAAAGACCTCCTCATTTTGGAGGAGAGGAAACTGAGGCCTAGAGAGGGGAAGTAGATTATCTAAGGTCACTAGGTAGGAAACCACAATCAAGATTCAAATCTTTGTTTTCTGATATCAGATTCATTGTTTTACTTCCCAACACTATAATGCCTCATTTCAAACAAATTCTTGCTTCTTCCCTTGAACTTGGGGACAAGTCCCCTGATAGTTCTAGCTACTGAACTATGGCCTCAAATTTGGGATATAAATAGGCAGGTTGAATGCTACATTTGGGAACAGCAAGAGTACCTGTGTATGTCAGAAGAAACCTCCTGAGCCTGGGAAATAGGTTAGCAGTTCTATGGAGGAAAGGAGCCCAGCTGCTTCAGCCTAAACTGAGTCTTGGATGCCTTTCAGAAGGGGTCTACTGACCCCTGAATGGGATAGGATAAGAGGAAGAGATTAAAAAGTCCCTTTGATACCTCTCAAAGCTGATCAGAGGGATTTTTTCATCTGAATTCAAATTTCAGCTCTTTCACTTAATAGCTATGTGACCATGCATAAATACTTTCCCCATTGGGGATATCAATTCCTTCTTTGCCCAATAATGATTATGATAATAACAAAATAATAGTCAGAATTTTATAGTGTTTTAAGGTCTAAAAAGTGCTTTTGAAATATCTCATTTTAAATTCACTGATATTATTATTTCTGTTTTTTACTGATGATGAACCTAAAGTGGGAAAAAGTTAAGTAACTTGCTTAGGGCCATACACCTAGTGAGTATCTGAGACCCTGTGTTCTATCCACAACACTATCTAACAGAATATCAGGTAAGCCAGTATGGGATGTATGGGATGTTCAGGAAGAACTAGATCCTCTCATATGAGAACTTAACAAGACTTTTTTAGGATTACTCACCTACCTTTGATCCACCTAGCTTTCACCTGTGGCTCCAAGAAGCTGTAATATGGGCAGCAGCCACACCCCAGTAAAACAATCCTGGCAGGTGAGCTGAACCAGGTAACCAACAGACTTTACAACTGTCAGCGATTTGGGGGATATGTACCCCAAGCATATGAAGGCTTCTCCTGGAAAAATGGGTGAATGAGACAATTTATTAAAAACAGTCATGAAGATGGCTAGAGCTTGGTCAGACAACAAAGTCAGTCATCTCGACTTTTATCTTTCCACTGGATTTCAATCACTCTGGAAGAGAGAGTGAGGTTGATGACTTGTGCAAATCCAAATCCAAGTCATGTACAAATCAAGACATCACTCCTTATATTCACTCCAGATCTGTATCTTGAACCTGTGGTCCATGATCCCAAAGGACTGGGATCAGGTGTAAAGATTCCCAATCTTTTGCAATTCGTTACCCTTGAGCAAAGTTTCCATGGTATTCCTTATGTATTTTAACTTATCAGTTTTCACTGTGGACCCCACAGCTGAAGCCCACATTCTGATCGTTAAAGAGATTGAGACACCCGGGGTCTCTCTGAGGAGTCATAAGCTTCTTTACCTAGGTACCTGTTATTGCTGCTACTGCTGTTGTTGTTGTAGTAGTTAGTGTTTCTCACCTTTGAATACTTCTATGCATTCCATCTGTGGCCAGATAGTTATCAATTTTTCTCTAGCTAATTTTGCAATTACACTTATCTGAGTGTTCTTCTATTACCCATCACATATAATAGTTGCAACAATAGCTACCATTTAAGGTACTTTAGAATTTCCTTTAATGTTGTCCTCACAATAGTTCTCTAAGCAGGGAGTGCAAGTATTAGTATTCTCATTTTACAAATGCAGAAACTGAGGCACAGAGAGTTTTATTGACTTTTTGATGATCCATAACTCCTCATGAGAGTAAAATTTGAACCCAGGCTGCCCAACTTCAAGTCCAATGTGCTATTCATTCAGGTACCAAGAAAGTTACCTAGTAAAAATAAAGATGAATCTGTGTAGTGTGCTTACTGAAATGGGGAGTAAAATTAAATATTTATAAATTTCATTTATAAATGCTCTGGAGGAACTTACAGACTCAAGAAGACATAGAAGTGGATGGAACCTCAAAGGTCTTCTAGTTTAACCACTATCTGAGAAACATCTTAATGAGGTTCTACTTTCATACTCCCAATGACCAGGAACTCACTACTTTTCAATGAATTAATAGAATTTCAGAATGTTCACACTGGAAAGATGTTAGCTAATTAAATCCATTCATTTTAGGGATGAGAAAACTCAGTTCCCAAGAGGTGAAGTGAATCTAGAGAAGTGACAGACCCTATAAGCTAAAACACAAAGTGAGGTTTCCAGCTCCAAATCTCTATCACCCTGTGCTGTTTGCCTTTTCTATTTGTGGGCAAATCGAATTATGATGAAATTCACCTAGGAATAAGCATCCTGCATATGGAGAGGGCAGCAGTGCCCTGGGACCTGGTCTCATTTCTCTCCTCTTTTGGAGTTGACTGCCAAACTAAGAAATTAAAACAGATTGATAAATAGTAGCTAATTCCTTCTCATGTAATAGAACACTTTCTGATTTGGCTTTATATCAGTGAAGAAAATAATATTCATAGATATTTCCAAAAGTTGATGTCTAACCAACAGAGAGATGCCCTAAACACCAAAAACTCTAATCCCTGATCCTGGCTTTCAGCTTCAGACTTTTTCTTTGTTTGCTACCATGAGTAGAGTTAATTGGCTTAAAGTGAAGCAGCCAGTTGTTTGACCCTGCCCTGTAAATATAAACACAACTCAAATACCAAGAAAGGAAAATATTCTTTCTGTTCCTTTTAACCTTCCCTCCCCAAACTCAGTAGTGTGTGGAGCTTTGGACCTGGAGACAGGAAGACCTGAGTTCAAATCCATCCTCAGATATTTACTAGCTCTATATCCTGGGCAAGTCTCTTAACTCTGTGCGCCTTAAATCATCATCTGTAAAATGAGCTGGAGAAGAAAATGGCAAACTACCCCAGTCCTTTTGCCAAGAAAACCTCAAATGGGATCCCAACTACAGTCCTAGTACACCTTTCTAATGAATTTCATTTTCCTTATGCATCTGTGATTTTACCAATGTGGGTATTCCCTCCATATAAATTGATCAATCTCTTCTCACCACTGCCATCACCATCATCATCATCATCATCATCCCTAACATTTGTATAGCACCTTTATAAATATATATATACATACAAATATATTTATAAATATATATATATATATAAAAGACCTTTTGGGGTTTTTTCGATAACAAAGGACAAGAACCAACCAACCAGAGTACCTTTAACTTACAAAGTACTCTACTGTGCATGCATTTTCTTATTTGATTCAACCACCAAATGAAATAGATACTATTGTTACTCCCAACTTTACAGATAAGGAAACTTGGTCTTAGAGGAGAGAAGTGATTTACTCGGGCTCAAACAACATTGTGTCTGAGCTAGAATTTCAAGCCAGGTTTTCCTCTTTAAGCCAAACACCTTAGGCATTATACCACACTGATTCTCCATGATTTGGGGGGTGGTTTTCAAGAGTTGCATAAAAATTGAAATAATTATAATGAGCAAATGTCTGTACAGAAGAAAAATGCACCTTCCTCCTTTCTTTCCAGAGATGGATGTTTATGAATATGAAATATTTATATAAAGATGTATGCATGTGCATACATATATATTTTTGTATATTTAATATGTGTAAATAAATGAGTAGATGATAAATTCAGACTCGGTATGCTGATTAGTTTTGCTTAACTGTTTTTCCCTCTCTTTTTAAATTATTTAATAGAAGAAATGGTTCCCTGGGTATAGAAGAAGGACATTGGGGAAAAAGTGACATAAAAATATCAATGATAAGTTTTAAAATAATGGAGTTGCTATATATAGCTAACAGATTCATCATTCTGAGGCAACCCCAATGTTGCCTCTCCCAAAATACAACTAGATTAGTCCTCAGATTAAACACCTCATCACTACACCTGGTTCATTGGTAGAGCCAACCCTAGCTTTCATTCTACTGGCAAAGTTCCCCTTCAAATCAAACAAGGCATCAGAGAACTTTGATAGAAATTTGATTCACTTTGGCTCATAAGTTTAGTGCTAGGAAATACCTTAGAGTTCATCTAGCTCACCCCTCTCATTTTTTTGGTTAAGTAAATTGAAGACCATAGAGGTAAAATGACTTATCTATTTTAGTTTTCTTCTTGGTGACTGTAAGCTCCTTGTGGTCAGATAGAGCATGCTATCTAAACTTCATAACCCCCCAGTATAACACAACTTGCTATACCCAATGTGTATGCTGTTGTTTAATTATTAATGTTTATAAAAATGTTTAACTTTGACTGCCAAACTAAGAAATTAAAAGATTGATAAATAGTAGCTAATTCTTTCCCATGTATTAGACCACTTTCTGATTGGGCTTTAAATATCAGTGAAGAAAATAATATTCATAGATATTTCCAAAAGGTGATAAATACTTAATCCTACTAAGTGGCATGGAAAATACTTAATACTAATATTGAGAGAGTCTCTTCCTTTTGGGATGCTATGGTCTAGATCTGGAGACAGGACAAATACTGAGGACAAATTGAATCAATCAATTAACAAACACTTATTAAAACCATATTATAAATTATGCCCCGAGGATGAAATCACAAAGAGTAAGACAGACCCAACCCTCAAAAAATGTGTATTTCATTAAGAAGGAACAATAAGTATCCAGAGCGGTGGCCAAAGAAGGAAATTTTGGTCTAAACATTCAGAGGAGTTGAGTGGAGCCAGGGGACAGTAGAATATCTCACTCTCTAGTAGAATTGACAAAACAAAGCAAGAATAGAAGAGGTGCCATCAAGAGCTTTAAGTGAACCCCCTTCTCTGGAGTACACCATATTTGGATTTCATTGATTACATGATTCGGACAGCCTTCAGTCAGGAAATATTTCTCCCCTTTGCTGGATACTTCTGAGGACACTATCAAATATTCATCCAATGATAAAATGTCCAAGTGAGAAGCATTTGGCTCCAGTGATAAATTCCCATGAGGACTGTCATTTTTATCCATTATTTAGAAGGTTGTCATTGCCAATTGGATACTGGCAGCTATTTTCTCAGCTGCTTCAGAATGCTGCCATCTGCTCCTTTGCTGTCCTTTTGGGACAATGTGATGATACCCTGGCCGTTTGAGTAAATAGCTACAGTGACAATGGACAACAAAATATTTCCCCATTATTATGGAGATGCTGCAGAGCTGACTGCCACACGAGTTACCATTCGGTGAGATAGGAGAGATACAAGAGAACATGACAGTAGACTGAGCATGTGGCAAGATGACTAAAATTAGTTTCCAATCTGGGATCCTCATTTCTGTCTTCTCTGGAATGACAGACATGCTCTATATTTTTCCCATACATGGTCTATTCTGAAAGGATTCTCAATGAGAGGTCCAAATGTCAACAACTCTGAAAAAGTTAACTAAGGTTATTGCCCATGAATGAACACTGGAAATGTTGACTAGGGCTCCACTAAAACTTGTCACCAGATGGACAGAAAAGGGCAAAACCAAAAACTTTACGTAGAGTAACATTCTGAAAGAGCATCACTCTCTCTCTGTCTGCCATTATAAGAAGACGGTCCAAATAGATATAGTACATTTTCAAATTGATGACCAATCACTGTATCCTCTTTTAAATCTTCATTTTGTTCTATACTATAGAACTTATAGCTTTTCAACCATCACTCTCTCACCCCACTACCTTCAACACACACTCAAGAATAATTTCATCAGAGCAAAATAAGAAATAAGAGGGTAAAGGAAGAAGATGAGGTAACCAGGAAGGGGTAAAAAGAAATGCTGAAAAGGAAAACTGAGTAAAAATAAGGTGGAGGGAAATTCACAAATAACTTTGAATATGAATTGGATGAACATGTATTTGCTAAATGTAAAGACCCCAATATTTTGGGATAAGAATTCATAATTTGTAAAAATTGTTGGATAAGGGCCGGCTAGGTGGCACAGTGGATAGAGCACCAGCCCTGGAGTCAGGAGTACCTGAGTTCAAATCTGGCCTCAGACACTTAATAATTACCTAGCTGTGTGGCCTTGGGCAAGACACTTAACCCCATTTGCCTTGCAAAAAAAAAAACCTAAAAAAATTGTTGAATAAGTTGAAAAGCAGTATGGCAGAAACTGGCAATAAACCAATAACTTATACCATTTATTAAGTTAAAGTAAAATGGATACATGACCTAGATATAAATAGAAAATTAGGAAAACATAGAACATATTAGAGGACAAATGAACAATTTGTGAATAAACAAGAGATAGAAAGAAAAATTAGTTGAAAATTAATAATTTCAATTAAATTTAATTGAAGAATTTTACACAAATAAAGCAAAAGTAATCATGGTCAGAGCGAGGACAGAAAATTAGGGAGAAAATCTTATAGATAATTTCTCAGGTAAAGATCTCATGTTTCAAATATATAAACAACTTTGTCAAATCTATAAGAACACAAATCATTCCCAATTGACAAATGGTCAAAGGGTATTAACAGGAAGTTTTTAAATGAAGAAATCAAAACAATTTTTAGTCATATGAAAAATGCTCTAAATCACAATTGATTAGAAGAACTCAAATTAAAATAACCTTGAGATATCATTTTATACCTACAAGATTGGTTAAAATAATTGAAGGGGAAAATGACAAATGTTGAAGAAAGTGTGAAAAAGTTGTAACACTATTAATTGTTGGTGGAATTGTGAACTGATCCAACCATTTTGGAGAGCAATCTGGAATTATGCCCAAATAGTTATTAAACTGCCCATACACTTTGACCTAATAATAACACTACTAGGACTATTTCCAAAAATGTTTAGGGAAAAAGAAAAGAATGTATCTTTTAAAATTAAAAAATTATGGTAGCAAAGAACTGGGAATTGCAAGGATGCCCATCAATTGAGGAATGGCTGAACAAGTTGTAATATATGATTGTGATGGAATACTACCACGCTATAAGAAGTGATGACCTCAATGATCTTGGAAAAGCTTAAAAATACTTGCACAAATTGATAAAAAGCAAAATGAACAGAACCAAGAAAATACTATATACAGTAACAACAATATTGTTTAAGAACCACTTTGAGAGAATAAATCATTTTCATTATTACAAATGCCCAAATTAATTATAAGGGATATATGAAGATAGATGCTTTCTTCAACCAGAAAAATAACTTGAAAAGAAGTATGTATATAATAATTTTATATATATATATATATGTGTGTGTGTGTGTGTGTGTGTGTGTGTGTGTGTGTGTGTGTGTGTGTATGTATGTATGTCTAATGGCAGCCATCTCTAGAGTGGAGGGTAGAAAAAAAAGATAAAAATTGAATTTACATCTTTATGTTATTAAAAAGGAATAACAAGTAGTACATCATGGATTTGCAATTTCATTTATAATCATCTTTCTATTATACAATGTTATGAAAATATGTTTTATTCCATAAATCAAAAATAAAATTTTAAATTTTTTAAAAAAAGAATAGCTTAATGATACAGCTGGTTTGCCCTTATCCCATAATATAGGTAACTGGATATATTACACATTCCTGAATGAATGCATAAGTACCTGGAAGCATGATACATTCCTGAATCGATGTTGGATTTTTCTGAGGGGAGGTTGTCAGTAAAGTAGCTTTCCCCACTCTTAGTCATTAAGCATAATGCTTCATAGTTCAATAAATTTATTAATTGAAAAGAAGTATGGTGGCCTTTTCTTTAAAAAAAGAGACTGTACAATTTGGAACTATGCCCAATGGCAATAAAACTGTGCATAACATTTGATTCAGCAATATCACTACTAGATCTATAACCCAAAGAGATCATAAAAACAAGAAAAGTCCCAGATGTACAAAAATATTTATAGGAGCACTTTTTGTAGTGGCAAAGAATTGGAAATTGAGGGGATGCCCATTAATTGGGGAAAGGTTGAACAAGTTATGGTATGTGCATGGAATAGAATATTACTGTTCTATAAGAAATCATGAATGGTCAGATTCTAGAGAAGCTTGGAAAGACTTGCATGAACTGATGTTGAGTAAAGTGAGCAGAACCAAGAGAACATTGTACACATTAACAAAATTGTGAGTTGATCAACTATGATGGATGAAGCTCCTCTCATCAGTTTCATGATCAAAGATAATCCTGAGAGAACTGTTATGGACAATGCCAAGAATATCCAGAGGAAAAACTATAAAGTTGGAATGCAGAGCAAAGCATGTTATGTTCACTATTTAGAACTTCTTTTATGTTTTTTCTTTCTTTCTCATGATTTTTACCCCTTAGTTCTAATTCCTCTTTCACAACATGACTATTATGGAAATATGCAAAACACAATTATACGTGCACAATTTTTACCAGATTGTTTGCTGCCATGGGGAGTGGGTTAGAAAAATTGTGAAAGCTTGTCAATGGATAAATGTTGTAAACTATCTTAACATGTAATTAGAAAAATAAAATAAAATTTAAAAAAGAAATAAATTTTATTTCCCCCAAAAAAGATGTTGTGTCATTGTCTTTCATTTTGCCCATTATTCTATTTTTCTTATTATCAACAACCATGAGATCATTAAAAATGTAGCTTAATATTTTGAAATTAATTCTACAGATGATTTTTTTCACCACAATTTCTTTAGCTTACTTGAAGATAAGAAGTTAGGGAAGAAGGTAGGTGGGGAAGAAAAGGATACAGGAAAACAGAATTCATGGCAAAAAATTAATTTCTCTGACTCCAACCTGGATATGAGTTTTTCTGAACTACCACGTTTCCCCTTGTATAAGACACAGCCTTTTTTGAAAAAATTTGGGACTGAGAAAATTTGGAAAAATTTGAAAAACTGGGAGCATCTTATACAGTAGTTGTAGATTTTTTTACTTATATTTCCCACTTTTGACAAACTTCTAGTCTTAGCGCTCACAGTTTCACATTTGTTACCATTATATTAGGTTATGTTTTGCTATGTTCTGCCCAGAAATGGCTCAGAAAAGATTACCATCCTGTGCTGAATTCAAGTTCAAAGTGATCCAGTTTGCAAAAGTGAATGGAAATTGTACCGCTGAATGTCAGTTTGGTCCTTCTCCAACTGCGAAAACAATCCTCGACTGGCTAGGGGGAAAAGAAGCCCTACTGAATACACCATGGCAGAAGGAGGCCATGAGAGACAAGGCAAGTTAAGAGAGGAAACTGAAGAGATGGATTGAAGAACAAAGCCATTGGAATTCCTGTGTCCACAAAGATGGTTCAGCAGGAGGGCAGAAGAATTGTGATGAAAAAGAAGTGACTGATTTCAAAGGCAGACAGCTGGTACTTCAGGTTCATGAAAGGGAATGAACTAAGATTGGGTCCACACAGCAGACTTGCCCAGAGAGTACTTGTGGTCAACCATAGACCAGAGCACAGGCAGGAGAGCAATCAGAGCCTTTCCTAAGACAATGATTCAACAAACACAGATGAGGACAAGTTCATGGGTGGGAGTGACAGTGATGAGGAGTTGTATGAATTTTATGATGCATAAAACTTGAGTTCAACCACTTTATATAATACATGTTTTTTTTCAAATTTCAGGTCCCAAAATTAAAGTGTTTCTTATACATTGGGGAAATATGGTAGGTATGAATATTTGACTAGTTTTTCCTTAAAAGGTATTGGACCTATTCTAGGTATTTGATTAACTCAGAGGACCAAAAGCTCAGGTTATTACTAAACCTTCCTCCTGGTCCCCTAGTATTAAACCACATTCAAGTCTCATTATGATGCTTTGTTGACAGACCAAAAAGAACAACCCAGAGATAGGGAAGCTTTGGTAAGCAGAATCAACTTGATGTGTCCTCAATCCATGTCTTTGTTTTGGTTGGGTTTTTTAATTTAATTTTTCTTGCATTTTAGGTTCCTGTCTCCCTCTCTCCCTTCCTTCCTCTCCATCCCACACTAGAGAAGGTCACCATTTGTCACAAATATATAAATGTGTAAAGCTTTACTATGCAAGCTTCTATTTAGCAGTTCTTTCTCTGAAAGAGTGTATCATTTTCCTTCATAGGTCCTTTGTAGTTGATTGGAATATTTATAGTATTGGTTATTCACAGTTGTTCATCAAACAATATTGCTTTTTCTGTAAACAATGTTCTTTGGTTCTGCTCATTTCATTTTTCGTTATTTCATGCAAGTCTTTCCATATTTTTTCTAAAATCAATCTATTCATCATCTCTTAAAATGCAATAATATTCCAAATGCATAACCATAATATCCTTTTCCTGTGATGGCCAAGTATTAATCCTTTTATTAACTATTTAATGACCTACAAATTTATCATTTAGATTTAATATGGAACATAAACTATTAGGTGACAGATCTGCCCCAGAACATCATTCACTGCTGTGCTTGAACACAAAGCCTACTTCAGTAACCCTACTAAAGGTTATGCTCCACCCAGGAAAGTCTTCAGGAACCCAGAGTCACTTCGATAACCACTGCAGTCATCTAATTTTCTTTAGATCTGGAGTCTAAGAATGATGTCACATATATAGAGTGCTAGGTTGACAACTCTTGGGTCCTTCCATAGAACTCAGCCTATCTAGGAACTTCACTGCACAATACTTGCCTCTTCCTTTAGGATGGCACAAAATACATTTTAACCACTTACAAAAGGAATAATCCTTCACTCCCCCCAAATTACAGGTTGACAGTTTATTAAATATTTCTTGAAAAGTGATGCTAATTTTCTTTTTTGATAAATTCCAGACATGAGATTAGTCATGAAAAAAGTGGTAATAGTAGTAATTCAGAGTAATATCTAGCATTTATGTAGCACTTTGAAGCTTATAAAGCACATTAAAAATATTTTATATAATTTTAAACTCAAAACATCGGGGGATAGTGCTATTATATCTATTTTACAGATAGTGAAACTGAGACAGATAGAGGTTAAATGACTTTTTCAGGTTCAAGCAGCTAGTAAATGACTAAAGGAAGATTTGAACTCAGGTCTTACTGACTTCAGGTCTAATGCTCTATCTATAACCATATCAACAATAATATTAGCTAATATTTATATAATGCTCTATATTTAAGGTACCTTATGATTGTTATCTCATTTTATTCTTTCAGAAACACTGGAAGGTAGGTGCTATATTTATTATCCCCATTTTACAAATAAGGAAACCAAGGACAATAGAAGTTAAGTGATTTGCCTGAAGTGACCCAGCTAGTAAAAGTCTGAGTTCAATTTTCCTAATTCCAGACCCAGTACATTTCTATATGACACTTAACTAGCTCATATTTATAAACATTTGCAATTTACAAAATGTTTTCTTCAAAATAGGCTGATAAAGATTGTTCTAGACTTTCCATCACCTTTGATCATAATTTTTAAAATAAAATTTTGTTGTAATCTTTTGTTTTTTACATTATTTACATCTCTATAAGATGAATTTCTCCATTTGTGGATGATATTGTGCTGATAGCATGAAGTCTCAGAACATTTTATTGCTTCCTAACTATGATCCATAATCATTTTGAAGAGTTTGGCCAAACTGTCCACTTAGAAAAAGCAAGTAGATGGAGTCGCTGAAGAAAATTCATCATTTAGACAAGAGGTCTCCAGACATTTTTAAATGTGCACCCTTATCAATAAAAATAAAATTTAAATATATACAAAAAATAACAAACAAAATAAATGTTTAAATATTAAAACTAATGCATGTATATATATATTTAGCATGTACATGTAATGCATTTTTATAAATCATAGATATGTAAAACTATATTAATATATTCTATCCATTTAAAACATGCACAATTATTAAAAGGAAGAAATATGAAATGAACATTTTCAATAGTTTCAATGTATTTAGTAATATACAAAAATTAAAAACATAATATAAAAGAACAAAGAGATATACAGGTATGGCATAGCATTTAGCACTTACATAAGAGAGATCAAACCAAAGATGTGAGAAACCAGCTCAGCCTGCTCAATCTAGTCAAGATCAGACAATATTAAGTCATTCTAGTGTCAAAAGGATATCACATCCACTCCCATTGCCTTCAAAAATTGAAACCACACAAAAATCATTGCTTGTCTCATATAAGTCACTCACCACCTTAAGAGCTGCTAGGGGAGAGGAAAGGAAAGAGGAAAGCAATGGAGTCAAGGGTTAGGAAAGGGGAAAGAGGAGGAACGGCCATTTCACTGTCTACCTGAGCAGGACCAGGAAACGAACAGGAGAAAGATGGCAGATCATGTGCCTTTGGGAAATAGCAAAGTTCTTTAATGATGCCAAGCTTCTCCCTTTTCCAGTAGTAGTATGAAGTAGTAAGGCATAGAACAGTATCATTTCAGGGTGTGATCAAGATATGGAGCATTTGAAGAGTATCACTAAAGAAGTAGAGGATCAAAAAATATGATAAACCAAAAGATTGAGCCAGTCCTGGAGGTAGAGCTGGGAATGACTGAGGCCATCCAATGTGCTTCTTTGGAGATGCCCTAGGGGAGAATATAGACAAGAGTCACACAGAATGAGCAACCATGGGTGGATTGAAATCTGCATCAGTAGAAGAAATAGCCACATCGATGAGGTCACTGATCTTTGGATTATTGTAGCATATTTAGTATTTACTATGTGTCTATATCTTGTGTTCCCTGAAAACAGAATTCATTTTTTTCTTTGTATCTTCAAAGGCTAGTGGAGTTGGGGAAGGGGAATGGAATAGGCACTTCTATAGCACCTATTGTATGCCAAACAGATAGTTGAAGAAAAAGAGGTTCTTGCCCAGGATCACGCAACTTTTAAGAGTCTGAGTCTGGACTTGAACTCAGATCTTCCTGACTCCAGGTCCTGCTCTGTCCTTTGCATCACCTCACACTATGTGGTCTACACATAGGAGGTGTTTGTTAAGTATTTGTTCCACTGCATTGCAGCTGATTGCATTCACTTCTCTGGGAAAATTTATCTTTAAAATTGGGAGGGGAAGGAGGAGTATTAAATAAATGATTCCTCAGATATCTTCTAGCTCTATCATTCTATGGTTCTGTGACTGGAGTCATTTTTTGCACTTTACTTTTATTTAGTTTTTTATATTCAGCAATATTCATGCTGTAAAAGTAAATATAACCCACCCAAAGAAAGAGAAATCTCAAGGAAAAATAAAGTTAGGAAAAAAAAGTGTGTTTCAGTCTGTATTATATACCATCAACTCTGTCTTTAGGATAGGTAATATGCTTTATTTTAAGTCCATCAGAGAAATTGATTCAATATTTTTCCCACAGCTGCTTTTGCTAGTAACTTTTGCTATCCTCCATCCTATTTCTCTCCCCTGCCATTTAGTCTATTCTCCCCCTCCTTTCTCTCTGACCCTCCTCAAAATGTATGATATCTGACTACCTCTCCCACGATCTTCCCTCTTTTCTATCACCCACACCCCCCTCCCCATCCACTTTCATCCTTTTCCTTTCGTATTTTCCTCTAGGATAAGATAGATTTCTGTACCCAAATAATTTGTATATTATTTCCTCTCTGAGCCACTTCTGATGAGAATGAAGGCTCACTCAGTCCCCTTCACCTTTTCACCTTCCCCTCTTACAATCCTTGCAAAAGCTTTTTCTTGACTTATGTGAAATAACTTAGCACATTCTTTTCCCTTTATCCCAGTATTCCTTTCTTGCCCATTTACTCCTTCTTTATAATATAACTTCAAATTCAACTCATTTCTGTACTTCATCTATATATACTCCTTCTAACTACCCTAATAAATAAGGAAGTTCATTTGAGTTATCAATATCATCTTCCAGGCAGGAATTCCAAATAGTTCAGCATCATTAAGCCCCTCATTATTTGTTCTTCTCATCCACCCTCTCTATGCTTCACCTGAGTCCTGTACTTTTAGAGCAAACTTTCTGTTCAGTTCTGGTCATTTCTACAGAAAAGTTTGAAAGTTACCTATTTTATTAAATGTCCATCTTTTCCCCTGAAAGAAGATGATCAGTTTTGCTGGATAATTAATTCTCAGCTGTAATCCAAGCTATTTTGTCTTATGGAATATTATATTCCAAACCCTAAGCCCTTAATGTAGAATCTGTTAAATCCTGTGTAATCTTGACTGTAATGCCACAATGTTTGAATTGTTTCTTTCTGGCTGCTTGTAATATTTTTTCCTTGACTTGGGAGTTCTGAAATTTGGCTAAAATATTCCTAGAAGTTTTTATTTTGAGAATTTTTTTCAGGACGTGATTGGTGAATTCCCTCAATTTCTATTTTATCCTCTGCTTCTAGGATATCAGGGAAATTTTCCTGGATTATTTCTTGAAAAATGAAGTCTAGGTTCTTTTCCTGATCATGACTTTCAGGTAGCCCAATGGAAGTTTAAATTAGCTCTCCTGAATCTGCTTACCAGGTCAGTTGTTTTTCCAATGAGATATTTCATAGTTTCTTCTGGTTTTTCATTCTTTTGGTTTTGTTTTATTGTTTCCTGATAGGTCACAAAGTCATCAGCTTCCCTTAGCTCCATTCTACATTTGAAGGAGTAATTTTCTTCTGAGAGCTTTTGTATCTCCTTTTCCATCTGTCCAGTTCTGCTTTTTAGGACATTCTTCTCCTCACTAGCCTTTTTGACTGAATATTCCATTTGACCTAAACAGGTTTTTAATATGTTATTTTCACTGGTATTTTTATAACTCCTTCACCAAACTGCTGACTTGGTTTTTATGATTTTCCCACATTGCTCTCATTTTTCTTCCCAATTTTTCATCTACTTCCCTTATTTTCTTTTCCAAACCTCTTTTGAGCTCTTCTATAATCTGAGACCAATTCCTATTTTTCTTTAAGGTTTTGGATATAGAAACTTTGACTTTGTTATCTTCTGAGTGTGTATTTTGATCCTCCATGGGACCAAAGTAATTTTCTATGTTTGATTTTTTTCTTCTATTGTTTGCTCATTTTCCCAGCCTATAACTTGATTTTAACTCTTTGTTAAGGTGGGATTCTGCTTCCAGGGGGAGGATACACTTTCCCAAGCTTTTGAGGCTGTTTTGTTGCTGTTTTCAGAGACACTCACTAAAGAGCTCAATTCCTTCAAGGTCTTGTAAGAGCTCTGACTGCTCTTCTGGCCTGTGCTCTGGTCCATGGATGATCACAAGCAATCCCCTTTTCCCTGGAACCATGAGGAGCATCCCTGCTCTGTCATGGCAGTAAAGTTCCTGTTCCTGAGACTGGGGTCTAGATTGCAACCTGGATCTGAGTTTAGGCAAAGTAACAGTCCTGGCTCAGAAATAGCAAAGAGACCTCTGCAGTCTCCCCAGCCCTCCCTCAACTGAGGACTGAGTGCTCTGAAAGCAGGTGCCAGGTGGCTCAGAAGGTTTGTTCCTGGTTCCCAAGCCAAGTCTGTGCTAAGACCTGGGCAGGGATGGACTCCTCACTCACTCTGATACCATGGAGTTTTCCCACTGACTTTCCAAGTTGTCTTTGGCAGTCCCTGGGCTGAGAGGTCTGGAAACTGCCCCACTGCCCCAGATCTAAGTGCTCTCGGGGAACCAGATACTCCTACTGGAGCCTGTTTGCTTCTGCAGCCAGTGAAATCTGGGCTGCATAGTGACCCTTTCTAATCCTGGTGGAACAGACCTTCCCTGTGGATCTTCCAAGTTGTCTTGGGCTGGAAAATTATTTCACTCAGTTTTTCTGTGGGCTCTTCTTCTCTAGAATTTGGTTAGAGTCATTAGAGGTATTTGGAGAGTTCTGGGGGAGAGGGCCAAGATTTCTGCCTTCCTTCTGCCATCACTAGAGCCATTCTTTCAGAAACTATTGGTTCCTAAGACATTATTTTGTTACAAAAGACTCTTAGAATTTAAGCTCTCCTACTTTCACTTTTCAGTCCATCAATGAGTTACCTGAAAACTATATCCCTAAATAAGTGAATTATTCAGTCTCTTGGTGGAAAATCAATCATTGGATTATTAGTGAAAACCTACCCAGGATGATATTCACTAGTTTTGTCTAACTAATGTTAAGATGGTTTCTTCTTTCAGGGACATTGGACCAAGAGATCCAAATTGCTGATGCAAATACCATCCATAACAAAAACCAAAGATGTTGATGTCAAGAGCTGTAATGAATCACAAGGCAAATGATATTTTTCTCTAGTGGACCAATGTGGCAAAGTGTGCTATCTTACTAGGGTACTTAGGTCTTATTTGGCAATTCTCTGGTAGTATATATAACATAACTGTCCCCAGGCATCATATCATGCCACCAATCACAATTTGTATATGAGAAGTAGCACAGAAGGTGACTGATTAAAAGCTGCCTCAATATACTACTAATATAATATTGTAAATATACAATGTACCACATCTAAACAAAGGAAGTTTTGACTGACAACCACCACTGTAATAGAAACTTCCAAAACAAGAAAACTAAGTAACAAACAAATTGTTTTAATGAACAACCAAAAAGCAAAAATGGGTTAAAGAGTTGGGGGTGGAAGGAAGGGGTGGTGGTAATAAACTTTGGGAAGGGGTGGAAGGAAGGTGGTTTAGGCCAGAACTTTGTGTCAAAATCAGACCCGCAGGTCCCTTGAGCACCCCATCACTGAATTGCCATCAAAAGCAGATTAAAATAAAACTGGAAAATATTTGGCAAATATGTAAAAATGCATTATATACAATGTTAATTTATTGTTTTCCAAGTCAATATGTTTCCTGCAAGGATTTTTAATTTGAATTTAATCCTCAGTTGAGAGAACTCTGGAAGGTGAATACCCTCTAACAATACAGATTGAACCTGTTCTATAATTTTTGGTCTTCGAGAGTTTTCTAAGCAGTGGGGGCTGTGACCTATAAAGCATATTGCCAAAGATAGGACTTGACTCTAAATTCCCAGAAATTTTATGGCACCAGAAAGAAACAATCATGTAATGCTACTAATTATCAAATATATTACAAAGATTATTGTAAGAATCAGAATATGTGATGGCTATGAGGTTGCTGGTAGCCTTTCATTTATCTTTTTAAAAATTTAATTTTAATTCATTCATTTATAATTCTAACTATATGCAAAAATAGTTTTCTATTATTTATTTTTGTAAGACTTTGAGTTCCAGATTTTTCACCTTCTCTCCCTTCTCTCTCCCTCTCCTTTGACAGTAACTTGATATAGATTATACATGCATAATTATGTTAAATATATTTCCATATTAGTCATTGTGAAAAATGTTGGTAGAAATCTTTGTAATATCATGGAGAATGTAAACAACTGATAAGGTCCCATGTAACACTAAATTCAAAGATGCTATGATTCTGGGGGAACTTGGGAAAGTTAGAATCCTCTGGAACTCGTGCCCTCTTTACTGAATTACACTTAATTTTAGACTTATTTTTGCTGTTTTTCATTTGTTTAATCATAACCTTCTGCTCAAGACCCCATTTGCCGTTTTCTTGGCAAAAAATATTGGGGAGAATTGCCATAACCTTTTCCAGCCCCTTTTGCAGATGAGGAAACTGAGACAAACAGGGTTAAGTGACTTGTCCACATAGCTAGTAAGTGTATGATGCCAGATTTGAATTCACAAAGATAGGTCTCCCTGACTCCAGACTCAGAACTCTATCCACTGCATCACCTAGCAGCCCATTTCTATACAATTACTTGTTAGCTATTCTTTTTTATGGAAATGGGGTTAAGTGACTTACCCAAGATCACACAACTAGGTAATTATTCAGGGTCTGAGGTTGGATTTGAACTCAAGTCCTCCTGACTCCAGGGCTGATGCTCTGTCCACTGCACCACCTAGCTTCCCCAGCACCACCTACCTGCCCCAGCTATTTTTGATAATAATATGCTCTAACTTCTCCTTTACACTAGAGATTGATCTACATACTAGTTCATAGCAGATCGGTGTTCAGTGACATATCATGCCATTGCCTACCTCTGAAGTGAATCAGTCTACTGATTTAACAAAAAGTGGAAAGAATACATTCACTTCTGAATTTACTAATATTTTTTCTCATTATTTCTAGACACACAATATAAAATGTTATTTAATTATTACAGTTCTTTACTAAGGTAATTTGAATCTTTCTATAAAAGATACATCAACAATTCTGAAAAAGATTCTAGTTTCTCTTGTTGTAATTAAATGAAAGTGCTTTTCTTTTTCAGATTTTCCTGGAAATATTCTATTCATCAAGGATATAATGAAGGTTTGCCTGTGTCTGTGGGTGACCATTCTATGGATCAGAAGAAGAATTTGAGCATACATAGTTTCTTTGGAATTCTCCTCATCATCATTCAGGGATTCATTTGAGTGTTGCATCTTTGATAAGTCAATGGATAACAACCCTGGTGACACTGACAGAAGCAAGATGACTGACGGAAATCTCTTAACAAAAATTTCCAACTTTGCTCCATGATTGGCTGGGCTATCTCCTCTTAGCTGTCTAGTTGACTATTTAAAGAATTTTGTAGCTATCCTTAATGAGAATTCCATTGAAGGACTGTTATCAATCCTAAACCCACAAAATTCCCAGGGGAATTAACAATTGTGTCCTGAACACACTCAGCCCCAATGGGGAAACCATTAATTATTTTGATAGAAGTGTGACAGTCTGGATAGATGGTTTCAGTCTCCTAAAATCTGATACTATTGGAGCTGCACCCAAACAAGTTTAAATCCAATATTGGATGTGACAACTAAAAAAGTCTCTTTATCTTCTTGAATAACATATATTTGAGGGGAAAATGAGCAAAATTTCTACTCTTTATGATATAACAATATATACATATAAAGATAATGTAGTCATACACACACAAAATACAAACCTTTACATTACATATACATATGTATAATGCCCAATACCCTCCATAGTTTATAAATGTACACACATAAACACAAACACTAAATATATCTGTATGAGTATATGTATGTGTATATATATATATATATACACATACATACATACATACATTTTACCAGATTTATGATTTCATTGGTTAAGGGGATTCTCAATGAGGAAATTTCTTCTACCAAGGTTGAGTGGTAAACGCAGGGGTTTATATAGTCTAAGAAAGTTCTCTTGTATTACAGAAATTTTAAATGACTTGCCCAAGTTCATATAGCCAGAAGTGACATCAGGTCTTCTCTCTCTCTCTCTCTCTCTCTCTCTCTCTCTCTCTCTCTCTCTCTCTCTCTCTCTCTCTCTCACACACACACACACACACACACACACACACACACACACACATGCATATACACATCCACACATGTATATAAAATTTTGATAGGGATATTTGTAGTTTTCTGGGAGATTCTTCTTGCTAAGAATTCATTTTCAGAAATAAATTCTTTCTGAAGTTCTTTAAAAAGAAATCTTTCTGTTTTGAAATAATGGGGTCAATTCTACAAATGGATTTTTAATAATGACATTGCCCCAACCTAAAGACTCTAGCTCTACTAGCCTCAGTCTATTCTTTTTCATGTGAGGCATTTAGTGACCCTAGGGATAGACAAGCTTTGATTGAACAAAGACATGTTTGGTGCTAAGCAACAACTGGATCAAAACACACTTAGGCTATCTATCACTCTGATATGGTAGACCTCCTTCAAGGAAGCCTTTGTGGTATGCAACTTTCTGGGCTTGTAAAGTGGAGAGCACAGTCACAAAAGTCACTTACAAATGATATAGAAAGGCCTCAGGTTTTTTTCCACCCTTCCTAATTTCTATGTTGAGTGGAATATTAAGCAGGATGACCTCTAAGATCATTCCAAAATTTTATGATAGGATAGATTCATTGATTATTGTTCCTACAAGTCCATTTATCTCACTTTTTCAGGTGTGTATCACTGTGTATACGTGTGGGTGGGTGTGTGGGTGTGTGTCTGTGTGCTAGAGCTGTGATTTCATTTCTGTGGAAACTACCTCCCCAAAATAGCTGGCAACACTTCAGTAACTTAGAGAGCCACTTAGTTCAATGAAAAGTTTAGTGACTTGCCCAGGGTCACAAACTGAAAACTGAATTAATTTGTCCTGGTTGAAGATGCTTAAAAATAAAGAAATGTATTCTTTCCTCTGACACTTCCTCACCTTCTTTCTTCCTTCCAGTCTATCTATGTTGATCATTTTAAATAAACCTCACTTAGGTACAAATCTTAAGTAATGGAACACAGAGTATGATCTGACCCTGCTTATCGCTTCTACCAGTGAGTGGTCACATGCTGCTCTTTCCAAATTTGTACAGAGAAATTTTTCAAATAACGGAAAAGTTACTATATATTCATATAATAAAATTCACTATTAGTTATAATGATCTCAAAGTGAACCATTGGAAAGGGTTCTGGACTTCAAGTCAGAAATTCTGGCATCAAATCTTATTTCCCTCACTAAAATGACTAAGAAGGTATTGCTACATTTTTCTAGGCATCAGTTTTTGCTTCTGTAAAGTGGAGATGTTTTTTGATCTTTCCTAACAGAGTTGTTGTTAAGCAAAAAATTCTCTGAAAACCTTAAAGTACTATAGAAATGTGAATTGTATGATTTTAAGCCAAGTCAACTTTGCCTTTCTGAGATTTATTTTCTTCTTCTATAAGATATGCACAACTATTTGCTCTATCTCCAAGAGTTTCAAATTTTTCTGCTTCTTGTGGGGTATCATCTTGGATGTCTAATACTGAAGTGGCTTGGGAACCAAAATGCTGTGCTGTGCTTCCCAAAGCCAGGAAACCACCTGTTCTTCCCCTCCTCCTCCTCCTTCTCCTCTTCCTCATGGCTCTGAAGTAAGTTGTACATTGGCCCCAGAGGTGCAGAAAGAAACAGAATGTTCAAAAGAGATAGTGATGGAGATTTTTATTTAGGGGAATCCTCCTGTGGTGTTTAGATTTTTCATAAGACTTGGACAGATTTACCAGTCCTGATTAGACAAGTCATATAGCTATATGGGTTGAACTTCAGGACTAAGTTTCATCTACTTGATTAGTTTTTATCTATTACAGAGTTGGTACCTTGTGACATAAGCCTTGGGAATCAACCATCTTGATCTTTTCATAGCTTTCCTTTCCTCAAAGATTCAGATGAAGGTCCTTCTTTACCAACAAAACAAAGAGAGGAATTTTGTCCTTTCGTTTAAAGACTTCCAGAATTTAAATTTTGGCACCCTGCTACTATGGGCATTTTTGTTGCTATGATCTATAGGGGTTTTGTTTGTTTTGTTTTGTTTTGACACTTTCAATGTCCCAGTGTTCTGGTCAATCCTTCTGAAGTACTTTGTCATGATTTTCTGTACCATCATGAACAAATAGAGCATTTGATAAAAAAAAAAAACAGGTTTATACCATTCACCTAGTAAAGCACCTGGGAAGAGGAAATACAAAAGGAAGGAAGATTACCTGAAAGACATTTGCTAGCTAGAATCTGAACTGTCCCTGCCACCATATAATCCAAGAGGAAATGATTTGAGCCATTGTAACATTGCCTTTTTTCTTCAAATAAAGAAGTCACTTAAGAGGCAGTCCAAGTTTTCTTTGTAAAAAGGATCTTCAATTATTGATAACTAAAATGTGAGAAAAAATATGAAGATGTTAACATTTAAACCAAAGTGCATCTAGTTTATTTTGTGGTCATGTCATGAGTTTCACTCTGAAGAGATTCGGGCAGACTGCAACAATGAATGAATATTTTTATGTTAAGGTGATATTTCTCTGTTAACATCACAATCTGTTTACATGGACCTCCAGTACTTCAAATGACAGAGGGGAGGGAAGGAGGGAAGCATACTAGGAGTTGCTTTATGCATCCTAAGTGGTGTGGCATTCATGGGGACATCTCTAAGGCCTCCCACAAATGCTGTCATTGACCTTCAGCTGTCTAGCATGCATGATATTTTGGTGGGGGGGTATAATCTGATGACAAATTGAATGCTGCCTTTTTCCTAAAGAACTTAACATTTTAAAGATGATTTTTAAGTAACCATGTATGGGAATTTAATGCCAATTTCCTAATTACATCTTACTAAAGATATTTAAACTTTGTTTTTAATAGTCAGGATTTGTTTTGAGATTTTTTGAAATTATAAAATTACACACACACACACACACACACACACACACACACACACACACACACACTTTCTAAACTCTAAAAGTTTTGCAAATGTAGTTTTTGGTGTTGTGTGACCCAAGGATGTTACTTCTCTTATTCCTGTACCACACTATCTTGCTACCAACACTGAGCTTCAAAAGACAATAAAGAACCTATTAAATATACAAGATTCTTTTTAATTCTGATATCACTTCACCTCTTGGTGCCCCAGTTGTAAAATGGAACCAAAACTGACTGTACTCCATATTTCATAAGTTTACTCTGGGAAAGACAAACAGGGATATAGAAATAATGAAGGCACAACAGAATTGGAAATTGCTATTAAATCAAAATATGATCAGTAAGTTAAGTTTAATTAACAAGTTTACCCAGCACCTCTGAAGACTGCCTTTGCCATCAATGAGCACATTATTGGCAGGTAATGCAGCAGAATCCTATCCTAATATTTGAGGTAAATGAGATGATTAGAACAGCAAATAATGGGAACTGAGTGAAGGATCCCAACACCATCAAATAGCACAGTTCTAGAGCTAATCAATTACCTTTCTATTCTATTATGGGTCTAGTCAAACTTCTGTCTTGTGAGAAAACTGTATTCAATTGGGGAAAATGGGGAAAAAACTATATTGTATTATTTGAACCTCAATGACCTCTACCTGTTGCTTAGAGACGCTTAACTAAGGACTTAGATTAGGTTAATCAGAAACTCAGTGAAATCTGAAGATTGGTGCAAGGAGTTTTCTCATGGTTTTATATCTCAAGAAACCCTTACATCTTATCTGAAAACTGTCCCAGTACTAATCAATAAGTTATTGGTACCATGTTCCTTTGATTGTTTACAGATACTTGGGGAATGGGACACATCTTTTCCAAATTCAGGGAATTGTGCTTATTCTTTCTCCCCATTTCCAGTTTAAAAGTCTCTAATTTTTCATCCAATAAAAAAATCAAATTACCTAATATTGAACTGTTTCTTTTTAATTAAGTGGTCTTCTTTGATTAGTTGTTTTTATGTATAAAAGTTTGTCTCCTCCTCTCTTTGGGGTCCAGGCTTAAGCTGATAAAATCTTGTCCCACTTTGTTAGGCAACTGACATGCATTACTTAATAAATCCATATGCTTGGAAGATTAAATCTTTGTTTTCCTCAATCATTCATCTTTCAGTCACCGCATATTTCTCATTTATTTTAAGAAGCAGTGTTGCATTGTGACTGAATTGCCATTCCTGGAGTCAAGAACTTTTTTATTCAACTAAAATCTCAAATTCATAAATAGATGATTGTCCCTAGACAAGCAACTGAACCTTGCTGTGGCTCAATTTCCTCATCTGTAAAATAGGGAAGATAATAGGAATGTTAGGAAGATCAAATGAGGTAAAACTATTAGTCTTCAAGTACTATATAAATATGAACTAGT
This sequence comes from Macrotis lagotis, assembly GCF_037893015.1. Lineage (NCBI taxonomy): Eukaryota > Metazoa > Chordata > Mammalia > Peramelemorphia > Peramelidae > Macrotis > Macrotis lagotis. The sequence continues at coordinate 128,995,124 of NC_133658.1, forward strand.
ATTATTGTTATTATTTATTAATACATTCAAGTAGTGAGTGAAAATCAATACTATTTAAGCAGGTTACATATAATCAATTTCTCTATAAATGAAGTTTCATCATCAAGTGTTTGTCTTCTCCCCTGACATCAGGAGAATAAAAGTAGTCATTTTATATTTGTAAATACAGTGTGTTATTTTAAAGCCCCATCCTTTGGGTTGTGAGATAATGTGATGTTTTTCCTCCCCTTGGGTTTTTTTTTTTTGGTTCTGTTTTGATGTTTTCTCTAAATAAACCTAATCTTTAAAGTTTAAAAACAATTACAACATCATCTCTCCCAATAAACCAGACTTCATATTAATTTGGAAAGGAAAAATATTATTTCTAGCAATAGTTACTTATTCCCATCTTACAACATTTCCTCAAAGCTGCTCTCCAGTTTGAGTGTCTTGTGAGGCGTGAATGGCAGCTTATCTCTTTGAGAGCATGGAATAAACCCTTAGCAGTCCCTGGTGCTAAAGGGCTTAACTTATCTGAATTTAGTGGCAGAGTGCCCTGGCTTACTTCTTTGTCTGATGCTTCTGCCATACAGTTTAATGGGGCTGTCACACACCTCTAATGAGCCCAAGAGCAGGTCAGTGGGCAGTTCATTCCTCTCTAGGAAGGTTGCTAAGGTTTCCACATCAGTAATAGGTATTTTAATTTGCACAGTCCAAGGCTTATCAGGACAGTTATAATTAGGTTTAATCATTTTATTAATTAGGATTAGTTATAATTGTCAGACTTGTTCCTTATACTTTCCCAGTTCTCACCTTGGGGACAAATGATTAGTGGGAAAGAGAGAGAGAGTACAGGACAGGATAGAGTTTTTTGATATAGGATGAAGTGGAAAGTTAAGTACTTCTCCTATAGAGAATACAAGGGACAGGAAAGATGATGAAAATAGTGTATTTCCCAATCCTGTCCCTAATAGAATCCTTTGGTAAGACAGATAATGCAGTTAAGTAAAGCAAACTGACATGTAGACCATATCTGATAGTATATACAACATTCTGCACTTATAATTATCCACCTCTACCGAGAAGAGGAAGTTTTTTATTGTTAGTCCTCTTGAGGACTAATTGCATTATCAGAAGTTTATTGTCTTTTGGGGGTTGTTTTTCTTTATGTTATATAATATGTCAGCATGTGAGTGTGTAAATACATACATAAATATAATATATAGATGCATATATAATATATTCTCAGTTATATTCACTACTCTATGCATCAGCTAATACAAGTCTTGTCAATTTTCTCTGAACTCTTCCTAGTCATCATTTATTTTGGTACAATAATATTGCAATGAGCATATGGTACAACTTGTCTATCCACTTCCTGATCGATCATATTGTTGTTGTTCAATCATTTCAGTAATGTCCGACTCTTCATGACCCTATTTGAAGTTGTCCTGACAAAAATATTTTGCCATGTTCTTCTCCAATTCATCTTACAGATGAGGAAACTGAGGCAAAGAGGTTTAAGTGACTTATTCAGTTATATATATATAGCTAATAAATGTCTGAGACTGGATTTAAATTCAAGTCTTCTTGATTTCAAGCCAAGCAGTCTATCCATTTTACTACCAAGATGCCCTAATCTATCATGGAATCAAAAATTTAGAGCCTAAAAAGACTTTAAAAGTTGTCTAGGCTGACCCCCTCATTTTAGAGAACTAGGGTCCAAAGAAGTTAAGTGACCTGCCCAGGGTCACTCAAGCATTTTTTTTCTCTCGGGGATCGATAAGGAGCTAAATCCTGCTGGGGCTCACAACCTGCAACACCAATGATACAGAGTTCTGAGCTGCCTGTGATGGACCAGAGAACTGAGGAATACAGGGAGTGGGATGGGTCAAGGAGAAAACACCATGTTGAGGGGAGGAGAAAGTACTTTACTCCAACTTGCCTGAGGAAAAGAACACATAATTCGGCTGGTGTCAGTTCTGATGACCCAAAAGTCACTTGGGGAAGAGATCTAGACTGGTCAACTCTGACTTGTCCTGGGTGGAATGAGACTCATCCTCTTTGAGATCCAACCCCCAGGGAGCTCATTATCAGAGGGGACAGTATTAGAAAGTGAATAGGAGGGGTCTGGGGGGAAGACTGAAATTAGCAAAGATCACAAGAAAATTCAAAAAAACTTGATCTTAAGCAAATGAATTAGAAGGGAAAACAGTAACAACAGAAGGAAATATGATCCCCTTGATCTAATAAACATTATCAAGAATCTATGAATAAATAATGTAAATAAAGGAGAGGAGAATGATGAGTCAGGGTATAATGTGGAATATGAGCAGAATAAGATGTTGCTCCTGAGTGTTTCAAAAGAGAAATGAGAATCAGCAGAACTGAATTAATGAACTGTGCCTCAAAAACAATGCGTAGAATGGTTGGAATCTGCTAAGATTGAAATTTACCAAAGAAACAAAACAAGATAGCCCTAAAATTGAAAATTCAACTATATTGGAGTGAAAGGCAGCCTAAAAGAAGAGAAGCAAATAAAAAAAAGCATTTAAAGAAAATATGCTCAGGGTAGCTAGGTGGCATAGTGAATAGTACACTGATCCTGGAGTCAGGAGGCTCTCAGTTCAAATCTGACCTCAGACACAATAATTATGTGACCTTTGACAAGTCATTTAACCCCATTGCCTTAAAAAAAATTTAAAAAGGAAGAAGGAAAATATGCTCATCATAAAAGCAAAACATACTGATCTTTAAGACAATATGAGCAGAAGGCTCATGTTGGATGCAGTTTTTCTCAGCAGTTCAGTGATCAAGGATTGTCCTGAGAAACCTGTGTTGGAAAATGTCATCCACATTCAGAGAAAGTACTTTGGAGTCTGACTGTAGAGCAAAGTATACCATGTTTACTTTTTAAAACTTCTTTTATGTTTTTTATTTCTTTCTCATGGGTTTTACCCCCTTGGGTCTGATTCCTCTTTCACAATATGACTAATATGAATAGAGCTGAACACAACTGTGTATGTACAACTTATTTCAAATTGATTGTCACCCTGGGGAGGAAGAAAGGAAAGGAAAGTAGTAGAAAAATGAGGAACTCAAAAGCTTGCAAAAGGATGAAAACTATTTTTGTATAAAATTGGGGCAGAAAGATAAGAAAAGAAAGGGAGGGGGAAAGGATTATAAGTCACCCTGAAGAATATGATAGGTTGGGAAAAAACCCAAGAACTCTTACTAAACCTTTGAGCAGAACACAGTAGTATATATGTATCTTGAGAGAAACTTCAGGTGGACCCTGAGTTTGACTCATAAATGTATAGGAAGGAAGAGAAGGCTAGATTGCAATAGGCAGTATAAACTTCTCCCCAGAACAAAAATCCATCTTTTCAGGACAAATGTAACTCCACTAAAGCTGTATGGCTTCAAATCTTGGAACAACCCAATAAAAGAATCAAAAATTGCAGATGACTAAAAAAGTAATAGATACAGATAAAGATTTGGATATGAGAACCAAGGTGGCATTTCTAAGCTAGGAAGCTTCTGGAACTTCTTCCTAACCAACTTTAAATAAAGCCTCTAAAGAGATCTGCAGAAGCTACAGAACCTACAAAAACAAGAGTGTAATAAGTTCTTAATGTAGGGAAGGAACTTCAGTAAAAGTCTGTCTCATGTGGATAAAAGGGGAGTATAACTCAGTGTAGGCAGGAGAGCTGGAAAAATCATGGAAGGCTCTTAGACACAGCACAGCTTAGATCCAGGCTCAGCAAGCCATCAGTGCTGCAGACCAGTAGTAATGGTCCAAATCCCAGCTCAGAAGACAAAGTTTGAGCCCTGGGTATATTGGTGCAAAGGACAGACAAGAGTTGGGCTATCCTAACTCAGGGAACAAACTACTAGCAACTGAAACCACTGAGCAAGCAATAAACCAAGGAACAAGAAGCTGACCCCCAGCACAAAAAATTTAGAACTATACTCCCTGTATCTTAGGAGCTCAGTTATCAAAATGAGTAAAACGACAAAAGAAGCATTAACAATAACAAGTTACTATTCTGATAGGGATGATAAAAAACAACATCTCAGAAGAGGAAAACAGTGACAAAATGCCTACATGTGAATCCTCAAAGGGGGATATGATTTGGTCTCAAATATAAAAAATCTCTTAGGAGAGCTCAAAAAGAATTTTCAAGACCAGAACAGAGGGGGGCAGCTAAGTGGTGCAGTGGATAGAGTATCAACCCTGGAGTCAGGAGTATCTGAGTTCAAATCTGGCCTCAGACACTTAATAATTACCTAGCTGTATGGCCTTAGTCAAGCCACTTAACTCCATTGCCTTGCCAAAACTAAAAAAAAAAAAACAGAAGAGAGGAAGAAGAAAAATGGAGAAAAGAAATGAGACTCACATAAGAGAATTACGAAAAATTGACTGAAGAAAATGGTATCTTTAAAAGTAAAATTGATCAAATGGAAAAGGAATAACACTCATCAAAAACTAAAACTACCAACCAGAAAAGGAATATAATTCATCAAAAAAGTCAACTCAACTAGAAAAGGAAAACAACTCATCAAAAAGTAAAATTAATCAACTGGTAAAGGAAATACAAAAGCTAATTGAAAAAGTAAAACACAATTAATGACTCTATGAGTCACCAAGATTCCATCAAACAAAAAAAACTGAAAAAAATGGAAGAAAATGTAAAGTACTTCTTAGGAAAAATAACCAACCTGGAAAATAGATCCAGGAGAGATAATTTAGGTCTACCTAAAAGCCAGGATCAGTAAAAGAACCTGGACAATATCACAGAAAACTGACCTAATATCCTGGAGCAAGAAAAGGGATTAATATATATTTCCCCATGAATAAGATGCACCCTTTTTCAAAAAATTTGGGGTCTAAAAACTGGGAGTATCTTATCCAATTTTGTAGGGTTTTTTAACTTGCATTTCCTGCTTTTTCATGTCTGTTGTCTTTGGCTCATTGTTTTGCATTTGTTACTGGTATATTAGGTTATGTTTTGCCACATTCTGCCCAGAAATGGCTCAGAAAAGATTTTGTCCAGTGTTGAATTCAAGTTCAAAGTGATCCTGTTTACAAAAGTGAATAAAAATTGTGCTACTGAACATAAGTTTGAGAAAACTGAGAAAACAATCTGAGGCTGGCTATGGGAAGAAGAAACACTCCTGAAAACATACCAGCAGAAGAAGACCATGAAAGGCAAATCAGCCAAATGGCCTAATTTATAGAGGGAATTGAAGAGATGGTTGAAGAGAAAAGGGCTATTGGAATTCCTGTGTCCATAAAGATGTTTCATCAGGAGACAAGAAAAATTTCTGATGAAAAAGAAGCTACTGATTTCAAAGGAGGACACAACTGGTGCTTCAGGTTCATGAAACAGAATGGACTAAGCATGTGTCCACTCACCAGACTTGCCCAGGGAGTTCTTGTGGTCAACCACAGACCAGAGCACAGGCAAGGGGGCAGTCAGAGCCTCTCCTAAGACAGTGATTTGTCATCAAACATAGACAAGCTAATGGATGAGAGTTTTGCTATTGTTGCAGAGCTGTATGAATTTTATGATGAATAAAACTTGAGTTCAACAACTTTATGTAATGCATTTTTTTCCAAATTTCGGGCCCCAAAATTAAGGTGCATCTTATACACAGGAGTAAGATTTGCTCAGTCCTCATGTCCTCCCTTCTTTCCTTTTAATATAATAGGTCCTTTGTACCTCATCATATGGCATTATTTGTCCTCTAATATCATCTTCTCCTGTTATAATCTTTTTCAGGTTATAACTGTTTTATACTTGTCTTGTACCCATACCATCCACCAAAGCATACTCCTTTATCTGTCCTGATAGGAGTACAATTCCAGCAAATGTAAGAGGAAATAAAATGAAATATCAAGTCCCAAAGAGTAATAAAGCTCAGGATACATCCCAAGGTGATATATCCTGCAAATATGAGGTTATATATATTCACAAATATGAGCTTAACCATACACAATAAAAAAAAACAAAAGAACCAGTATAAAAACAAAACGATTCTTTATAAATGTATACTATGGGACAGGAGTGAAGGTGGAAATTTGGTAGAGAAGATTATTGAAGTTCATCCTTCATAATCAAAGAGGACCTTATCATCATGGACATGATGGGGAATGTTGTGCAGAGATGTCCTTCTCAGTTATCTTTTCCAAAGCTGTTTCACCCCATGGCCTGATTTCATAAGAAACAGGACTTCTGGGGTCAGTTCAGTGGTGCAGTAGATAGAGCACTGACCCTGGAGTCAGGAGGACCTGAGTTCAAATCCAACCTCAGATACTTAATAATTACCCCACTGCCTTGGTACAAAAAAAACAAAGAGGATTTCTGGTGAAGGTCTGGATACCACAGGAGTCCTTGGTCTTATGGATATGCTTTCCCTCCTGTATCAGCAAAGCACCATTGTGTCTAGCATGTCAAGCAAAGTGCTAGTGTGTGATTTTCTGGCAATAAGTTGATGACAAAAATGTAACACATGGGGCAGCTAGGTGGTGCAGTGGATAGACCACCAGCCCTGGAGTCAGGAATACCTGAGTTCAAATCCAGCCTCAGACACTTAATAATTACCTAGCTGTGTGGCCTTGGGCAAGCCACTTAACCCCATCACCTTGCAAAAAACCTAAAAATAATGTGACACATCTAAACCTGACTCTCGGACTAATTGTAAGTTACAGGCTAGACTTCCAACACAAAGGTCTAATTGTGGGACAACATGGTATATACAAACTGTCTCTCAACTGACTAATCATCAATGTAATCTATCTTCCCTTGGAACCCAAACAGTGGTTTCCCAGAAGCTACTCAGTGGGTCATGGAAACAAAGCTGCCAGATCACTAATTAATATCATTTATGCCCAAATTAATGGTGCAATCTGATTTTCTTCAAACCTCTGACTTTTGTTTTTTGATTAATGAAAACATTCTTGGCAAATGCTTTCACATTGGTCCATCTTGTGCCAGTCTAAGATTTTCACCATGATAAAAATGCCTCCAGACATCCCTCTTAATCATGGTCCCAGTCCTGAAAACCAAGAAAATAGAATCAGGTTGAGGTAACGGTGACTAAGTAGACCTGGGGAATTATTCATTATATTTGCTATATATCATTTCATTATTAGTTAATTTTTGTGGGAGACTATATTACAACTTGGGAGGATACTTGAAATAAGAAGAAAACATGGAATGTACTAGGGTCAAATCAAGGACTGACTATCAAAGAAAGGTGACTCCTGTGATTTCAGGGGGGAAAAAATCTATAGGGAAGTGAATGAAAAGAAATGGGAGAAAGGACTGAAAGATAAGGGAGGGAAAGGAGGCCCTACTTTGGTGGCAAAAAGAGTTCTACTAATGAATGCTCTTATGTGTAAAAAGAGATGATCTGTGAAAGGACATAGGGACCTTTTTATTGAATGGAGCCTGGGAGATCTGGTGCTTGGAAATTCTACTTATCCTACACCAGGAAAGGAGGTGTTGAAACCCCTGAAGGTAATTGGTTCCTGAAACTGGAATATGATGGACATGGGAAGGAAATTTTTGAGGTAAATCAGAATAAAAATAACCAGTGAAAGGAATAGCTCAGTGGTAGGCTTTTAATCAAGGATGAGGTAGGAAAGAGACCTTATCATGGGGCAGTGTCCTCTCTGATACCTCCAATTATTCTTATTGTTCTAGGAGTGAGACACAATGGAAATGGGAATTAAGAGGGCAAGCTCTATAAAACAGTGACAGAAACATCTAGAGAAGAGAGCCTAGAATAGAAATTTTGGAAGCCTCGAATATATGAGGAATGCAGAGAAAAGAGAAAGAGAAAGGGCATGGGGGCAGCTAGGTGGAGCATCAGCCCTGGAGTCAGGAGTATCTGGGTTCAAATCTGGCCTCAGACACTTAATAATTACCTAGCTGTGTGGCTTTGGGCAAACCACTTAACCCCATTTGCCTTGAAAAACCTAAAAATGAGAGAGAGAAAGGGCATGAATCAGAGAATGAGGGTGTAGACAGAAAGAGGGAATAAATAATGAAGAGTAAGAGAAATACTTTTTTGGAGAGGGGTACAAAAAATTGAAATTATAAAACTAATGAACAGGACTAGTTAAAAGAAGAAGAAAGGAAGAAAGGGATCTACTTTATTAAAAGGGGGAAAGGAGGAAAGAACTCTATAACTAGGTAAAATCACAAGAGAAAAAGGAATAAGTAAAGGTAATGAGTAACAAATGAGATAAAGGCATCAAAGGGAGACAGCCATAACCCTTAAAAAAAGAATAAAGTAACTAAAAAAACCATAGCAATGTGTTTACAGATATAGAGAGGGAAAATCACAACTTGGGAAAAAAACACATTGGAGATAGATGAAGGAAAATGGAGACCTAACTCTTGCATCTTTAAATGTGAATGGATAAAACAATACAATGAAATGAAAAAGAGTGACAGATTAGATAAGAAAACACCTCTGCCAGGAACCCAGGAAACCGCTGGCTATTCTGGAAGACTGGAACGGATTTACTCTGGCATGGCATGGCCATGACTCAGGCTGTTCTGCAGCTTTTCCAAGCCTGGTCCTAGTTGAATAAACCCTTCCCACAGATCTACTAGGTTCTGTTGTGTACAGAAAGCATATTTTAAAAACAAAGACATACATAAAAATAAAGCTGATATGGAAAAAACGTTTTCACAATGCATCAAATGAATCCCAAAAGCAGAATTTACAGTCATATTGTCTGACAAAGTAAAAACAAACATTCTAAAAATAAATAAAAAGGGAGAAACAATAAAATTATATTATGCTAAAAATCATAGTCAAGTCAGTATCAGTAGTGAACTCATTCATTCCAAATGCAACCAATTCCAATTAGCAACCAAATTCATAAAGAAAATATTATACAAGAAGACTTAGGCAGTAGCAAAATAGTAAAAGGAGGTTTCAATACCCCTCTTTCAGTTTTGGTTAAGTCTAACAGATAATCAAAAGGGAAAATATGGAATTGAAAATATTGCTGGAGAAAACACGGAATAGAGAATTGCAAAAAAAAATCAATAAAGGTAGAAGTGGTTAATATCACCTTTATAGGATGTATATGATGTATATAATACAATAAAAAATAGTGATTTTTTTTCAGGGTCCACAAACAAAAGATACATGCCCAAATGGAAAGAATAAAATTTTCAATAATAATTCAGTCAAAGAAAAAATCATAGAAATAATTACTATAACTAACAAATTATGATGATGAAGCACTATACCAAAATTTCTTGTTGTTGTTTATTCTATGTTCTCAAAGAAAGCCAAACAAAATTTCTAAGATGCAGTTAAGGCAGTCCTCAAGAAAAAAATCATATCCTTGCAAATATACATTAACAAAATAGAAAGAGAGGAATAACAAACTAAATATGCATTTTTAAAAACTAAAAAAACAACAAATAAACAAACTTAAGCAAAAAGAGAGACAACATTAAAAGTTAGAAAGGAAATAGATAAATTGGAAACAAAAAATACATAGAAATGATAAAACTTAAAGCTGTTTCTCTGACAAAACTAACTGATAAACCCTTAGCCAAAATAATTTTATAAAAGAGAGCAGAGGGATGGAGCCAAGATGACAGCATGAAGGCAGGAATTTCCAGAAACTCTTCACCAGAAAACTCCAACTGCCATAAAATTATGATTCTAACAAAATTCTAGTGACAGAACCCACAGAAAGACTGAGTAAAACAATTTTCCAGCAAGACAACCTAGTGGATCTGTGGGAATGGTCTATTCAACTAGAATGGGGCTTGGAAAAAGCTGAAGAACAGCCTGAATCATGGCCATGCCATGCCAGAGTAAATCCATTCCAGTCTTCCAGAATAACCACAGGTTGCCTGCGTGCCTGGGGGTCGCAGAGTTTATGGCAGAGGGAGTAGTTTCCAGACCTCTTAGTCCAGGAAATACCAAAGACAACTTGGAAGGTAAGTGGGAAAACTCTGCCAGAGTGAGCCCAAAGCCTAGTGTAGCTTAGACCTCAGTTCAGATCCAGCCTCAGGAAATGGAAGCAGACCTGTGAAGCCACCCAGCAGGGAGACACCCAACAGCTGCTTCCAGAACTCTCAGGACAGTAAGGGAGTGGGGGGAGACTGATGAAGTCTCTCCACTATTTCTGGGAGAGGATTCTTGCACTTTGTCCATATTCAGACCTGGTCACAGTCTGGGACCCCCCTATTGCCATAGTGGAGTAGAGATCCTCCTCACAGTTCCAGGTAGAGGGGAGTGCTTCTGGTCATCCACAGACCAGAGCACAGGCCAAGAGAGCAGTTAAAGCCTCTCATAAGATCTTGAAGGAATTGAAATCTTTGGTGGGGGGGTGTCCTAAAAACACTTAAAAGCTTGGGAAGCATCTCAAAACCAGGTCATAGGCTGGGGAAATGAGTAAACAGAAAAAAAAAAAAGAATCTGACCATAAAAAATTATTTTGGTCCTTTGGAGGATCAAAACACACACTCAGAAGATGATAACATCAAAGCTTCTGTATCCAAAGCCTCCAAGATAAAAAAGAATCGGTCCCAGTCTATAGAAGGGCTGAAAGAAGATTTTGAAAATCGAGTAAGGGAGGCAGAGGAAAAATTGGGAAGAGAAATAAGAGCGATGCAGAAAAATCATGAAAACCAAGTCAGCAACTTGGTGAAAGAAATACACAAAAATGCCAAAGAAAACAACATGCTTAAAAACAGTTTAGGTCAAATTGAAAAAGCAGTCCAAACAATGAGAAAAAGAATGCTTTAAAAAACAGAAGGGAGCTAAGGGGAAGCTGATTTCTTTATGAGAAATCAAGAAACAATAAAACAAAACCAAAAGAATAAAAAACTAGAAAAAATATGAAATATTTCTTTGGAAAAATAACTGACCTGAAAAACAGATTCAGAAGAGATAATTTAAAAATTATTGGGCTACCTGAAAGTCATGACCAAGGGGAAAAAAAACCTTGACTTCATTTTTAAAGAGTTTCTACAGGAAAATGTCTACAGTAAAATTGAAATTGAGGAAATCCACTGATCACCTCCTGAAAGAGACTCCCTCCCAAAAAAAACTCCAGGAATATTATAGCGAAATTCCAGAACCCTCAAGTCAAAGAGAAATTATTACAAGCAGCCAGAAAGAAACAATTCAAATATCATGGCGCTATAGTCAGGATCACGCAGGACTTGACAGCATCTACATTAAGGTTTCATAGGGCTTGGAATATAATAACCTAGAAGGCAAAAGAGCTTGGATTACAACTGAGAATTTACCCAGCAAAACTTAACATCTTATTTGGTGGGGGGGGGGGGAATAGACATTCAATGAAATAGGGGAATTTCAAACTTTCCTATTGAAACTTCCAGAGCTAAACAGAAAGTTTGATCTCCAAGTGCAGAACTCAGGCGAGAAATAGAGAGGCTGAACAGTCAGAAGGGCAGTTGTTAGGAAATTCATAATGTTGAAATGCTTGTAATTCTACATGGGAAGATGATACTAATAATTCATATGAAAATTCTCATTCATTGGAGCAGTCAAAAGGAGCATATCTGTGTAGATAAGGCTCAGAGAGAGATGAATATGAAGATATATTATAAAGATCAAGTCAATAGGCAAAAAGGAATGTACTAGAGAAAGAGAAAGAAGAAGTAGAATGGCCTCAGATATTTCACATAAGAGTCAAGAAAAAACTTTTGCAGTGGAGTAGAAGGAGGGAAGATGAGGGGGAATGAGTGAGCCTTCATTCTCATCAGAAATGGTTCAGGGAGGAAACAACATACACATTCAATAGAGTATAGAAATCCATCTCACTCTAGAGGAAAAAGGAGAGGAAAGGGATGGGAGAAAGGGGACCAGGCAGGGGAGAGGAGGTATTGGTGATAGAGGAGAGGAAAGATTATGGAAGAAGATAGTCAGATACAATGCACTTTTTTTGCAGGGTGATAGGGTTGGGTGGCTTGCCAAAGGTCACATGATTGGGTGTTTGTTGGGTGTCTGAGGTAAAATTTGGGCTTGGGTTCTCCTGGCTCCAGGACTGGTGATCTGTTTTCTGTCCCACTTGGTTGCTCCATAACAAACTTTTGTGGAGGGACAAAGTCAAAAGAAAGAGAGAGAATAGAATAAATGGGAGTGGAGAGTAATAAATGGAGGGAAATACAGTTAGCAATAACTACTGTAAGAAAAAAAAATATTAAAAGCAACTTCTCTGACGTATTTATGATAAAGAATGAGATCCATTCCAGACATAGAATCAATGTTATCTGGACACAGACTGAAGTACATTTTTTTCTTTTTCTCTCACTTTATTTTTCATGGGATTTCCCTGTCTTTGTGGGGTTTGAGATGATTATATTTACTTTTGCAACAAGACCATTTTAGTATTGTATAAATAAAGAAAAAAGTAAAAGAGAGAGTAGAAAATCAAATTAATAAAATATCAAATAAAAGTGAATTCACAACAAAATAAAAGAAATAAAAATAATATCAGAACATTATAGAATTACATGTTTAAAAAAACTGAGAACACAAAAGAAATAGAGGAATATCTTCAAAAACATAAAATTCCCCAACTATTAGAAGACCTAATAGAGATCTTAAATAATCCAACCTAAAAAGGAAACTAGGGGGGGCAGCTAGGTGGCACAGTGGATAGAGCACCAGCCCTGGAGTCAGGAGTACCTAAGTTCAAATCTGGCCTCAGACACTTAATAATTACCTAGCTGTATGGCCTTGGGCAAGCCACTTAACCCCATTTGCCTTGCAAAAACCTAAAAAAAAAGGGGGGGAATAGGTTTACTTGTAAAGGAACTTCCAAAAGAAAAACAATTCCTTATTCTAATGTATTCAGAGGATAATTTTTAAAAAAGATTTTAAGAACAATTGCACTCATTTTACAAATTATCCTCCAAAACTAAGAAAGGAACCATGGTCCTAATGACTAAACCAAGGAAAGATAAAACACTGAAAGAAAACCTTAAGTCAATATCATTAATATTATTCAAAAATGTTAAACAAAACCTTATTAAATAGATCACAGTAATTTATCCAAGAAGGCATTCATTATGATCAAGGAGATTTTTGTCAGGTTTCAAGTATGGTCCAATATTAGAAATATATATATGATTTATCATATTAAAACCCCAAATATTCAAACCACATAATCATCTGAATAAATGTGGAAAAAGCCTTTGATAAAATAAAACAAAGTATATGTATTTATGAGACCTATAAAAATCCTACAATATATATGCATCTATAGGAACCTTTAGATCATAAACATAAAAAAGCATTTTATGTAAAAACAAAAGCAAGCATCATATGCCATGGAGATACACTAGATTCTTTTCCAATAACTATGAAAGCAAAGTGAGCATGCTACATTTCCCACTATTATTTGATGTAGTTTGGAAATTTCAGACACAGGAATAAGTCAAAAGAAAGAAAGAAATCAAAATTATAAAGATATGTAAAGAGGAGATAAAGCAATTTGTTGTTAATATGATGGTTTATTTGGAAAACTCTAGAGAATTGACAAGGACAATATTTAGATAATTAATAATTAGAAGATTTGCAGGCTACAAAATAAACTTAAAAAGCAACAACATTCATATTTAATGATAAAATGCAATAATAATAGAAAGGAAAATCTTATTCCAAATAACTACAAAATGCATAAAATATTCATGGATCAATCAATTAAAACAAATAAAAGATTTGCATAGATTCAACTACAAAGTTCTTTTTAATAAAACAAAGAACAGGGGCAGCTAGGTGGCACAAGAGATAACGCACCAGCCCTGGAGTCAGGAGGATCTAAGTTCAAATTCAGCCTCAGATATTTAATTATTACCTAGCTTTGTGAACTTGGGCAAGCCACTTAACCCCATTGCCTAGCAAAATAAAATAAATAAAATAAAATAAAATAAAGAACAATTTAAATAGCTAGGTAAATAGTCAATACTCATAGAGAGGCCATGACAATATAATAGAAATGACAATACTTGCAAAATTACTTTCTACTATTAATGAAATGCCAATTAAATTACTAAAGGGATACTTCATAGAATTTGATGAAATAGTAACAAAATTATTTGGAGGAACAAAAAAATATAGATAAAGGAAATGATGATAAAGTAGGGATAAAGAGGAAATAGCACTTCCAGATTTATTTAATAAATAAACAGTCAAACCATCTGAATTTGGCCAAAAAATAGGGAGACAAATCAATGGAACAGACTAAACAAGGTAGATTCAGAAACAATAGACGTGAAGAACTACTATTTGATAAAGTGGAAAAAAATAAATGATCTGGAGGAAACTCCATTTTTGGTAAAAAAGAAAATACTTCTTGGAAAACTAGAAAGCAATCTGACAAAAATTAGACTTAGATCAACATCTTATACCATACTCCACAATACATTCTAAATGTAAAGGTTACTTTAAAACTAGAAGAGAAATGGATCATATTCCTTTCATAACTATGGGTAGGATATATAGCCTTTACCAAACAAGAATTATGGACAGTTAGAAAAGCTTCTGCACAGACAAATGTAATATAGCTAAGAGAAGAAAGTAGTTGAAAGAGGAAAAAATCTAACAAATTTCTCTGATAAGGTTTGTTATCCAAAATATGTAAATAATTAACAGTTGTACAGAAAACTAATACTAATTCCATAATTAATGTGGTTAAAGTATATGACCTAAGTATTCTCAAAAAAACTGCAAAGTATTCACAACCACATGAAAGAATGCTGTAACTCACCAATAATAAGAAAAATGCAAATCAAAACAACCCTAAAGTTTCACTAAAGTTTCACCATACACCCTGTAAATTGACAAAAGTGACAAAAAGTGGAGTGGTTGCAGAAAAATAGGTACACTAATACCTTGTTGGTGGAGTTTTGAAATAGTGCAACCATTTTGGAAAGAAATCTGAGTTATGCAAATAAAGTGATTAAAATATCCTTACCCTTTGAATTAAAGACCATTACTGGGCTTATAATTCCAAGGAAGGTATCAAAAGGGAAGAAAAGTCCTCATAAAAGTCCAAAATATTTGTAGCCTCATTTTATGTGCTAATAAAAATTGGAAACAAAGTAGATACCTATTAATTAGGGGAATAGCTAAACAACTTATGATACATGAATGTAATGGACTATTCTTGTGCTATAAGAAATGAATGTGATGAGTACAGAGATGCAAAGGAAGATCTATATGAACTAGTGAAGAGTAAAGTTAGTAAGTCAGAGAAACCTTAAATACCAACATGAATAGAAAAAACAATAACACCCCCCCAAAATCAAAACTAAATGGAACGAAATTTAGAAGATCAAACAGAACTCCAATGAAGATATATATGAAAGGACATTCTCAATCTAGCCTTTCATGGAGATAGGAAGTGTTACACCTTGCATATGTTTTTGAACCTTTTCTTTATATTGATTGTGCTGATATTTCTTCCTCCAAAATACTACTTGTCTTATGCAATGTTTTTTGGGAGGGAAAGGGAGAAAGATACATGAGAAATGATGATGCAAGAAATATGAAATATAATTAAAAATACAAGCCAATAAGAACTATATAATTTGGAGGTGGAAAGAAAAAGCAAGTAATTGGGAAAAATCAGTAATTGGAAAAAAATCACAAAAGACCTCATGTAGGTAAGCAACTCTTGAGCAGATCATTGGGGAAGACTCTGGATTCTAAGAGGTGAATGTGAGAAGGAGCTACATTTCAAGCACAGGGGACAGCCATGGTGACAAAGGATGGAGTATTATGTGTGAGTAACAGTTTGGTGGTTGGATTTGGCTGATGAAGGGATCCAAATGCCAACCCAATTGATTCTAGAGGAAATAGTCACTCAATTTGTTGAGGAAAGAAGTGACGTGATCAGTCCTTGCATATTGGGGTTTTCTTTTGATAGCAATATAGAGAATGAGTGGTAGTAGGAAGAGGGAAGAAGGCAGGGCTTTAAGGCAAAGTGACAAATTAGGAGGATATTGCTGGTGAGGGATAATAAAAGGCAGAACTAGGGTAAGTAATCATTCCTATTATCATTCCCTATTTACAGAAGAGGGTATGTATATAATACATATGCATATATGTACAGTTATCCCTTCCACTTCAGGTGTCTCTCTCTCTCTCTGTCTCTCTGTCTCTGTCTCTCTCTCTCTCTCTCTCCCCCTCCGTGTGTATGTCTCTGTCTCTCTCTCTGTCTCCCCCTCCCTCTCTCTCCTGTTTCTGTGTGTGTCTCTCTCTCTGTCTTTCTGTGCCTCTCTGTGACTCTCTCATCTCTGTCTCTGTCTCTGTCACTCTCTCTGTTTCTCTCTTTGTCTCTGTCTCTCTTGCTGTCTGTCTTTCTGTCTCTTTGTCTCTGTCTCTGTCTCTGTCTCTCTCTGTCTCTCTGTCTCTGTCTCTGTCTCTGCCTCTCTCTCTATCTCTCCGTGTGTGTGTGTGTCTCTCTCTCTGTCTCCCCCTCCCACTCTCTCCTGTTTCTGTGTCTGTCTCTCTGTCTTTCTGTGCCTCTCTGTGACTCCCTCATCTCTGTCTCTGTCTCTGTCACTCTGTTTCTCTCTTTGTCTCTGTCTCTCTTTCTCTGTCTCTATCTCTGTCTCTTTCTCTCTGTCTGTCTCTGTCTCTCTCTGTGTCTCTGTCTCTCTCCCTGTTTCAGTGTCTCTGTCTCTCTCTATCTCTCTCTGTCTCTCTTGTTTCTGTGTCTCTGGCCCTCTCTCTCTCCCTGCTTCTCTATCTCTTTGTCTCTGTTGCTCTCCCTCTCTCTCCCTCCCTTCCTCTCTTCCTCTCTCTCTCTCTCTCTTCCTCTCTCTCTCTCTCTCTCTCTCTCTCTCTCTCTCTCTCTCTCTCTCTCTCTCTCTCTCTCACTCTCTCTCTCTCTCTCCCTCCCTCCCTGCCTCTATTTCCCCCCTGACCTGGAGAGACAGCCTTGCTCCCCTCAGAAACAGAAGCCTTCACACATGTGTCCTATGGAGGCCATATGCATCTGCTGCCATTCAGTTTGTTGAAGTGTGTGTTGACATGCCTCTGTTTGTTAAGGAGAGTTGGATGCTTGTTTTGATGCAGACCAGGATAATCAAGGCCTGGCTAGTGTGCTATCAGAAAGCTTCATGTTAAAATGTTAGCACCACGGCAATGAGGGCCAGTTCTGGGTCCCAGGAGTATGACTATTCTGAGCCCCTCCTATGGGGAATCTATAACTGACTAGACTTTAAAAAAAAAATAGGAATGACAGAATTGAGGCCTAAGGCTCCTGAAGAGACTTTCACCAGATTATCTCATTTAAAACACTATCTACAAGTACTAAGGGTATAGTAAAGCTATCTCAAGGAGCATATATGCTCTGGAATACAATGAACAGAGATCAAAAGGGCAGCTACTGCAGAAGTAGAGGATAGGGAAAGGAACTGGAAACTTAGACTGAGAAAGGAGGACAGAGGCCTCCAGAGAGAAACAGAGACACAGAGAGATAGGGACAGAAAGAGGGAAGGTGCAAAATTAATCCAACTAAGCAATTCCTTTTTATCCCTGCCTTCATTATAGCCAATGGACTTGTTGAATCAGTCATTCAAATGGTTTAGAAAATTCAAAAGTTCTTAGATGTAGGACTGCAAAAGCCTTAGAATACATCAAGACCATCTCCCTTATTTCACAGATCAGGAGGTTCATGAGGTTTAGTGACTTACCAAGAATTCCCCAGTTTGGAAGTGTTTGGAGTCCTCCTGACTCCAACCCTACTGAACCTCCATCATAGTTTAGACTACATAAATGAAGCAATGAGGGGTCATGGAAAGACTCATTTATTTGAATCCAAATGCAGGTTACTCCATGCAGAGGTGATTTTTGTACAAGTCACTTCCCCTCTCATCAGTTTCTTTAAATGTAAAATGAGGAAACTAGACTAGATGATCCCTAAGGTCCAACAAGAGGTTCTCAGTTTTTTTTTTTCCAGAGTCAGAATCGATAACTTCACTTCCAGCCCAACATCTTGCCTGTAGTCATACTCCTAGCTCTATCAGCATTACTGGCTTAGTGAAGATCTAATAGGGCTCCCAAACACCACTGTAGACATGACTCTCTGCATAAGCTCTAGTCTATTCCATCTTTAGTCTATAAATACGTACCTCAAATGATTTAAATTTCGTTGTTGAACAGTGGATATTTAATCGCTCCAAGATTTCCTCCCATTTATCCTGTTTATATCTTGTATATAAATAATTGTTTGCAGGTCATCTTCACTATTTATGGGGTATTTTTGCCTTTTTCATATCTCTAGGATGTAGGGCAGTGCCTGGCTTATAATAAGGGTTTTAAAAATACCTGTTGACTGACCAACTGACAGGCAGATAAGTAAGCTTCAATTCAAATAGTATCAGGCATTTGTGAGTGCTTCAGTGCTATTTAATTTAAAACTGCTCTCCTCTGGATTTTTTAGTTCAAGCCTCTTTTATACTGAAAAAATAAGCTTGTTTTTTAAAAAAAATCAAGAAATTTGCAATAGCTAGTGATGATGGTTATTTGGCGATTTTTCAGAAATGTGTAAGGGTCACCATTTTAAAAATGAATTCGTGTGTGGAGTTGACTTTGTTTAGACTCAAGAAACTCATGAAAGGCAATAACTATGGCATGAAGGGGTTGTAAATTGTGCCTTTAAAGAGGGGGTCCAAAGCAGTGAAATCCTGGAAACTTGAAGGTTAAGCTAAGTTAGAGTCAATAGCATCCACTAAAGTCCTCTACTAATGCTTCACTGTGGTTTAGAGGTAATCCTCTCCATGACCATGCCAGCAGAAAATAAGTTCACACCATCACTGGATAAGTCAAATGGCTTTGGATTTGGGTATCTATTATTTGAGGACCAACCCTGTTAATAGTGGAGAAACTCATCACCAGACAGTTAACTATAAAGGAAGGATCATCAAAAATTATCTACTAAGTCATAAATGGGTCAAGATCTGAATCAATGGACAAGGTGTCAATACATGCAAGACCACAGTTCCTAGAAGTATTGAAAAAAGAAGTAAATTAATTTTTAATACCTCCTATATTCTCATACATGAGTATCCATTCTTTCCTGTGAGTTAGCAATGTTTAAGATCAAAAAGTGCCCATGTCCGCTGAGAGAAGCTGCTTGAAAGGAAGCAAGACAGAACCCTTTCAAGAAGAAAATTGTCCTATCTTCTCACCAGTGTCAGAATGTAGAAGTGTTTACAAAATGCTCATTAAAAGTAAAAGGAATTGTGAGATAGCTACAAAATCTGGTGCACAAGTTTACACTAAAGAGATAAGGAAGGCTAGGCTCCCATAGGCGATCCTGCTGTCCAATTATTGCAACCTGCCTTTTTTTGGGGCAGAGGAAAAACAGAAGGCAAAGAGAGACCGAGTGAGGAAATGCTTCTGAAAGAGTTTCCAAACTTGGCAACTCCGGATGACATAAGTCAAGTCCTCTCCAGAGGATTCGAACCACTCGGACCACTGACACCTAAACTTCACTGGGGCTGGGGTCTTGAGCAAAGCCATGGGCTCCCTTGTCTTACAGCTGTGTGCCATCCTCTGTCTGGGAGCCTCCTTGGGATCTGGAAACCCCATCATGAGCCTGGAGGACTCTCCCCTGGAAGAAGATATGCCCCTACTGGATGATGTTTTTTCAGAACAAGATGGTTTTGACTTTACTACTCTGTTACAGAGTGTGAAAAATGAATTTCTGAAGACATTGAACCTGTCTGAAATCCCTCTGTCTAACTCGGCCAAGGTCGATCCACCAGAGTACATGTTAGAGCTATACAACAGATTTGCAACTGACCGAACCTCAATGCCATCTGCAAACATCATTAGAAGTTTCAAAAATGAAGGTGAGTTTGGGGTTTTGTTGAGATAAATTTAGCTACATTTTTAAAATATATACTATATATATATATATATATATATATATATACACACATATATATATATATTATAAAAGTAGAAATTCACATACATAGGGTTGCAATAGCAATTAGATCTTGGGTTTCACTGGTTCAAGAAATTAGGGGTGAAAACACTATCAAAGGAATTCTGTATCTTCTTGATAATTGACTGTCTAAGAAAGCTGTCAAATTCTCTAAAAGGTTGTGACTTGAATAGGAGCACACAGTCAATGTATGTCAGAAAAGGGACGGGACCCTATTTTCTTCCTAGTTCCAAGGATGGTTTTCTATCTATTAGGCCATTATAGGTACATGCAGGTGCACATATGTGTGCATTTATATTATATATAGATCTCAATATATGTGTATGGATATATGTATACTGCATATAGATTTTTTCATCTGAAAAAATACTGTAAACTCTTGCTGGCACTGTATAAGGCATATACAATTATATTATGTAGAGAAATTATATATAGAAATGTAATTATATTATATAGAGAGAGAAATTATATATAGAAAATATATGGAAATATATTATATAGAGAAATATATATATATGTGCTATTTATATAAATATATAAAAATTCTACAAACTTGCTGGCACTGTATATACTTGTAGATGGCATATGCATATATTTAGTATATATATTTATGTTTATACATGTGTGTCTGTATATCTATATACACATATATATTTTTTGGTTTGTTATACATATATAAGCACTACATGCTTATAAGCACAGACATATATACATATTGATGTCTCTCTCTATATATATAATATAAATGGATATGCAAGTCTATACCAGCAAAAATTTACAGTATTTTTCTATATGGTTTCTATCTAGTTGTTTTAGACCATTCTATCTGACACAATAACACTACATCTGAAATGGTCTCATTTTCTTCTTATCAGATTACTATTTTCTGTTTGAATCCCTTAAAACACAGATCAGTCATATCCTGCCTGTCAGTCTGCCTATAAGCTCTCACTGCTAAGCTTTTTTTTTTTGGCTTTAGTTTATCAGTTTATCATAGCAAGGAAAGTCTGAAAACACAGACAAAAAGCAGGTTGATGTGACTGACAATTAGGGAACAGTCCTAGTTTGTATTTTTATTTTAGAAAAGTTGAAACAGCAAGGAAATGAACAGGACTGCTATTTTAAATATGCTAGCAAAGGAATAAGATGTCCTCACAAACTTCAGAAGGAGCTTTTTTCTCCATGATTCAGTCAATCCTTAATGATCTATGTGTTCCCCAAATATTTTGGAAATAATTTATGTTCTTGTCTCCTTTTCCTCTATTAAAATTTACCTTATATGCCTTTTATCTGTGCTCTTGCAGTACCCCCCAACTAATAAGCTGTTCAAAGCTCCATAAAATCATCTATCTAGAGCTGGAAAGGCTTTCAGAGACCATCTAGCCCAATCCCTTAATTTTAAAAATGAGTAAACTGAGGTCAAAAGAGATTAAATGACTCACCCAGGGTCACACAGGTCGTAAATATAGTTGGAACAGAACCCATGTATTTTCATTCAAACACTAATACTCTTTCCACTTCACCAACATTCCTCCAAGAGAATGAGCTGGAGGGTTTTTTTTTATATTTGTCCCCAGGACCAGGGATTTTGCCATGCCCATAGTAGCTATTTGATAAATATTTGTAGAATGGAGTAGAACCAAAATTATTCACTGAATTATTTGGCCTTAAAATACTTTATACAGTTTCTAAATAATATAGAACTATTACTATTATTCTTTTCAAATTTTAATATATAGCAGAACTTCCTAGGTAATTGATAGGCAACCAAATCACAGGTTTACATGACTTTGTCCAGACTACTTGATTCAATAGCAGTCTCATGTTTTTCAATAGCAATATCCTGTCATATATTGATTTAGTTCTCAGAAAGACCTTGGTGATCATCATCCAATCCCTTCATTTTATAAATGAGAATCTGGAGGCTAAGAGAGACTTTCAGAAAGTCACACAAGTAGAAGGCTGCTTGATTAAGGATTTGAAACCACTTCTTTCTAATCCACTTCTACCACATGTACTTTTTCTAATGTATACTTTATAGTTTATGAGTAACTCTATTCATTTTTGCTGCTATTGTTGTTTGGGTCTAGGATCTCACTGGTATAGAGAATTCTCTGGTGTGGAAACTCTCAAAATCAATGTAGATCAACAACATTAAAGATAGTGGTAGATGTTTAATAACCAACACTCTGGAAAAACCCAAAATGTGCACATCACACACTTGTAATTTTAATCTCCACTATTAGTATTTCTTTCATCACTTTTTTGAAATCTAGATAATCAACAAAACAATAAATCAAGTCCAGATTGATAGAGTTTGAAAATGTTGAATAATAGACCAAGAGGTTTGAACTAGGCTCCAGCACATTCCTGCCAACAGGGTTGCCTGGAAAACTTAGATAGCCATCCATTCCCCCCCCACTCCAAGGTATGCCCTCTACCTGCTTTATCCCACAATCTCTCAATAGTCCTTTCCAGCTTGACATCTATGACACATTCATATATTCATCAAACTAGGTAATATGTGGCTCAAATATGTTTATTGATTAGGCTCATAAAAATTTTTAGAGATTTTTTAAAAGTTGGAGACAATATCTTTTTTAAAACATGACATACTCATACACGTATTACATTGTATTTGCTACTCAACTTTAAATTTTTACTATTTCTGAAAGAAGACAAATGACATTTACATCTAGAGACACCTTAGGCAGGCAAGTTCAAACTCAGTAATAATTTCACTACAGAACCTATTCTGAGGTGTTACCAGTGATGCATTCCTCTGTGCTTATCCCAAAGGGCTCCTGATCTGATGAGAGGCTGGAGAGTGCCATCTTTAATATCCATGCATGAAAAAGAGCCTCCTAGCCAACCACAGTTCTGATTGTTAGCTCTAACATTCTAGTGAAAAACTAGAAGCAGCCTCAAAGACCAATTGTGAGAGAATGATTAAGTATATTTGTGGAGTGGAATACCATAATTAAGAACAACACATGTGAGAGGTACATGGGAATCTGGAAGGAATTTTTTGAAATAAAAGTGGAAAAATGAAGATTATTATGAGCCTAGAAGAAGAAATGCAGATCAGAAAGAGTGAGCAAAGAGCACTAGTGGCATCTTAGAGGACATGTAGCAGAAATAGTTCTGAAGCTGGTTTCAGAGGACATGGATCTGGATCCCAATTCTACTTATATAACACTGAGTCAATCACTTCATTTTTCTGATCTCAGTTTCCTTATCTGTATCAGACTAGGTAATCTTTAAGGTTCCTTCTGGCTCAAAAACTATGAAATATAATGGGTTGTTATGATATTTTATATATTTAAATTCATTTATTTCATTGAAAATATTTGAAAAGTTAATTTAATTGGTCATACTTAGTGTTAAAATTGTCTATAATAATTCATGTCAAAATGAATCCATTATAAAAGTAAACCAAGACTGAGTTTGAATATTCTGCCATTGTCCAATGATGACAAAAGCAGATTGCACTTCAAAGATTCAAAATCTATCCCAAATGATGAAGAATCATAAAATCCAGACCAAAAGGGAGTTTAAGAAGATGCTCAGGTCAACTCCCTCATTTTTACATATGAAGCAACTGAGTCCCCCAAGGTATGAAATGACTTGACTGAATTCACACAGGTATTAAGGAGTGGAGCCTATAGCTGAATGTAGGCCTTTTGATTTTACCAGACCATTACCACAGGAAGTGGTGGGAGAAAGCTAAAGGCCCAGCAGTGGAGCGGTAATGAGGCACAGTGGACAGACCACAGGACATGTACTACTGAGGGTTGGTTTTGCAGAGAAGGTCCTAAATTTACCAGCTGTGCACACTTGGGCTCTCTCACTTTCTATTTGGAACTAATTTCCTCAGCTGTAAAATGGAAATCTTATTACTTAAACTATATAATTATAACTGGTAAAAGCGCTAGACCTGGAATCAGAGAGACCTAAGGTTCAATCTAGCTCAGAGGTTATTGTTTTTGCTGTTCAGGTCTCTCAGTCGTGCCCAACTGTGACCCCATTTGGACTTTTCTTGGCAAAGATACTGGTATCATTTCCTATTTCCTTCTCCAGTTCATTTTTATTGTTGTTGAGTTTTTTCAGCCATATCTGACTCTCCATGACCCCATTTAGAGTTTTCTTGGCAAAAGCACTGGAGTTGTTTCCCATTTCCTTCTCCAGTTCATTTTATAGGTGAAAAACCTGAGGCAAATAGGATTAAGTGACTTGCCCAGAATCACACAACTCCTAAGTGTATGAAATTGGATTTCAGTTCATGGGAGATGAGTTTTCCTGATTCCAAGCCCAGTGCTCTGAGCCAGGCTATTTTAGAAATGAGGTAACAAGGCAAACATGGTTAAGTGACTCACCCAAGGTCACACAGTGTCTAGGGCCAAATTTTAACTCAGGTCTTCACACCAAGTCAGGGTGCTTATCCATTGTGTCAATATCTCTTGGCAAGTCATTTAACCTCTCACCACTTCATTTTCTTCATTTGTGAAATAAGGATAATATCACCTACCTCAAAGGACTGTTGTGCAGATCAAATGAGATCAAATGTAAACATTTTTGCAAACCTTAAAAGTATAGTATAAATGTTGTTATTATTATTGTTGTTGTTTGATTATTGTTATTATCCTCTCCAGCCCTTGGGTTTCCTTAATACAAATATGCTAAAGAAACTTTAAAAAAATTTTCCCTAGAAAAAGATAGATTGACAGATAGATA
This sequence comes from Macrotis lagotis, assembly GCF_037893015.1. NCBI lineage: Eukaryota > Metazoa > Chordata > Mammalia > Peramelemorphia > Peramelidae > Macrotis > Macrotis lagotis. The sequence goes on from NC_133658.1 coordinate 129,019,821, forward strand.
GATAGATAGATAGATAGATAGATAGATAGATAGATAGATAGATAGATATAGATAGATGGATGATAGATAAATAGATAAATAGAGAGATAGAGATAGATTGATTGATTTGTGGTTACCAGAAAACACCATCAGCTATCTATTCCATTTGCATAATCACAAAGCCTCAAACATTTTTATTCCTCCCTCCCAAAAATGTTTCCTCATTGGCCTCTTCTCCCTTACTCAACTCCTCTTCCACAACCACTATTCATGTTACTATGTCAAGTAGGGAACTTCAGGGTAAGGCCATCTCTACTTCTCAGAAAGTTTCAGTGAAAAAAGTTCCAGGCTAAGAATCAGAAGACCTTAGGTGAATTCCAACTCGTTTGCAGAATGACCTCAGCCAAGTGACTTTCCACCTTTAACTTTCTACTTGTGCATCATTTAGCCTAGATTACTTGTTCTTAAGTTATTTCTTGCTCACAGCACAGTAGTATCTTTTACCATGAAGAATCATGGGAGACCATGGGAACTCCCAAGAGAGCATGTAGAAGTATAAGCTCTTGATAATTCCAAGGAGAATATGCATGTGGCTGCAGATGAAAGTTCCACAATATGCCTGAACAATATTGCTACAACTTTTGAGAACCACTGGGTCAGATCACCTCGAAATTATTTCCATCTCTAGATCCTCCAATTCAATACTAAGACAAGTGTACACTGACATGACTCCTCATAAATCAATAGAAACATTTGGCCAATGACTTGGACTCAATCAAGATTTATTTGTTAAGTACCTAGCAATCAGGCTTCTCATTTCCATGCTACTCCAAGGTTTACAAAATGATTTTCTCACAACAGCCCTCTGAGATAGGGATTGTAATTATTATCATTCCAATTTTATAGATGAGGAAAACTTTGACTCAGAAAAGAAAAAAATTGGCTTGTCCAAGGTTATATCCTTAATAGGTGTCAGATCCACTACTCAAATGTAGATTTGTTAAAAAGTCCTTGTGAGAGGTGCAGCTTAAAGCTTTAGTGGGAATTCAAAAATAAGTGGCTAGGGCACTGCAACTTGGATTTAGGAACAAGTGGGTTTCAATCTCTTCTCGAACACAATCTAGCTGTGGGACCCTGGACAAGTCACTTTTCCTCTCTCTGAGTCTCAGTTTTCTCTTCTGTTAAATGAAGAAGTTGGATTTAAAGGAATCTAAAATCTATTCCCATAATCTAAGATTTCTAAAATTATGGCATGATTCTTGACTTTAAGAAATTTGACCTCTAGTAGGGAGAAGGAGCCCTAGACATAGAAAGTGTTCAAATGCTTCAAGAATTATAATTTGCTCCATGTGAAGATTCCATCAACCAGTGGAACTCATAGCTCCTCTCTTCAACAATTCAATTCAATTCAGTTTGGAAAATATATGTATAGCATAAGCATGTGTTTGGGGATATGGCATATACATTAATTTAATATAACAACTACAGATGGTCCTGGAGAGGTCCTGTAGATGCCCAAATTCATCATGCTGTGATCATCACCCTGTGACCAATCTGGTGCTGAGCTTCTCCAAAATAGCTGACAATAATAGGAAATACATGATGTGACAAATAAGTGATAAGAACTAAAAAAAAAGGCCAATTATTTCCATAGAGAAGGGACAGAGATTTTATTGTATGTCAGTGGAGAGTGAGGTTGACCTTGAAGGTGATTAACTATGTTAACAGACAGGGAAGGAGAGGTTATTTCAAGGGAGGTAATGACTTGAACAGAGTCATACAAAGAGAATATTAAAAAAAATCAAGATGTGATCAAGTTATGATAAATAGACATTTGGAACAGAAATTTCATGTCAGGGAAAAGGGAAGGACAGACTTTCCAGGTATGCTGTGGGGAACTTTTATCACCAGATTGTTTTTGAACTATTCAGTGGTTGGTGAGCCTTTGAAAAGTTTTGAATGAGGAATCCTTAAGGATGCTGCACAAGAGAAAGAATGCTAAATGGATTTAGTATAAGAAGACCTAGAGGTAGCTAGAAAACACAGTGCTGAGCCTGGTGTCAGGAAGACTCATCTTCCTTAGTTCAAATCTGGTCTCAGGCATTTACTATCTTTGTGACCTTGGGCAAGTCACTTAACCCTGTTTGCCTCAGTTTCCTTATCTGTTAAATGAGATGGAGAAGGAAATGGCAAACAGTTCCAGTATCTTTGCCAAGAAAACCCCAAATGGGGTCACAGACATGACTGAACAATAACAATACCTAAGTTTTAGTCCCAGTGGCAATACTTCTAGCATCATAATCATATGTAACTCACTTCCCTGTGTCTCAGTTTTACCATATGTAAATTTGAATATGTGCACTATCACTATTACCTTGTCATGAGGAAAAAAACCTTCACAAACCTTAAAGTGTTGCATAATTGTTATTCCTTTATAAATATAAATTGTTATTATATTCACCAAAACAAAGTTTTTGAAAGTGAATATGATAGTAGATTAGAGGCAGGTAGACCAAATATAAAGTAGTTTAGGTATGAGGGGAGAAAAACAAGAAAACTACAAGCTCCTTGGACAGGGACTGTTTCTTTCTTGTCTTTCCACATCCAGGGAATAAAACAGAGCAGGCACCAAAAAAAGACAATAAATGTTCACTGAATTGAAAGGAATAATATCAATAGAGCTCTTCAGAAGGGACATTAGAAACCATCTAGCCCAACCCCCCCCCATTTTATGATGAGGAGCTGAATCTTGAAGAATTGAAGTCAAGGGTCACCCATGTGGTAAATTACAGAGGTGGGATCTGAATCCAGATCATTGAACTCCAAAGTCAGAGCTCTTTTCACTGTGCCATGAGAAACTAAGATGCAGACATGAGTCAAAATGTCTTACCTGTGGTCATATAGGGAGTAAATAGCAGAGGTGGCATTAAATAAAAGTGAAATGAATCAGACTGAATTGAATTAAGGTGGTAGTGGAAAGTAATCAGTGGAGGCAAAAATCATTACAAAAGAAGCAAATAATCTAATAAAAAGAAATCAAAAGGAGAGATTAAAGAAAATCTGAGAATATTTAGCTGAAAGTGTTTGAAGGATTATGTCTTGAATGAGGGATTAAATTTGTTCTACTGGGGTTGGAAAAAAAACAGAAGGACATAGATTTGGACTTAATTCAAGGAAAAACAATCAATTAGAGATATTTGCAAATAGAATAGCCTGCCTTGGAAAGCAATGAATTTCCCATTCCTGGGAGTCTTCAAGTGATAATTGTCAGATATATATCATACAAGCTATCTCTACTTGGAAGTAGGTTTGACTAGAATCACTAGATTCTGTGATTTTTATCTGATCTAATTGTAAAAATGTATCCTGTTGTTGAGTCATTTCACTTGTGTCTGACTCTGTGACTTTGTTTGGAGTTTTCTTGGCAAAGATACTAGAGTAATCTGCCATTTCCTTCTCTAATTCTTTTTACAGAAAAGGGACTAAGGCAAAATAGGATTAAGTGACTTGTCCAGGGTCACATAGCTAGTAAAATATCTGAGGTCAGATTTTAAATCAGAAAGCTGAATCTTCCTGACTCCAGGTCCAGTTTTCTATGCATTGTGTAACCTACCTTCTCAAATTATAGCAATGTCATAATTGTTCCTTTTTTATTTGATCTGAATGTCTGTCTTGGGCTAAATACAAATTAGTCCAAAGTTCTCATACACTGATAGTGAAGAATAGTTCATTAAACTTCAAGTTATTTCAAATTAAGATAAGAAATTATGGACCAATTATTGATTCATAGACGAATTGGTAAGACAGTTGAAACAATTTTCAAAACTATAAAAAACTACTTGTATGTGTGTAGTCTTGTGATACATCAGGAATTATAAAATTATCTATCATCAACTAGGAATATAGACATTTTAACTCACTACATAACAGTTATTTTGATATGAAATTCATTCTATAATATAAGTAAACTGTGTATAGGATATATTGGCATTTACAGTAAAAAGAATTTTCAATTCTTCTCTAAAATGAAAAAGTTAGACTAGGTAAAGTCCTTTCTGGTCTAAAGGTCTCAAAGAAATAATCTTTGAGCAGTCACCTATTCCATCCCCATAATTGTACAGACATTTACATTCAGACTTTAAGAATCTGTTTAATAGGGTAGCGAGGTGGCACAGTGGATAGAGCACTGGCCCTGGAGTCGGGAGTACCTGAGTTCAAATCCAGCCTCACACACTTAATAATTACTTAGCTGTGTGGCCTTGGGCAAGTCACTTAACCCCATTGCCTTGCAAAAAAAACTCTAAGACTCTATTTAATGATTTGCCATTCTCTCCTCTGGCATAATTAGCTACATTGGCTGAGGAGCTGCCAAGTATATACCTTCTGCTAGCATTGCCTTAGAGACTCTGATGACCACACATGGTGGGCATCAGAAAAGACTTTTAGTTTGAAAGAGCTCCAGAAGAAGTTCAAGTTCTATTACTAACCCACTTAAAGACACAGAACCATGTAATGTTAGAGTTGGAAGAGGTCACAACACCATGGACATGAGGTGAGGTTATAGCTTTTGTCATAAGATTTGGAGTGGAGGAATATGAGAGATCTTTTGAGTCCATTTCCTAATTTTGTAGAGGAGAAACATGAAACCAGTCAGGAGAAGTGATTGTCTATGGTCACCCAGGGATAAGCAACAGAGTCAGGACCATAACTCAGATTTCCTAATTACCAATCCACAACTCTTGACACATTAAGGTCCCCAAATAAAGGAGAAAGAAACACACACACACACACACTCATTCACTTTCTTAAAACATGCCTATGCCCTGGACCCTCATGGTGCCTCTAAAGTTGTTTTTTTAATTCATATAATTATAAAATTATTGAATGTTAAAATGGGGAGATAATTAATGACCCTCAAGTCAAAGGCTATGTGTTCAAATCCTACCCAAACTGTTACTGTGTGATTTTAGGAAAATTCCTTCCCTAGATCTCAGTTACTTCATCTCTAAAATGAATTAGATGACCTTAGAAACACTGCCAACTCTAGATCTTCTGAACCAAGTGATTATTTTAACCTTGCTCCTGATTTTGTAGAAAACTTAAGGTGCTTAAGAGAATAAAGGAGGGACGGCTAGGTGGCGCAGTGGATGGAGCAGTGGCCTTGGAGTCAGGAGTACCTGAGTTCAAATCCGGCCTCAGACACTTAATAATTACCTAGCTGTGTGGCCTTGGGCAAGCCATTTAACCCCATTGCCTCGCAAAAACTAAAAAAACAAAAAAAAAGAGAGAATAAGGAAGATAAGTCCCCAGTTCTAATGAGGCTGGTTGTCAATTACAAAAGATTTTTCCATAATTTTTCCCATATTTTGGAAGTCTTGGGACCATTTCATCACAGTACCTTGCACACAGTAGATAATAACTGTCAAATTGAATTGAGCATAACATGACTCTGTTACTTTCATTTGGACTGACTAGAAAAAGTGGGGAAGTTTTCATTAAACACTTTCTATGTGAAAGCAACTGTGATAGACTAAGGACACAGATATCCCCAAAATGAAACAATCCCTACTCTCAGAAGCTTAATATTTTATCAGAGGAGAAAACATGTACACATAAAAATAGGAGGGAAGACATTGACGGGGACTGGTGGAGGAAAGGATGTTATAAGGAAAGGTTTCATATAGAAGGTAATTCTTGAGCTGTCTTAAAAGAAGAAAGGGGATTTAATGAGAGAGGTGAGGAAAGAACATATTCTAGGTATAGAGAACAACTGTACAAAAAGTCACAGAGATGGAGCACCAAATGAAAGACCAATTTGACTGTACTGTATAGCAGAAGAAGGAAAGATAGAGTAATAGAGAAATAGAGAGACAGAAAGACAGACAGAAAAATAAAGATAAATGCATGCATAAATAGTACATACATACATATACATGCATATATATAAGGATATGTGTGTATATTTCTATGAATGACTGGAAATAAATATTGGAATGAAGTTATGAATGGCATTAAAAATCAGAAGAAATCTATGTTTTATCCTAGAAACAACAGGGAGACAATAGAGTTAATTGAGTAGGGGACTGACATGGTCAGATTTGGGCTTAAAGAAAATCTCTTTGGCAGATGTATGGAGGATGGATTAGAGCGGAACAGAGGCCGCTATTAACAACAGTATAGGTGAGAGGTGGTAAGCTTGGTGGTTGGTGAGAAAAGAGAAAGGGTTAAATGTAACAATATTGTGAAGGAAGAAATAGCAAGATTGGGTGGATTAAAGGAGAGTAAAGTAAAGTGCATAACACAAAGTTTATGAACATGGGAAATGTCTTCAAAACAATAAGAAAGCTTCAAAGAACTGTGGTTTTGTGGGGAAAGACAGTGAATTCTTTTGGGGATATATTGAGTTTGATATAACTCTCAAACATGCAGTTTGAAAGGCAATTGGTGATGCCAAAGTTCAGAGGCAAGAGAGACAAAACAGAGACAGAGCAGCAGAGAGAGGCAGAGAAACTCTAGAAATATAGACAAATAAACATAAGAGAGACATAGAAACCAACAGGGAAACAAATAAATAGGAGAGAGAGAGAGAGAGAGAGAGAGAGAGAGAGAGAGAGAGAGAGAGAGAGAGAGAGAGATTGGGAGATTGGGTATGGTTAACAAGTAGGAGGAGAAGCAGGAGAAAATAACGTCACAAAAACCCAAAAGGGAGAGAGTATCCAGGAGGAATGGATAGTTAATATTTTCAAATGAAGCAGAAAAATAAGGAACATTAAAGACTGTGAAATATCAGTGGGGAGCAAGGGATATTGGATCTACTGCTCCTGTGTTTTGGAAAATGTGTAATGAAGGTATACTATAGCCAGTGCTGGAGGGGAAGATCAAGGATTGATATAAGGGAAGCAAGATCACTAAAAACAAGAAGATGGAAGGAATATGAGAGGAAGATGTCCAGAATGAAGAAGAGTATATATATTATGGAATGGGAATTCCTGAAGCCTCAGTAGAAGTCATGGATAAAGTTGGAATAGGCCATGTGTGGTATAGTATTGAGAAAGATAAAGAAGAAAGAAAAGGTAGTAGGTGATAAGGATAGTTGGCTCCTAAATACAAGATATTTGAGCAATTCAAGGTTAGAAAGTTTTATAGGTGGTGGGAGTTTCACTAAGGGGTGGGAGATAAGTTGTAGTGCTCACAGTCTCCACCAGGTGGCGCTATATGGCAATGGCCAGCCAGGGGTATTTAGTGCTGTCTACTGCCCACCCCTGGGATCCAGGGAGAGGGTGACAAGAGAGGGTTACAAGGGCAGAAGAGAACTCGAAGAATGAAATGGCTCTTGGGAATGTAATCCTCCAGTCCTTATTAGAGCTGTTTTCTCTAAACTAGAAATTCATGATGCTCTGGCTTTGTGGATGGAGAATTCAGAGTAACATGAGGACTTATGGATGATCAGATGAAAGTATAGGAAGTGACTCCATAAGGATGGGATGAACCTAACAAAGGGAGCATTCCTGAGCTATGCACATGCTCCCCATTACCTACCAAATAAAGCAAAAACTCCTGACGCTTCCATTGAAGGCACTCCACAATCTGGCTCCAACCTCCATTTCTAACCTTATCTCCTTCTCTTCTTCTGATGCTTTATGTTCCAGCCAAACTGGAGTTCTATCCATCCCCATTTGCATACTCAACTCCATGCCTTTGTTTTCAATTTTCCATGCCTGAAATGGACCTTCTCCAACCCATGTCATCTAAAGTCCTTTTAAAGATCAATTCATCTGCCACCTCCTCTAGAGTTTTCCCAGATAATAATTCTTTGCATAGAAATATCTTACACCTCAGATTTCTCAAAGAACTTTGCCTGAACCTATCTTTTAAATTTATCTTACTCTCTTCTATATGTAATTATCCATATGTCTTTCCTTTCCCCAAATCATTCACCCATATTTTGCCCCCATGCCATCCCTACTACTATTGAATTATAAGCTAGTACAGATGTGCCATTTCTCTTTTTGTATTTTCTAATTAGTATATATGAATGGGCATTTTTTGAAACATTTGTTGTATGATAGCAGGGAACAGGAGTCATGCATATACATTTAGTTCTATTTAGAACAATTAATTTCCTATATGTTGTCAAGGATCTACTTTATTTTGAGGTAATAAGCTCCCATCTAAAGCTATTTTTTTGTCCTTTTCCAGATCTGCTTTCTCAATCAACCAACTTTAATGGACTCCAGAAATTTCAGCTTCTTTTCAATGTTTCCATCCCTCACCATGAGGAAATTGTCATGGCAGAACTCAGGCTCTATGCCTTGGCCCAGAGGAGTCACCTGTTATATGATGGAATAGAACGAAAAGTAACCATTTTTGAAGTTCAAGAAGATGAAGGAGAGGAAAGAAAAATGCTAGTTTTGATGTCAGGAGAGATTTATGGAACTAGTAGTGAGTGGGAGGCTTTTGATGTCACAGATGCCATCAGACGTTGGCAAAGTTCAAGTTCCACTACCCATCGACTGGAGGTCCACATAGAGAGCAGATATGAGGATACTGACTCTTCAGAGAGAGGTCATCCAGAGATAGATGTCAGTGCCCACAACAAGCATGTCCCTTTACTCATTGTGTTTTCTGATGACCAGAGCAGTGACAAAAAGGAAGAGAAAGAGGAACTAAGTGAGATGATAGATCATGAGGAGCTTCTGGAACTAGACAATCTAGAAACTGATAATTTCCATAATGGTCCTGGGGAAGAAGCTCTATTGCAAATGAGATCTAACATTATTTATGACTCCACTGCCCGGATCAGGAGAAATGCCAAGGGGAACTATTGCAAAAAGACTCCACTCTATATTGACTTTAAGGAAATCGGTTGGGATTCCTGGATCATAGCTCCTCCAGGATATGAAGCATATGAGTGCCGGGGAGTTTGTTCTTACCCTCTGGCAGAGCACCTCACACCCACAAAGCATGCCATCATCCAAGCACTAGTCCACCTGAAAAATCCCCAGAAAGCTGCCAAGGCTTGCTGTGTACCCACCAAACTGGATCCCATCTCCATCCTCTACTTAGACAAAGGAGTTGTCACCTACAAGTTTAAATATGAAGGCATGGCTGTGTCAGAATGTGGCTGTAGATAGCCAATGAGAAAGGAAGGAGTGGTGTACAAGGGTAGCATATTCAAGAACTGTAAATTTTGTACATTTTGAGTGCCTATTTAATAAGATTATTTAATGAGAGGTGTACAGAAAAACAGAAGGGAACTGCCTCAGAAAAATAGGTGGGTTGTAGAAAATGTATATTTTGCTATTCAGCCTACTTCTTCTGGGAAGATTTCCTTGTAATTTGCCATTTCCAGGCAATATACCTGTAATTAAAAAATGGTACATCCAGATGACAATTTCTATACATCCTCTATGCAATGTCTCACATAACAAATTTCTCCCCGAAAAGAAAAATAAAGCCAATTTGTACATATAAAGATGTTTATGTATATACATAAGCATTTATATGTATTAGTAAGATGCCATAATACTTCAAGAAACCATGATTTCATCAGTGTGTTCCCTCTTTTGACAAATGTCTCAAATATCTCCATACCTTAGAAGATGTTTTTTAATGTTGCTATAACAAAGAAAATTCATTATTTGGTGGAGAGCCCACTAGTTTTGAACCTCCATTCACTTAGCTAGCCTGGTCCTTGGGCAGCAGTTAGAATCAATCACTGGACTCATATGCTAAGTCTTTCCAGTTCAGTAGGACTTAGGAGCATCTTGCAGCCTTCAAGAATCCAGACATTTTCACACCAGGAGTAGATATTATGGAATTATAATGATCAATATATGTGTATGTATATGGTATATATGTGGATATATACACACATGCACTCATCAAAACAGTAAATTCATAGTATATCATAGATGACAAGGACCTTTGAGATAATCTAATCCAAATCAACCATTTTGTAGAAAAGAAACCTGAAGCCTAGAGAGATTAAATGATTTGTCCAAAGCCACACAGGCATAATAGAAATCTACATATAGATACAGATAAATATATCTATATACATACATGCCTCTTAAAACTTTCTATATTTGAGCACAGTTTATAGCTCTGTTTCAAACTAATACAGGTTGAGGACTGAAAAAAATCAATATAAAAATTATATCACCCTAATCCCTTGCGAAAAATATAGTTTGTTTTGCATTCTCTCAAATGAAAACTTCTTCACCATTCTTTTGTCCTTCCCTCTTGTGGAAAGGCTAGTAGGCTGATATTATTTGTATTGGGGAGGTGGTATTTGATAGGGAAGTCAATTGATTTAGAGAATTAACCTAGATCTCACTGGACAACAGCAATGAGCAAATGAAGATGCAGGTTTGACAAAATGGCACTTAGCGAACATAAGGAAAAAGGATAGAACATGGAGCTTTTGTTTAGAGACCAAGACCCATCCCCAGGGTCATAGTCTCAGTAGAAATTGTGTTTTTTAATTTCATGACCCCAGGACAACAGAGAACCCGGTTGGTATCTTCTTATCTGAGCACTTCATTGGAAGCTGGAGAGACTCAAATGTAGGTTAAGCTATGAGGTGACCACTGATAGGAATAGACTTTAGGTTACTTCCTAGATTTGGGCCAGAGTCCCCCACCCCCACTCCAGTACAGTGACTGATCAGGGAAGATAAGCTCTCTCATAAGAAGGTGAGAAACTGGGATGATGGGTAGCTAAACCCAGGTCATCTCTAGAAGTTTACAGGAATACGATATAAGCCTATTTTGATGTAATTGGCTTCTTCCTGGTAAACTATAAATCCAAAAAAAGTATGATGAATTGACTCTTCAGATGAACTGTGATGCAGTTTATCCTTGTTTTTCTGTTAGTCTGGTGACTTCTCAAGGAAAGAGCTATCCACAAAAGTACTGAATGGAAAGATCGGTGAAGTTCCTGCTCCCTACCCCCATCTCATGTGTAGTGGTGTCACATGCCATGTTTCCACCACTCTTCTGCAACAAATGGAGATGATAAGAAGGTGTCAGAGCTGAAAAACAATAGACCCTTCACTTTATTTATACTAAGGTGCAAATTTGTCAGATTCTTGGGAAAGTCTAACTGCCTGATGATCCCTTCTCTGGTCACCGTTAACTCTTACTTCATGCATCCACATGTGTGGTATACATTTTTATGGTAAAATTATCTTCTCTGAAGTGATTAAAAAAACTGTCTCTGAAAAGGTTAATCCCAACCATTCATGGGAATCCAGAAGAAAAAAATATCAGCCAACAGCTAAAGTACCCATGTGAATTCTTCTCTTCTCCCTACTATTTATTGATGTATTTATTTTTGTAATATACTGTAGAATACTAAATGTTTTGTTTTGTTTGTAATTCACACTTGGGGGAAAAAACTTTCATGGGAAATATCAGACACTAGGCAAAGTTTTTCAAATATTTCCCTCCCTGGGTGGATGATGACTCAGCATGTCATTGCCTAGAGTTTCATCTTCTCTCACTTTGGACTCCGCATTTTTGGCAACTTCACATAATACCAGCAGCTTTGCATACTGTCAATCGCTCAAAATATTTGACTTTTTTGTAAATAATGCAAATTGAACTCAAGTGGGAAGGTTATAAAGAAAGATTAGCCAATAAATGTAGATTGTCCTTTTATTTCATATCTATATGTTATCATATTGACCTCTGTATTACAGTATAACTGCTCACATAGCACACCTCGGGAAGGAGTGACAAACACTTTAAGGCTAGGTGGAATCCTTTGGGAAAGGCTCATGACTGAGGAGGTTGAAAGATGGTACATTTTGTTTAGCCACAGCAATTCTTGAAGACTATCTACTGAGTTATATAAATGCCTTTTAAGATGCATGGTTGGAGAGAATCAGTGAAATTGCAGTTTACTGATGTTTTAAGAGTAAGGTATAAGTGAGTCACTCACAATCTATGCACTGACTAATATCAATATTTAGTAGATCCTTTCAATCCTCAAGGTTTTAAGCTTTCTTCCCCATTTTGCTGATCAATTCAGTGAAATTGTTGAGCAAAACAATTTGAATAAACCCAAGGTCTGATTGAGTGGTCAAAATGACTCATACAGTGACATATAGATGTGACCCCAACATGTTTAATTTACATTCAGAACAGTCCCAAGATGTTGGTAAATGAGTAGAATTCATCTTTATCTTTTAAGACTTCATATAGTGTTCCTTCAAAAATTTGCCACCTTCACTAGAAGTATTATTTATGGCAAACCCACTGAGAGTTAAATAATAGACTCTTTGATCATCTGGTCCAATAGCGAATATAATGCAGGGATTCCTTCTTAAGTGTTCCTGACAAGTGGTCATCTAGACTTTACTGGAATACTCATACCTGCTCTCCTGTCATTTGCTCCAATCTCCATTGCTCCAAATTCTACCCTCTATTCAAAGAAGACAAATCTAATCCCACTTCCCACAGCAATCCTTCAAATAATTGATGAAAAAAAACATAGTTCTCCTTAATGAGTGCTTTTATTAGATTGTGAGCTCCTTGAGTATCCCTAGAGCTTAGCAGACTACCTAGCACATGGTAGATGCCTAATAAATGTTTATTGATTAATGAACATTAATGATTAATTAATGATAGATTAATGACCATTGGTCGGTTAAAAAATTTAATTACTACTTTCCTAATTTTGTTAAGGCTAACAATATCATGTCACATAGTTACCCATGAGTTCAATTTAGATTCTTGTGTTTCTACAAGCAATTACATTCTATGAAAAAAAGGAAGCAACTCCATGTCATAAACTTTGATGGTTTACTTTTCCTATGTGAAGAAAATTTCTCATTAATGCCTTAGATGGAAGAAAGTAGCATCTATAATAGGCAATGAGAAAAAAAATTGTCTTAGATGAATAATTAAGAGTGTAAGCTCCAAGGAGCAGGCTGTCTTATCTAGACTTTGTATCTCTCTGAATTGATACATTGTGTTCTTCACACAACAAATCCTTATTAAATGCTTGTTTAATTTGTTGTTTTGAAACTATTTGTTATACACAAAAATAGGAGGCATACTTTGTGTACATAATCTGAAGCTAATGGTTATCAGATCACTCTGATTTTGTTGAAAGTCTGAATTCATCAATACAATGAACCTTCAACATAGAAATGTGGAATGACAACTGTCTAAAAAACTGGTCTGGGGCACTAAGACTGACTCAAGATCACATAGATTGCATGTGTTGGAAATAGATTTGAACCCCAGTTCTTTCTGTTCCTAAGGAGTACTCTCTACCAGATTTATGATTTTGTTTTGCTTTATTTTGTTTTTATTGTAAACATGTTTCTACTTCCCATGGACACCCAACTTTGTTAGTCTCTAACCTACTTTCAGTGGGGGGGGGGGGGGGGAGATCAAAATAAAGTAATGATGATACCCATTTGTTAAGCAGTCACAAGCATATGCTTTGGAATGAATCATTGGTATTGTGGTTCTACTTTCATGCTTCTTTGTAAAAAAAAAATCATTTCATTACAGAGACACTAGCAGGAAACCAAGCCAGAAACTAACATTTTACTATGCTAATGAACCAATGTGTGCATTCAGGAAAAATCACCTTGTAGAATAAATATCAAAGCAGAGTATTTTTGGAAATGTTGTTTGCTACTTAATTTAACATTAAAAGTCATTTCTAATTTTGGTCATTTGATTTTTTCTCTCATAAGTAGAATATTACTATGAAATTCAATGACTAATTTCAATTCAAACTCATAGCAAAGCATAACTTAAAAGAAACTAATCATGGATAATCCTAAATGTTGAGATGACCCATAAGGGCAGCTACCACCATCCTTTCTTACCTGGAACATCACTTTCCCTTTGCTAGCAGCTTTCTTATTCTTATAGACATCTTATCTTCAGTGAATTTGCCTTATTTCTTGTATACTGCAGGATTTTAGAGTTGAAAGAAGCAGTTGAAATCATCTTGTCTAACTCCATCATTGTTCAGATGAGATTCAGGGAAAGGAACTAACTTACTCTAATTCAATAAAATAGCAAGTGGCAAAAACTGAATCTGAATTTAGGTCTTTTCACTCTGAAATCCATCCTCTTTCTATAGCTTGGATAATATCGAATTCAGGGAAAGCATGAAATGTTGTTTTCGTTGATATTTGATAATTATATTTAGGTACTTGCAAATTATTTTTGTCATAAAGCAAGAAAAGGAAGAAAATGTGAGACTGTACAACATTTTAAATACATCATAAAATTAATAAGAAAGCACATTGTGATACAAATTTGTTCACCTTTCTTATGGCATGGGAAAGTAATAAAACAAGGAATGTCTATTGAAATGCCTTTTGTGTCACTTGAGTCATATATATATATATATATATATATATATATATATATATATATATAGTAAATATAGTCATTTCTGCCCTTCTTATTTCTCCTAGGAACCAAATCAAGTGAGATAATGAATGTGAGAAAGCAAAACAAATGTTTTTAACTTGAGGTCAATTTTTTTGATATATAAAAAATAGTCCAAGTGCCACCTTCTATAAAATGAAGACTATGCTGATCCTCCGGCTGCTAAACCTTTTCCCTCAAAAAATTGCCTTGTTTATTGTACAAATATCTTGTACACAGGTAAATTGTGCACAACTCTTGTATACACACAGGTTTTTCCAATAGAATATAAGTTCCCTGTAGAAAGCACCTATTATACTAAGTCCTTAGTAAATTCTTATTAGTTGAGTAATAGATAAATTTTTAATCTATATTATGGTTAACTTTCCCTTTGCAACTGACACTATCAATAGGAGTTTCTCACTCAATCAACACAAATACAAACAGCTTACTCTCCTACCTAGCTATGCACACATTTAGATTTTGACCCAAAGAGGGCTTTGGGGCAGGGGAATGAGAGAAGCAAGTATTTATTGAGCATCTACTTTGTGCCATATGGGCAGTTAGATGGCATGGTGGATAAAGCCCTAGTCCTGGAGTAAGGAAGATCTGAGTTTAAATGCAGCATCAGACATTTACTACCTATGTCACCCTGAGTTAGTCACTTAACCTTGTTTGCCTCAGTTTCCTCATCTGTAAAATGAGCCAGAGAAGAAATGGCAAACCATTCCAGTAACTTGGCAGAGAAAGCCCTAAAAAGGATAACAAGAGTTGAACATGATTAGAAAATTGTTAAACAACAAATGTGCTAGGTACTGTGTTGAGTGCTTTACAAATATCATTTCCTTTGATCCTCACATGAACTGTGTTATGTGCTACTATATAATAGGTGCTACTATAATCCTCATTTTACAGTTGAGAAAACTGAAGCAGACAAATATTACATGACTTGCCCAGCTACTAAGTGTCTGAGGCTAGGTTTGAACTCAGTTCTTCCTCAAGTCAGGTCTATCCACCATACTATCTTACTATCTTATATGACTATTAATGGTCTCTTATTTAGTATTATCTAGATTATTTTAGATTGGGTAGAGAGGAGAGGAAATGGACAAGGGACAAAATCTCCCTAATAGAATTCAGATCAGAAAAATATTAGAATACTGGCCCTTTTGAATACAGAAGGCCTGAGTAAAATGGGCAGAGAACTTTGGATATGTTACTTTGGTCATTGGACCACATTTCTATAGTTGCATAAAATGCCACTCATTGGCCTCTTTGATCCATATAGCTCTTACATTTTGATATTCTCTACCTTAACTTCAGACCCTGCCTTGAAAGATATTACTACTTGTATCACTGAAGTTCCAAGGACAAATAACATAGATATTGCTGCTGCATGGTATAATAAAAAGAGTTCAGATGTCAGAAAACTTTCAAATACTGATTCTTTTACTTACTATCTGAGTGAACTTGAGCAATTCACTTATTTAGGTTTCCATTTCTTCATCTGTAAACTGGAGGAGTCAGATTGGAGATCCCTAGAGTTCTTTTCAAGGGAAGGAAGAAGAGGCAATCTACTCAACTCCTTCATTTTCCAGTAACTAAAGGAGGTTAAGAGCTCCAAGTTTTCACAGATAATAAGTATCAGAAGTGGATTTGAATCCAGCTCCTCTGACTCTTGTGCCTCCCAATGATTCTTCATTTTAGGATTCATTCAACTTGGCTTCACAGGTTCTAAGAAATTAATTTCAAGAGTCACTGAAAATTGTTTACTGATTGCTTTACTCTATATATTATCTTATTTGATCTTCAGACAGTCTAGAAATGTAAACAACCCCATTTTATAGTGAGAAATCTGAGGTTTAGGGAATTTATCTGATTTCCCCAAGATTACACAGCTAGTAAGTATCTATGGTAGAATTTGAACCCAGGTTTTCCTAAATCACAAGGGCTATCTTCTGACTGTTAAAGTATGCTTTCTCTGGAATAATAGGACATAGGGTTTAAAGTTGGAAACTTCAGACTCTCATTTTACAAATTGAGTCCCCAAAAGGAAAATAGTAAGTAGAAGAGTTGAAATCAGAGAACCATGACCTTCTAAGTCAACCTACAGGCATCTTTCTACAATGTTGTTCTGCCTTATCATGTTCTGGGAACAATGCAACTCAACATTCTATTCTTCAGCATGAAGCAAAGGTTTCAGGCAATTAGCCTTCTGTTTCATGTGTTTAGAAAACACATCCTCAATCATTGCTAATTTAAACTTCCTCATACCCTAGGCAAGTGTTTGCTAAGCGAACAATGCTAACAGGATGGGAACTGTGTTGATGCTAGGTTACTATATTAAGAAACATCATCAGAAAACAGAAAGCAGCCCCCTTCCTCCCCCTGCAGATGCTGTGTTTACACTTTGAACCCATCTGTCTTAATTAACATAATATTTATATGAAACCAGCTTCTGTGACATCTTCTCCTACAACTACCACATGTTTTTATTGTTCATCTAAAAAGTGAAAAACAAAGTTGGATCTCAATTGGCCATGGAACAGGAAAGAGAAAAGAGAAGCTCACAGGGTTAGGCTCACACACTGAAACAGGCATTCAGAAGACCTTGCTCATTCAATATGCCTATTTTAACAGGAAAATCTACAGGTTAAAAACCCAGGAAAATTCAGAAGCCCAGGATTCAAATTCAGATTATAACATCTTTGAGAGTTAGGACAACTCACTTAAACTCTCTGGGACTCAGTTTCCTTAGACTTGATGATCTTTACATCCCCTCTAGTGTTAAGTAAAATGAATATTATTGTTCAGTCTTTTGCAGTCTTTTGCAGCTTTTTGTGACTCCATTTGGGGTTTTCTTGGCAAAGACAGTAGAGCGACCTGCCATTTCCTTCTGCAGCTCATTTTACAGTTGAGGAAACTGAGGCAAACAGGATTGAAATATTTGCCCATGGTCACATAGTTAGGGAGCTTCTGAGACCAGATTTGAATTCTACAAGATGAGTCTTCCTGATTCCAAGTCTAGCATGCTAACTAATGTACCATCAAGCTGCATTTTCTATGAATATTAATAATTGGTTAATAATTAATATTAATAATATTGACAAGGCACTGCCCTCATAAAGCCCTCAGAGAGTTGTTTAAGGAAACAAAATTCTGATTGATCTGTCCAGTTTGTATTAAACTTCCTCCTCAGACCTCTACATGTGCTTAGCATCCCCCCAATGTACTGGTTTTATCATATTGTGTATTACACTTACTAAACATTGAGAATAAAACAATCCCTGCTTGCTGAGAGAGGAAGACAGTAAGTATGCACACATACATATATGTATATGCATATGTATATATATCATAACCATAAAATGAATAAATGTAAATGTATATAGAGTAGTTAAATACAATATAATTTGAGAGTAAGAAGTGGCAAGTTAAATTTGTACTGTACCAAGGAAATGAACTCACTGAGGCAGAATAAAGGAGGAAGTGCATCCAAACATGGCAGATAGATGAACCAAAACCAAGGCACAGAGATGTAATTATGAGGAATAGAAAGGCTGGTTTGGTTAGATCATAGAGTTGGAGAGAGAGAAAAACTATTTAGGGGTTTAGAAGCTAAACATAAATGTTTATATTTTTATCAGAGATGACATAGGAATAGGAGAGTCACATGTTTTAATCTGTGCTTAAAGAAAATTACTTTGGGCAGCTGTGCATAGGATGCGATAAACTAGAGTAGTGAGAGATTAGGGGCAGAGAAAACAATTAGGAGGCAGTTGAGAGAAGCTAGGGAGAGGTGATAAAGGCCTAAATAAAATTCTCAATTATATATGAAGTGAATGGATCAAATGTGAAAGATATTGTGAAGATAGAAAAGCAGTATTTGGGCACTAATTGGATATGTGGAGAAAATGAGGAATCAAGGATAATGCCAAGATTCTGAAACTGGGAGACTGAAAGGATGCTTTGTACTTGCAGCATTCAGGAAAATTTAGAGAGGGAAGATAAGATGGATAGATAATGAATTCAGTTTTGAAAGTACTGTGATCTACTATTTGTAATGTCGAATAGTCAATTGATGATGTGGGACTAGATTTCAGGGAAGCTATCAGTTCTGGAAATTAGAAATAGATTTAGGAGTCATCTACATATAAATGATAGTTAAATCCATTGGAGTGGTGGGTGAAAATAACTGAGGATGCAATTAGCTAGAGAAGACAGGAGGGGATGGAATGAAGTACACAAATAAAAAAGTTGGCCTTGAAAAGGAAAAGACCCAGCTCTTTGTCAGAGACTGGAGGAAAAGGAGAAGAGTGAAAGATTATGTTTTGAGATGAAGAGAATGAGAATGAGAATGAGAGAAGAGGAAGCTCACATAAATAGCCTCAATATTTTCAGTAAAGAAAAAGGCAAAGTTTTTCTTTTGAGAGGGATAGGAGTGGGTAAGGAAAGAGTGGCATGGAAAGGAAAGAGAAGGTACAGAACTGCTTCTGAGGGTTATAAGATGCATCAGTTAGGGTGGAATTTAAGGACTGCCATGATATAATGAGGATCCAGTTGAAATTAGATGGTGCCGGGGTGGCTAGGTGGCGCAGTGGATAGAGCACTGGCCCTGGAGTCAGGAGTATCTGAGTTCAAATGCGACCTCAGACACTTAATAATTACCTAGCTGTGTGGCCTTGAGCATGCCACTTAATCCCATTGCCTTGCAAAAACCTTAAAAAAAAGAAATTAGATGGTATGAATTTGTAATGTACCCCTTCAGCAGAGTTATTAGAATTTCTTCAGCTCCTAACAGTAGGAACAAAGGACTAGTGATGATTGGAAGAATCCAGAATTGAGATTTGGAAAGAGAAAAATCGGAGGAGAGGGTAAGGAATTCCAGGTCAGAAGACAGTATAGACTTGAAATGGCTCACCATTTGAGTTGAGGTTAGAGAAAAAGGAAAGTGAAGTCAGAACATGAGTACTGAGAAAGTACAGAGAAGTAAACATTTTGGAAGTCCTGTTGGAGGCAAAGAAGGCATATATCAAAAATGAAGCATAGGGAGGGTGGAGATGGGAGGTTATGGTCATATAAAGGAATGTGACTAGATCTTACCATTATCCACAGGGGTTCCACTTTTCTCATTAAGAAAGTAAAACCAAGGGGCGGAGCCAAGATGGCAACAAGAATGGATCCTGTTTTAGTTGCTCTCTCATAAATCTTCGGAACTAAGAACTTTAACTAAAAACCAAGGGGCGGAGCCAAGATGGCAACAAGAATGGATCCTGTTTTAGTTGCTCTCTCATAAATCTTCAGAACTAAGAACTTTAACTAAATTTTCAAGAGACAGAACCCACAGAGGGACCCAGGGAGGCAGTTCTCCTACACAAGGTAACCTGGAAAAGAGCAAAAAGGCTCTGCTCCCCGAGGTTGGAAGGGCGGCCCGCCAGAGGGGAGGCCCACCAGAGCAAAAGAACTTCAGCCTCCCAGAGGCAGCCCCAGGGCACTGGGAGCCAGCTCACAGCAGCGGGGGAGTTTCCTGAGCTACACCCCAGGGAGCAGCAGGCACAAATTGGGGGGAAAGCGGGGGACCTCTGCCAGAGTGAGCACGTGGAGCCCAGCCCTCAGGGCACACAGAGAGCAGTGTGGCCACTGCATTCCTGATCGAGGAAACAGAGAAACAGGCTGAGGCAGTAAGCAAGAGCCCCCAGGACATGAGCCCATTGAACCTAGGGAGGGGAGTGAAGAGAGACTGCAGAGCTCTGTCCTCTGCCCCTGGAACAGGACTCTGGGGCTCTGAACACATTTAGATCCAGATCGCAGTCTAGGCCCCCTGATAGAACAGCAGGCCCCCCCCCCATCTCAGCTCCATGGCAGAGGGGGGCGCATATGGTCATTCACAGACCAGGAGGGAGGACAGAGCCTCACACACTGAGATCCTTGTGGGGGTGTCCCAAAAGTTCAGGAAGCACCCCCAAAACAGGCTTAGGCTGGGAAAATGAGCAAGCAGAGAAACAAGAGGAACACCATTGAGAAATTCATTATCTAAGATCCAAGAAGGATCAATATACTCAGTCTGAAGATGAGGAAACACAAGCTCCTGCATCTAAAGACTCCAAGAAAAACAGAAATTGGATCAGGCTATGACAGAGCTCAAAAAAGACTTTGAAAATCAAATGAGGGAGTTAGAAGAAAAACTGGGAAAAGAAATGAGAGAGATGCAGGAAAAACATGAAAATGAAGTCAGCAGCCTAGTCAAGGAAATCCAAAAAAATGCTGAAGAAAATAGCATGCTAAAAAAACCAGCTTAGGTCAAATGGGTAAAACAGTTCAAAAAGTTATTGAGGAGAAGAATGCTTTAAAAAGCAGAATTGGACAGATGGAAAAAGAGATAAGAAAACTCTCTGAGGAAAATAAATCCTTCAGACAAAGAATAAAACTCAGGGAGATTGATGAGTTTATGAGAAATCAGGCCTCATTACTTCAAAAGCAAAAAAAATGAAAAATTAGAAGAAAATGTGAAACATCTCATTGAAAAAACAACTGATATGGAAAACAGATTTAGGAAAGATAATTTAAAAATTATTGAAATACCTGAAAGTCATGATCAGGAAAAGAGCCTTGACATCATTTTCAAAGAATTACTACAGGAAAATTGCCCTGATATCCTAGAAGCAGAGGGCAAAATAGAAATGGAGAGAATCCACAGATCCCCCCGAGAAAGAGATCCCAAAAAACCAACCCCCAGGAATATTATAGCCAAGTTCCAGAACTCCCAAGTCAAAGAGAAAATAGTACAATCAGCCAGAAGGACACAGTTCAAATATCATGGAGCTGCAGTCAGGATCACACAGGACTTAGCAGCAACTACATTGAAAGCTCATAGGGCTTGGAATATAATATGCCAGAAGGCAAAAGAGCTTAGAATGCAGCCAAGAATGAACTACCCAGCAAGGCTGAATGTTTTCTTCCAGGGAAAAAGATGGACTTTCAGTAAACCAGGGGAATTTCAAATGTTCCTGTTGGAATGGCCAGAGCTGAACAGAAGGTTTGATCTTCAAATACAGGACTTAGGTGAAACATAGAGATTGGAGGAGAAGGGGAAAATATGAGGGACTTAATGAGGATAAACTTCATGTATTCCTGCATAGAAAAATGACACTGATAATACTCATATGAACCTTCTCAGTTAATAGAGCAGGTAGAGTGAGCTTTTATAGTTGAAGCACAGGAGAAAGCTGAATTTGAAGATAAAATATGGTGTAAAAAATGGAGTCAATAGAAAAAAGGGAAATGTAATAGGAGAAAGAATAAGGAGAGGGGGAATAGGCCAAGATATTTCATATAATAAGATTTTTCTTTATTACAATGAGCTATCGCAATGATATGGAAGGGGGGAAGGCAAGGGGGAATGAGGGAATCTTCACTCTCATCAGAGGTATCTTAGGAGAGGAAACAGCATATATACTCAATGGGGTATAGACATCTGGAGTAAGAAGGAGGGAGGACAGGGGGAAGGGGGGGATGTGAGTGATGGAGGAGAGGATGGACCATGGGGGGAGAGCGGTCAGATATAACACATTTTCTCTTTTACTTCTTGCAATGGGCTGGGATTGGATGGCCTGTCTGGGACCATAGGGCCAGGTGGATGCTGGGCCTAAGGGGTGGTAGGGGGGCTCGGGGCCTCTTGGCCCCAGAGCCGGGGATCTGTCTGCTGTGCCACTCAGATACCCTACAGCAGAGTCTAAGTGAAAGGAGAGAGAAAATATAGTACATGGTAGTGGAGAAATAAGAAAGGAGGGAGTTGTGATCAGCAATGGCAATGGTGGAAAAATATGGAAGTAACTTTTGTGATGGACGTATCATAAAGAATGTGATCCACCCATGACAGAGTTGTTGGTGTTGGAACAAAGACTGAAGCACATATTTTATTATTATTATTATTATTTGGGGGGGGTACAGGGCAAATGGGGCTGGGTGGCCTGCCTGGGGCTGCATAGCAGGGTGATCATTGGATGTCTGAGGTCGGATTCGGACCTGAGTGCTCCTGGCTCAAGGTCCAATGCTCTGTCCGCCACCCAGCCACCCCTACTATTATTATTATTTTATTTTATTTGGGGTCTCTTTTTTTCTTTATTTTGATTTTTGCAGGGCAGTGGGGTTGGGGTGGCTTGCGTGTCACACGGCTGGGTGATTGTTGGGTGTATGGGTTTTGGATATGGGCTCAGGGGCTCCTGGCTCCAGAGCTGGTGTTCTGTCCATTGAGCCACCTGGCCATACCTACAATTATTACTATTATTTTTTTTAATTTTAATTTTTTCTCTCCCCTTTATCGCTCAAGCAAGTCTATATTTTTGGGGGGGAGGGGGTATTTTGTTTACTCTTAAACAAGAATATTTTATTAATTTATTAAAAAAGTTATTTGTACAAAATGAGAATAAATAAATAGTAAATATTAAAAAATAAATAAATATATTCAAATATATTCTATAATATCTACAAAAAAAAGTAAAACCATGGGGTGGTTAGGTGGCTCAGTGGATAGAGCATTGGCCCTGGAGTCAGGAGTACCTGAGTTCAAATCCAGACACAGACACTTAATAATTACCTAGCTGTGTGGCCTTGGGCAAGCCACTTAACTCCATTTGCCTTGTAAAAATAACCTAAAAAAAAAAAGTAAAACCTTTGTGGATAATGGTAAGATGTATATCATCTTCCTTATTTATGACTAAGGTAATGTAAAATGGTTGATCATGGAACTTAAGGATATTGAAGAAATGGAAGGTCAAGAAGTTTGAGGGGCATTCATATGCTGCTTGGACTTCAGTGAAACTTTAATGAGTGAAGGAAGTAAAGGGAGAGTCTGAAAGTGGCAATGAGGAGCAAGGAATTTTCCTAATTTCTCTCCAAGACTGTTATGAGAGAAGATACAACTAAGGTCAAAGAGGATAACCAGGGATGCCACATTGTCAAAAGAGACTGAAGCCTCAACAAGAGTAGTAAATGGAATGAGTTAAGAGTTAGAGGTTCAGATTAAAGGTATTTTTTGTTAAAGGATGAGAATTCCTGAGGGCACAGTGGAGAGAATGGGCAAGATTGGGTTGGTTTATATGTGGGGTATAGCTGAAAGAGATAGGAATAATAACATGAGCAGGATGCTAAGGACAGTTTTCTCCTAATGATGGGTGATTAAATAGTCATAGGGAGAGAAATAGTAGAATCAATAGGGGTCAGAGTGGGTGTCAGATAGGCACAGAAGTTCATATTCTCCAAGGGATATTGGAGAGGGATACAAGTCAAAAAGAAGGCATTAATGGCTGGACCTGAGTCTGGATTCCCAGGACCTCTTCTCTTCTGATGTGGCTAGCAGGAAAGGGATAATATTCCAAAAATGTAAAACTTAAAATATCTTTGAGAATTCAGCACACTGTTTTAAATCCAAAGCAACATAACAGATAACCACTTGTTCATAGCATTGACTCATAAAAATTCAAGAATAACACTGTAATAAATATCACAAATACTCAACTATTTCCAAATTATGTTAAATGAATGGCTTTCAAACTATGACTTTCAAGTAAAAAATTAAAACCTTATGGACACAGGGTAAGTATAGCTCATTTTTGTCATACTGTCAACTGCTGGAATTATTTTAGAGATTCTTTCACTGAACCTACAGAAACTGAGCTTACATCCCAATACTTTTATTCAATTATAAAAAGCAATTATTTTATTCACCAGGGCAATAATCCACAGAACAGTAAAAATTCAAAAATAATAGCAGAATAGTGACTACTAGTCCCAGGACCTTTTCCATCTGAACACCTTTAAAAAGGGGGGTAGAATGAGATTGATGATGATGATGATGATGATTGATAATGATAATAATGATGATGATGGTGGTAGTGGTGGTGGTGGTAGTGGTAGTGGTGATAGTGGTGGTGATGATGATGATGATGGACCTGGTGCTGCTGATGATGATGATGAAGGTTCACCTCCATATAGCACTTTACAAAGTGATTTCTCCACAATAACTCTAACAAAGTCCAAAGTAAAGATATTACCCACCCATTTTACAGAGAAGGAAGACAAAACTCACAGGGTTTTGTGCATGTATGTATGGCAAATGGGTAGGGGCATACAGCACTTTGTAGTAGGCAAAAGTCTATCAAATTGATATTTGTTTGGGAAGTTCCAAATGAGGCACCAAGTGTGTCTGAGGTTAAACAGAGCACTGTGAAGATGGTGCTAAAAAGGCATGTGTTGAGCTAAGTGAATAAGGCTCTGTCCAGGGTGAAGGTTGCAAAACCAGAGCAGGACCTGAATAGGGATAGCAGTCCCATGATCGCTGGACTCTGCAGTTTCAATTTTGTTGAAGCAATTATTTATCTCCCTTAAAGGCTTTGAATCAGTGGCTGACACTTTGGGAAGGGGTTGTCTCAACAGACTGGACAAAGACCCAATCAGATACTTTAACTTAGGGACTAGACTACAGGTGGGCTTAAAAGTCAGAACACAAGAGAAAAATTCCTGCAGAAAATTCATCCCAATTTTGTTCCTAAAAGAATGTAAACTATCATTAAGCTTCTCCAAATAAGAGATAGCTTGATGTAATGGAAAGAGTACTGGCCCTGGAGCAAGAACATCAAATTTTGCTTCATGTTACCTTGTAACTCAGCCCTAAAGTAGTGTCCCTTTCAGTAAAGCAAAAGGGTTTAGATGAGAGCAAAGGTTGTTGACCTAAGAGTCCCTGAACTTGGTTTTGGTTTATTTGTTTTTCTTAATATAGTTTGATAGCTCTTTCAATATAACTGGTTTCATTTGTAAACCCATGAAAAAACATTGCTTCTGACTTGGGAATCCATAAGCTTTACCAGACTGTCAAAGGGGACCATGACACAAAAATGGTTAAGAACCCCTAGACTAAATGATCACTAGACATCTATTTTTTGTTTCTTTGCACTCAAAAATAACTCATTTCTAAATTGCTTTAGAGTTTATAATCAAGGAAGCAAGTGTGTATTAATTGCCAGATATATTCCAGGCACTGTGTTTAGCCTTGGTGATAAAAATATGAAGAATGACAACATCCCTACTCTCAAAAAGTTTAAATTCCACAGAAGTTGGGGAGGGGAGAAGGAATCAAGGCAACATCAATCAACATCAATTGGTTAAGCACTTGCCATGAACTATTTGAGGTACTAGGGGAAGAAAAAGAAAGACAGAGAGGAAGGGAGGGAGGAAGGAAGGAAGGAAGGAAGGAAGGAAGGAAGGAAGGAAGGAAGGAAGGAAGGAAGGAAGGAAGGAAGGAAGGAAGGAAGGAAGGAAGGAAGGAGTTAGGGAGGAAGGAAGCCATGTGGATGATCCTTTGCTTCTCAGTGAGTTAAAGCCACCCAGAAATTTTCCTTAGTTTCTAAAATGCTAAGTTCTTCTGTATTTGCCAATGTTCAAGAAACTGGTCCGCCTCTATCTTAGATCCAAACTCTTTGGTATATTCCCTCTACTAAACTTTTAACAACCTTTAAAGTTCAGTTCAAGTGCTCATCCTACAAAAGATATTTTGTATATTCCTGATTCCCTCCCTGATTCCCATCCACTTCCAAAACCACTTTGTATTTATTTGGAATATATTGGAATATTTGGAATGGAAAAATTCATTTGTGAATTTCTTATATTTACTGAGCTATGAATCTATTATATGATCGCAATAAAATGTGAGCTTCTTGGAGCCATATATTATTTCATTTTTGCATTTTTATAACCAATACCTAGTTTTAGTTTGTCCTTGTGACTTGCCATATTTTCCAGAAAAACTGGAAGAGGCCTTGAATGTGTCAAGGACAAAGCCACCCTGCCACAACTACCCTAAGCTGACATAATTTATTTCACCCCAAGTTGGACTCCCTTTGTGTCTTTGAGAGTCAGGTGATTAGCGTACAGTAGATGCTTAATAAGTGATTGATTGGAGAGGCAAAGGTTTGAAATCATTGTAAATGTGCTTGGGAATCCCAAAGAGTTAAAATAATAGGGTTGCTGAGTGTCAGTTAAGATCCAGTAGCATATGATATGATGAGTGCAGCCAGCATGGTTGCATGAATTTGTCCAATAATATCTAGCAATCCAGGAGAAGGATAAAAGAACTCAGAGGTTGGCATTTATCCAGAGTTGAGGTTTAGTAAGGTAAGAACAACTAAAGGTCAAGGGGATTGGGGATTCTAAGGTAGGGGCTATAAAACTATTGAAGTAGTGATAGGGAGATGTGAAGTCAGAGTGGCGGAGATAGTCTGGGAGAATGGGAAAAGGTCAAGGGACTGATGAGCACAATAAGAGTGAAGAGGAGGATTAGTATGAGTGAGTGACTGGGAAAAGTGGAAAGATAGTGAACTATGGTCAGAGACTGCCATGGCAAGAGGCAGCAATGGTGTAGTCAATAGAAATCAAACTGGGCTTGGGCTTCAGATCTCTGAGTTTAATCTTAGTTCCCTCCAAACCATGTTTCCTTAACTCAAACAAATAAACCTAAATAAATAAATAAACCATTTCACAGTTCTAACAATAGTCAGTTAGTGTTTCAATTTTTCCACTTCCCCTCCAACATTTGTCACAATTATTTTGCATAATTTGATAAATGTAAAATGGTACCTCAAGGTTGTTTTAATTTGAATTTCTTTGTTCAATAATGATTTAGAGCATTTTTTTCATTTGATTATGTATTGCTTTGATTTCTTCATTAGAAAACTTATTTTTATCCTTTGATCATTCATCAACTGGGGAATGATTCATATTCTTAAAGATTCAACAACAACAAAGTTCTTTATATATTTGAGGTGTGGTATCTTTATCTGAGAAATTGTCTATAAATTTTTTACCAATTTTCTTCTTTCCTTCTGATCTTGGCTACATTTGTTTTATTTGTACAAACCCTTTTTATTTAATGTAATTGAAATTATCCATTTTACACTTCATTTTGCTTTCTATTTCTTGTTCATAAGTCTGCTTAGTTCAGAGAATGAGGGATTGATTACATGGGGTATGTCGGGGGTTGAGTTGTATTGTATTGGGGACAAGAGAATTCATAATGAGTGGCTTCTATTCTCTGCTTTGAAATGTCTCAGATTGTTAGGATCAGTTTTGTACGAAAATCTTCCTTTTTGCAACTTCTAGACATTGTTCATAGTTATGTCCTGGGGAGAGAGGGATTCATAACAACTCAAATAATACTGCTTCCAAAAGACAGCACTTAAAACATGCTAAGGAATTATAGAATTAAAATGAACCTCAATAGTCATCCAGTTCAATTTATAACTGAAAATAAATTTCTCCTCCATAAACTTATCAAATAGTCCCCCAAACTTCATTTTAAAAAAAAGGAGAGCCTGTTACTTCCTTGAGCAGCCCTCTTCACCTTTATTTTTTAATTATTTATTTATTTTATTAAAGATATTATTTGAGTTTTACAGTTTTCCCCCAATCTTGTTTCCCTCCCCCTACCCCACCCCCAAAGAAAGCAATCTGTCAGTCTTTACTTTGTTTCCATGTTGTACATTGATCTAAATTGAGTGTGATGAGAGAGAAGTCATATCCTTAAGGAAGAGACAAAAAGTCTAAGAGATAAGATCAGACAATAAGATACCTGTTTTTTTCTAAATTAAAGGGAATAGTCCTTGAACTTTGTTCAAGGCTCTTTATCTGGCCACAGATGGCACTCTCCTTTGAAGACAACCCAAAATTGTTCCCAATTGTTGCACTGATGGAATGAGCGGGTCCTTCAAGGTTGAACATCACTCCCATGTTGCTATTAGGGTGTACAGTGTTTTGCTGGTTCTGCTCATCTCACTCAGCATCAGTTCATGCAAATCCCTCCAGGCTTCCCTGAAATCCCATCCCTCCTGGTTTCCAATAGAACAATAGTGTTCCATGACATACATATACCACAGTTTCCTAAGTCATTCCCCAATTGAAGGACATTTACTTGATTTCCAATTCTTTGTCACCACAAACAGGGCTGCTATAAATATTTTTGTACAAGTGATGTTTTTACCCTTTTTCATCATCTCTTCCAGTAGTGGTATTGCTGGGTCAAAGGGTATGGACATTTTTGTTGCCCTTTGGGCGTAGTTCCAAATAGCTCTCCAGAAGGGTTGGATGAGTTCACAGCTCCAGCAACAGTAGAATAGTGTCCCAGATTTCCCACAACCCTCCCAACAATGATCATTATCTTTTCTGGTCATGTTGGCCAGTCTGAGAGGTGTGAGGTGGTACCTCAGAGAAGCTTTAATTTGCATTTCTCTAATAATTAATGATTTAGAGCAATTTTTCATATGGCTATGGATTGCTTTGATCTCCTCATCTGTAAATTGCCTTTGCATATCCTTTGACCATTTGTCAATTGGGGAATGGCTTTTTGTTTTAAAAATATGACTCAGTTCTCTGTATATTTTAGAAATGAGTCCTTTGTCAGAATCATTAGCTGTAAAGCCTCCACCTTTTAAGTTGCTGTCTTTGTTTATTCTTTGCTCTTGAAGAAGACTGTGACATCAGGGAGGTAATGTCATGACATGCAAATAAATTTGATAGCTTTAATGGTTAGGAAGTTTTTTCCTAACATCAGTACTTAATTCAACTCTTTGTAACTCATACATTACTACTACCTCAGCCCTCTAGGTCAAAAAAAAAAAACGCAAGACTAATTCTTTCTTCAAATGACAGCCCCTCAAATACTGAAGACAGGGGTCACATCCAACTTAAGTAAATTTCCCCAGTTCCTTCAACCAACACTTATATAGTATTTACGTAAGATACATCCTAATTCTAATCACCCTCTTTGGGACACTTATCAGCTTATCAATATCCTTCCTAAAATGTGACACTCAGAATTGAATACAGCACTCCAGATGTGCTCTAACTAGGTCAGGGAATAGCAGGGTATTATCTTTATCCCTGGAAAGTATGCCTTTCTTAATATAACCTAAGATTTCATTAGATTTCCCCTGTCAGTATTATTTGGAATCCTGACTGTTTTCCAGTTCATTAAATATCCTTCCTAGTTTATGCTATCTGCAAACTTGATAAGTATGCCATTTCCATCTTTCCTCAGGACATTTATAAAGATGCTAAATAGTATAGAGCCAAACACAGATTCCCTGGGATATTCAGCTAGAGATTCCTAAGTTAAAGTGTATAGTTTATGCTTGCTATCAAATTATCCAAATTGCCAGGAAATAGATAACATTCTGAAAATTGTACTAAGATAAGGAAAAGGACTTTAAATTCAACAAAGACACACTTGGGTCCAATCCAGACTATGGTCACATCTGAGACAACACATTGAGATGACTCATTACCTTCACATATTACCCTAAAGTATGTAGACACAAAAAAAATGCAAATAAGCATGGGATGACTGACCGGACTATAGCAAATTCTCTTGTGAAATGGGGTATGTAATGAGGAGTCCAATGTATATAGAGCAGAAGCTGCTGAATGTTCTGCCACCCACATATTTCACTGAAACTCCAATAGGACTTCACTTTTCTTTTAAGCTCATGTTTAAATTGTGATATACAATAAAGGAAAGGATTGCAGTATAAATTTTTGTGTGTGGTTGGATGTATCTATATCTGTGTGTCTGTATAATTGTGTGAAATGCAAATACATATTAAAACTGAGGAAGCTTCTAATATCCTCTCTATTATTAAAACTTACTTCAATAACAGTGAACACAAGCTCATTTATGTAAAGTACTCCTTCTTTCTCTTCTAATCTGAACTCACCTATGCCTATTTTTGTAGTTCAACTTTTCCTATGTTTTTCCATACATCAGGAGTGTGGGAAGCTTGATTCAAGTCTTTTTTTAAAAAAAAACATTTTAAGTGTGAAATCTGGATACAGGTCATAATTCAACCCAAGAGAATAGATAAGGTTGCCAAGTAAAGAATATGAAAGAAGAAGAGAGCCAAGGAAAGAACTTTGGACATCATAGGAGGCATAAGAATGACAATGAATCAGTGAAGGACACTTAAACAAAGTCTAGTTAGGAAGAGAAAGAAGAGTATCACAAAATATAATAGAATACAGGGTATTTGGGAAGAAATCATGATTGATTTTGAATATTGCAGAAAGGTCAAGAAAAAAAGGTTGACTAAGAAAAGATCATTTGGGGCGGCTAGGTGGCATAGTGGATAAAGCACTGGCCTTGGAATCAGGAATACCTGGCTTCAAATCCGGTCTCAGAGACTTAATAATTACCTAGCTGTGTGGCCCTGGGCAAGCCACTTAACCCCATTTGCCTTGCAAAAAAAAAAAAAAAAAAGATCATTTAATTTAAATTCAGTGACCTGTGAGTCAAAAATCCTTATGACAGGAATTGAAGATTAAGCAGATGGTGAGAAAGTAGAAAATCCAGTATTGAAAATTATTTCTAGGAACCTAACAGTGAAAAAGAGAAGTTTTAGAATTTTAGATGAGAACAAATGAGGAGAGAATTGATAAAAAAAACATAAAGGTTTTAAGTCAGCAAGTACATGAGTTGAAGGAGTTCCCATCAGATTGCATCAGTATTCTGAACAAAGTGGGTGAGGTCATCTGTTGCAAGTGGAAGTGGGGGGGGGGGATGATGGGACCACACACATGGCTAGATAATTCACATCTCTGTTACTGCAGAACCCTTGTGGTATCCTCATATCGCCCCCCAAGAATGCAGCATCTCTCCTGGGCAGGTCCCTGCCTGGATCTCTCTGGAGTTGCAAAAAGGGATAAGGTTTGTAAAAACCTCTATTGGGAATGTGATAAGGAGACATGGGAGACTGACCCCAAGAGATGACTAAGATAAGGACTATTATACAGTTAATGAAGACCCAATGTAGGTTACAGAACATAAACTTGACGTGCATTCAAACAGCTCTAAGCTTTACATCCTCTAAAGTCCACAGATGTTGTCTTTTTCCCCAAGACCAAATGAGACATAGCCAGAGGTCAGTATATAGGGTCATTGTATATGGTCATTTGCTGCCAAGAGAGTTGTCATCTGGACCAAAAATCTTCGCTCAAGCTGTTTCTAGTAAAAATAAAACATAAATTCTGGCTCATATGGTGATTGAGAGAAATGGGAAGGAGGAAGGGGGTTTTTTTAAGGGGTTTTTTTTGCAAGGCAAATGGGGTTAAGTGGCTTGCCCAGGGCCACACAGCTAGGTATTTATTAAGTGTCTGAGACTGGATTTGAACCCAGGTACTCCTGACTCCAAGGCCAGTGCTTTATCCACTAAGCCACCTAGCCACCCCAGGAGGAAGGATTTCTATTGAAAAGCTGGCAACTGATGGAAAGGAAACTAATTCTGATCTGGTTTCCCTTTTAACTTAGAACTGTCTGGATATCAAGGGTGCCTGAGGAGATATTTGATTCAGATAAATAATCTTATCTTCTATGATAGTAATGCTAGACTTTGGATATTTAGTAATTGTAAATGATGGGAATGAAAACAATGAGGTGTTGAGGAAAGAAATCTGGATTTAGAGGCACAAGACTGGAATTTAATTGATTAACCAATCAATCAGCCAACAAAGTATTTATTGAATACTTGCTATATGTCAGTCACTACTAGTCTTTGATGATATAAAAACAAAAAAAAGTAGTCCCTATCCTCAAGGATCTTACAGTCTTTAAGAGTAAGCAATTGTAATCAATGTAGATACCCATCAATTAGAGAATACACAACATATGGTACAAGAATGTAATGGAACATTACTATGCCAAAAGAATATTGAATAGGAAATTTTCATGAATAATATAAAAAATTGTATATGAAATGATACAGAAGAAACTAAACAGAATCAAGAAAACAAAGTACACATTGACTACAATAATGTAAACCGAAAAAAAACCCCAAAAAGTATCCTTTTGAGTTATCCTCACACCCAGAAGAGACCCCCCTGAAGATGACCACCCCATGTTCAAGATATCATTGTGAGACCACCCCTTCAAACTGTAGCTCACAAGCCCCCATTTATGCAGCTACTCTCAATAGTCAGCCATATATTTGTAGATTCATACATATAAGGAAGACACACAGTTAAGCCAACTCATCTCTGGCACTGCAGGAAACTGTTCTTTTTTGATCTTGCAGTTTCATACTGCTGCTCCCAAGTGCAGTATCTCTACCAATCAGGACACTGGGTTCTCTGGATATGCTCTTCTCTAAAGTTTCAATCTAATTCTACAACTATACTCTGTATCTGCTTACCACTGGGCACAGAACTCATTATTGCTACAAGAAACATTGATTTGATGGGATACCAAGTAAAAATGGGGGGGACAGAGAAAAATAGAGAAAAACTTCACATTTCCTAAAGCAGTTTCCCCTCATTAATCAAGGTCTGAAAGAAGCAAACCCTTTATAGATGAGTCACTTTAAAGTCTAAAAGGGGTGAACTCTTACATCTTATGTCTATCGCCTATTCTTTAATTCCTATAATTTCATCAGATGGGTTGGGTGAAGCAACTAATCAGGTATCCCTTGATCAGCCCCAGCTCTTTGATAGAAAGAATAACTTAACATAGTGCCTATCACATAGTAGGTGCTTGATAAATCTTTATTTATTGATAACTAAATACTGTATAATTATGTTTGTCCGAGGGAAGAGTTGAGAAATTGTACTTTTCTCTCTTCTTTGAAGAGGTAGGGAACTATGGATGAGAAATATTGCTGTCAGGAATGGTTGATTTGTTTACTGGTTTTTCTGAACTTTTTTCCCCTCTTCATTTTTTTTGTTCTCTGTTAAAACGATGGCTCATTGTGTAGAAGAAAGTAAAGAAACATATTCAGAAATGACTGGAATTTTAAAAATTATATCTATCATCTATATGTGTGTATTTTAAAAAAGGCAAGGTGGGAAAGGAGACCTAACAGTAACCCTAGTAGAGAGGTTTGCGACAGCTCTAAGATGCAATCAAATAAGGAGACAGACCCTGTAGGGGAAAAGACCCCAGATCATTACTCTGGGACAGGGAGATCCAAAGCTATATTTAGCTGGGTTCTATTGATTGAATATATAGCTTTAGTATTTTCAACTCTGCACCTAAGAGGGAAATATAAATATGGTCATCTTCTGTATTTTCTACGTGAGCTATTGCATGGGGATGCCATGAAGTTATTTCCCCACTAATGAGCTTAGCCTCAGACACCCAAAAGACAATTTAAACAAAGGAGGTACTCCCTTCTTCCTGCACAGAAGGGGAGGGACAACAATCTTTGTGTATTATGGGCCTCAAAGAACATCCCCCACAGGCTCTGGAGAACTTTCCATGTCACTTAAGAGATGGGAAGAAGGACCAAATGAATGGCCAGTGTCAGCTGATTTATGAATAATGCATTCTTCCCAACTGACTCATTGAGCTTTAGAAAAGGAAATTTCTACAGAACTGTATATTTCATAGACATTTCAGAGATAGGGGAAGGCTGACCTTATGACAAAACTACTATATGTTTATGTGTCTTTGAATAAACACTAGAGGATTAAGCTACTTGATCTGCTCCCCCTTGTTTCTGCTCTCCAACTGCCCCTAAAATAAGCCTCTTTTCTCCATAGAGGATACATTTCCTGTTACTTAGGAATATGATGATATGATAGTCATAAAATCAGATAGAACTTTAAAACACAGACTGTCAAAGTTGGGAAGGGACATTTGGAAAAAAGTTAGAGCTGGAAGAGTCTTCAGAGATCATTCTACAGATAAGGAAACTGAGGGCCATACTTTTACTTTTATTGAAGCCCATGGTTTCTCTAGATCACTACAGTACTTGGTGGAGAGTAAGATGTATAAAGACTGAAAAGATAGGAGAAAGGTAGATTATTAATGGCTTTATCAGAGGACTTTGCATTTGCCCTTAGAGCTGATAAGGAACACTGGGGTTTGCTGAGTGATCAAAACTGTGCATTAGGAAAACTACCTAAAATAGAAAGAGTCATGAGACAGGTAATTGTAATAATCAATATAATGCCCATTATTAAAGTCATCTGATGCATTATCATTGAATGATATAACCAATGGTTCTTGAAAGCTTTGCCACTATGGATACTTGGTATATTGTCTGAGGACAGTCGGTCAGGGGGGAGAAACTCATCTCCTGAGGGTTGTACCAATACACATGAATCAAAGATTTTTCAAATACTGAAGTTTTTGCAATAGTTAAAAGAAGGCAAGCTGTGAATAATCAAATGAAAGAATGATCCAAATTGCTAAAAATAAGATAAATGCATATTAAAATACTCCAAGATTTTATCTTATATCCTGCAGATTCACTGAAGTGACAAAAAAGGAATTGTTGGAGAGGTTGTGCATAGAAAGTCACATTAATGCAGTTGGTGAGCTGTGAATTGTAATGTTTTTGGAACTATACCCCAAAAGTCATCAAAAGGTACAAACAAGGGCAGCCAGGTAACACAATACATAGAGCACTGGCCCTGGAATCAGGAGCACCTGAGTTCAAATCCAACCTCAGACACTTAGTAATTATCTAGTTGTGTGACCTTGGGCAAGTCACTTAACCCTATTGTCTTGCAAAACAAAATCCAAAAAATGCGCATACAAACACTTTGACTAGGCAAATAGTATATATATGACCTCAAAGAAATCTCATATAAACAAAAAATAATATACATCACTTTTTTGTAGTAAAGTGTAGCATATGGCATCAATTAGGGAAAAGTTGAAGAAATTACAGTATACAAATATAAGAAAAGGTTGCTATGTCGTAAGAAATAGGCAATATGACAGAATCAGAAAAACCTTAGGAAAGTGATAGAAAGTGAAGTGAAAAGACCCAGGAGAAATAATTACATAAGTATAATAATAAAAAGGAAACCAATTTCAACAGACTTTAGAGTTCTGATCAATATTGTTCAGTTTTAAAGCCAGATTTGAACTCATTGAGACTTCCTGACTCCAGGCCCTACACTGAATCCATCTAATTGCCACCTTATTAGGACTCAGAATACTGATATTGAAACATACTTCCCAATTTTTGGCAGAGATATGCAGAAAGAGATGCAGTCAGTCATAATATTGGTTTTACTTTATTTTAACTATTGGTTACATAAAAGAGAACAGGTGGGAGGGAGATGAGGTAAGAAGGAGATAGTGGATAATGATAGCTATACAAAAGAAGAAGAGAAAAGAGAGCACCAATAAAACATTTAAAAATTTATACAGAAATTCGGGAGGCTAGGTGGCGCAGTGGATAAAGCACCAGCCCGGTACCTGGGTTCAAATCCAGTCTCAGACACTTAATAATTACCTAGCTATGTGGCCTTGGGCAAGCCACTTAACCCCCATTTGCTTTGCAAAAACCTAAAAAAATCATACAGGAAAGCAGAAGTTCAGAAAAGGACAAAAACATTCACTATACCTATAGATATACATGTATATTTGTGCATTAATGCATATATGTGTGTGCTACCTGCAAAGTATGTAACTGAATTTTACAGTTCCATCTAAAATTCCATATATAATTCTCTTTTCTGTTTCCTTGTTTTTGAAATGTTCATATTTATTGATGTTAAGTTCACATTTTTATTTGTTTGTTTGTTTGTTTTTAGGGTTTTTTGCAAGGCAATGGAGTTAAGTGGCTTGCCCAAGGCCACACAGCTAGGTAATTACTAAGTGTCTGAGGTGGGATTTGAACTCAGGTACTTTTGACTCCAGGGCCAGTGCTCTATCCACTGCACCACCTAACTGCTCCAAGTTCACATTTTTAAAAGACCATTTTAAAATATACTTTCCCTCACATTTGATTTTTCCCAAAAGAATGAATTATATTTTCAATTCCAGAATCCCTCCAATGATGGTTTTTGAATTATGGAATAAAAACATCTCTGCAGAATTAACTTGAAATGGGACAGAAATATCAGGAGTAAGTAACTTGCAACACTTTGCAAATTAGGAATGACATGGAAGGAGTGGAATAATGAATGTCATCAAAGAACTGTGTGGTTGGAGAAAGAATTGATCTGACCACATAGTAAAGCAAGAGATAATGTATGTACTCCACTGATATCCAGGCAATGTGAGGATAACCAGAGCAAGGCCCCTAGCATGTTGAATAGATTCCTGGCAGTGGATTTTTCAGCAGAACATAAAGAATCACACAAGTCAGGTAGCCATGGAGGGATTCTATTCTATATTACTGGAAAGAATGGCTAAATCAATGAGATGGAGCCACAGCCCCATCAAAGTAGAAGAGAGATGTTGATGCTTTCACTTGACAGATGAGAAAATTGAGTCATAGAAAAGTTAAGTGACTTGTCTAAATGATCTACAACTCCTAGCTTCAAGATCATGGAATACCTCTGATATTAAAATCCTTTGCATTGGTCAATAAATATTTTGTTTTTGTTTTTTTTTAATTCTTGAGGCAAGGGAGAAAAAAGTGGTTGCTAAAATAAAAATTAAAGACCAGCAGAACACCACTCCCTGCAAGGAAGGGGGAAATCTGTATTTTGCTGGATGGTTATTTGACAATTGTAAGGAGGATCTGGCAATAGAGCTGGAGAATTAAGGAGATATGATGTTTTAAATTAGGTTCCTGGGAAATATTTACCTAGAATATATTTACCTAGCTGGTACAGTGGAAAGACCCTAGATTCAGAGTCAGAAGAAATAGATTAAAATTATTCCCCTATCATTTTTATACATGTAATTTTAGACAACTCACTTTAACCTTATTCAAGCTGACTAAGCCTGATACAAAGTAGCTGCGTAAAAATAATGTAATAATGTTTGTCCTTCATTCTCAAAGAAGATCCCAGCTTCAAGGAGGTGATGCCATGACAAGCATATGAATTGGATTGAAGTGAGGGGACCTGTGAAACGTCACCAGCCTCACCTTCTCCTCCCGAGTCATCTGAATCCAGTGGCCAAATATGGCTCAGAACAACTGCAGATGGCCCAGGATGCAAGGCAATCAGGGTTAAGTGACTTGCCCAAAGTCACATAGCTATTAAGAGTCAAGAGTCTGAGGCTGGGTCCAAACTCCGGCCTCCTGACTCCAAGGCCAGTGCCACTGTGCCACCTTAGCAACTTAATAGATTCTTATTAACTAATTGACTGGGGATGGAGGGGGGATTGGGTTGGAAAGGGAGGGTTTTCATTTGGGGGATAGGTCCAGGATAGCCATGCTTTATTCCCATCCCCCAGCCTGTCATATTTCTGTCTCCCCATACCACCAAATAAGTCTTCTCATTTCACCTCCCTTTTATGTGTTGACTTCTCGCATTAGAATGTAAGCTCCCAGGGCAGCTAGATGGCACAGAAGATAGAGCACCGGCCCTGGACTCAGGAGTACCTAAGTTCAAATCCAGCCTCAGACACTTAATAATTACCTAGCTGATTACCTAGCTGTGTGGCCTTGAGCAAGCCACTTAACCCCATTGCCTTGCTAAAACCTAAAAAGAAAAAAAAAGTGAGTAGAAGGTAAGCTCCTTGTATTTGCATTAATAACACTTAGAATAGTGCCTGGAATTATAGTAAATGCTTAGAACTTAAGAAATAATTGATTCCTTGCCTTAGCCTCTCTGGGTCTCAGTTTCCTCACCTAGAAGATGAAGGAGTTAATGATTTGTAAATCATCAGTAAAAGGACTAGATGATTTGTAAAATCTCTCCCAGTCCTATCTCTAGGAGCCTAGAAGACTTTTGTGACTAGTAGGCTCAAACTGATACAGAATTTTTCCGCATAATACCCACAAAGTATATAGAGCAGATATTATTTCCATTTTTTAGTTGAGAAAAATGAGGTTCAGAAGAGATAAATGACCAACCCAAGGTCACAAAGTTAGAAAGTGTTAGAACCAGTATCTAAATTCTAAGCTCTGACACTAAGCTAAGTTTGTGACACTTTGAGGAAACTGCCTCTTTCCACCACCACTCATTAACTAAAGATAATTTATTAGTTAAAAGGCAATTCTTTCTGATGGGACGAGAACTTTCACGGCAGGCTTCTGAAGACAGAATACTGGCTTCTGCACCTCTCCCAGCTGTTTCCGGCCACACTAAGTACCCAAGTTTGAAAATAACTTTTGGAAGACAGCAGGCAGGAATGGTGTCCCCAGCCAACTGAAGTGATTACAGGCACATTCCCTCATCCCTAGGACTTGTTATCCGTACATTGTGTCAAGAGGGTTGAAATCTCACATCATGTTTTTACGCATGATAAACACATTTTCACAAGCTGGACCAGCTGCCACTGTTGATATTACTGTCATTTTCCCCCTTTGGACCCTCCTCCCCACTCCCAGCCCTGCCTTCTCCCAAGTTTAATACAATTCAAGACCATTTTTAAAAGCTTGATGAAGTGCCCACTATGTGCCCAAGACTATGCTAAGCTTTGGGGATACAAAGACAAAATGTAAGAGTCTCTGTCCAAATAGAGCTTGTATTCCACTGGGATGAGGTAGGCATATGGAGATAGAGTAAATAAATACAAAATTTATACAAAATAATTTGGGATAAAGGTATTACTATAACAACTGGAGTTGGGGGATCATGAAAGATTTTAGGTAGGAG
Organism: Macrotis lagotis; assembly: GCF_037893015.1. NCBI lineage: Eukaryota > Metazoa > Chordata > Mammalia > Peramelemorphia > Peramelidae > Macrotis > Macrotis lagotis. The sequence goes on from NC_133658.1 coordinate 129,058,751, forward strand.
ATGATACTTGAACTGTCACCTTTCAGGGAGTTAGGCATCCTAAGTGGTACAGGTGAGAAAATTAAAGGCATTTCAGTCACGGGGAATGAGCTGAACAAAGGAACAGGATGGAGAAATGATATATTTTGTATGAAATCCTTGCAGTTAAAACTAGAAAGGAAGAATAACTGGAGATTTCCAACAAGATTTCCTCAGGTATGAGTAGATAACTAGAATCAATGGGTGTTTAGAGGTAATAGTTGCATAGAAGCAGATTGTGACTCAGATATTTGGGACTGTCCCAATCTCAGATGTTCATTAGTGAGTTCCTTGACTTCAGAGGTCCTCTAGACATGACTAGAAGACCGCATGTTGGAGAAGGAATTCTTCTTCAGACATGAATTAGACTAGAAGACCTAGGAGATCCCTTGGAAGGGATCTTAAAGTTGGAACTTAAGATTCTATAAAGGTCTTAAAGAGAGAGCCTTCTTGTTTGGGTTCCTCATCAGCATAAAACTCACAGAATCAAGATTTAAGATGTAAAATACCAAACAAATGACACTGTTGGAAGTCTCTACATTACAAACTAGGAAACTAAAATTCACAGGGGTGAACTGCCCAAGATCAAACATGTAAAAACAGGCAAAACTGAAATTCATGTCCAGGTTCTCAGACCCAAGAACCAGTGACCATTCTTTTACAAAATGCTATGATTGTGATGGAACATTACTGTACTATAAGAAATTCTGAGCTTGATGATCCTAGAAAAACAAGGAAAGACTTACACAAAATAATAAAGAGCGAAGTGAACAGTCAAGAGTACATTGGATATGGTAAAAAATAATACTATATTAAGAACAACTTTGAGTGAATAAGTCATTTTGACTACTATAAATATCCAAATTAACTACAAAGGACGTATGAAGGAAGACACCATCTGCATCCAGAAAAAGAATGGATAAATAGAAGTATATATAGAATGATTTTACTAAATAGGTAATGAGAGAGAGAGAGAGACAGAGAGAGACAGAGAGAGACAGAGAGAGAGACAGAGAGAGAGAGAAAGAGAGAGAGAAAGAGAAATTTAAGAGGTCACCCATGGATATCCAGGGATGACTTAGATGAAGCACAAGCAAAGGAGAATGAGGACTAATCAGACATATAAGAGGAAAATCAGAAAAAAAAAACAGAATTACAAAAATTTAGTGAGGAAAGAGAGGAGAAAAAAGTAAATAACAGTGTCAAGTATTGAGAGACTATTAGGTTTGGCAGATATATCAACATTAACTTTGGAAAAAGCAATTCCAATTGAGTAATGATTTAATAAGTCATTTTTAGACAATTTAGCAGAAAAATAAGAGGATAGAAAATGGAAGCATTGGATATAAATGGCTTTCTCAAGGAATTTGACCAAGAAGAGGAGACAAGATAGAGGGAATTATCTAGAAGGGATGGTAAGATCGAAAAAAGGTTTTGTTTTATTTTATTGGGGGCAGGGGATAGGAGAGACATGGGGGTACTTGTAGGCAGTAGAAAGGAATCAGTAGAAAGGGAGATAATGAAAATTAGAGAATAGAGATGATAGTGGAGTCAATCTACTGTGGAACTTGGGAGGATATAGAATCAAGGGAGGAATATAGAAGAAGTTAGCCTTGGCAAGGAAAAGGACCACCTCCTAGAGTGAGGCATCAGTGAAGGAGGAGATATTGGCAGAAGTGATGTGAGAAAAACAAAAGGGGGGTTCTCCACAAATGGTCTCAGTTTTTCAATTAAATATGAGAATATGTGGGGAGGGAAGAAAACTAGAGGAGAAAGAGGAAGTTTTAGGAGAAATATGAAAGCAAAAAGTTTTATCCAATCCCCTTAATTTTAATCTTTTCTCCAGGATAATCTCCAATTTATCCTGCATACATTTTGTTTCTACATAGTTATTTGTGTGTTGTCTTCCCCCATTAGATTGTAAACTTTAAGCAAGGCCTGTTTTTTGCCTTTCTTCATAACAGCAATGCTTTCCTGGTACAAATAAGCACTTAATAATGCTTATTGAAGGAAGTGTTGGAGGTGGAGAATGAGATATCTAACATGTTAGGGAGATATCGAATGATTGCTTTACTGCAGTGAGCCTAAGGAAAAAATTGAGGGTAGAGGGAATGAAGCTCATAGTATGGAAGAAGAATCAGGTTAAGGTTTTAAGGGAAAGGGTGAAGCAATAAACATTATGCTCTAAAAAGGAAAGATTAACTCCTGCTACTTCCTTCAAGAGACCTTTCCTGGTGCCTCTCATTTATTTCCTTCCCCAAACAATTTAACTTTTTTTTGTAAATATCTTTATTTACTTGCCTGACTTTACTCACATCCATCTCCTTTAAAAATGTGAATTCCTTGAGACTAGGGACTATCAATGGTAGCTAGTCCAATTTCTGGAGCACAATAAATCTTTAAAAAATGTTTATTTAATTTAATAAGTACTCAAACTCAGATCTCCTTTCTCCAAGTCTAACACTTCCTTCATTCCCTCTAGATATATAATGTAAAATTTCATTCTGTATTCAAATTATGTCAGGACCACTAATTTGACTGATTTCATTTTCACTGAGTTGGTTGGTTTGACTGTCCTGACCTAATGACAAGTCATTTTGGTATCACATAAATATAATCTGAATGCTTTCTTTGGTATCAAACAAATTATTTTTTCTAAAAAAACTAATTAAAAGCAGGTAGGAGCTTATATTTACTCTTTTTACCTTCTTTTATATTTTCCCTCTATTAAGGATCCTACCAAAAATTGAATAATCCAGCTTATCTACTTCTTTATTTTTTTTCACAAGGCAATGGGATTAAGTGACTTGTCCAAGGTCACACAGTTAAGAAATTATGAAATGTCTGAGGCCAGATTTGATACTCAGGTCCTTTTGACTCCAGGGTTGGAGCTCCATCTACTGCACCACCTTAGTTACCCCTTCAAAAACACCTACTTTAACTAAATTGTTTTCTTATACTTCTTTACTTCAATGGACCTGTCATTTTATGGAGTTAGGTACTTCTTTCAATGGTACAAATTGTAGTCTATTCATTACTTCAAATCTTTTTTAAAATTTGTGTGTGTTCCCCAAGAGATCTTTCATAAAGGATCTATAAAATGTAAGAGAGGTCTTTCTTTAGGCTTTTAACATTCTGTGGCAATTAAGAAGACTAAACAAATTGCCATAAAATCAATATAATATTGGGGCAGTTAGGTAGTACAGTGGATAGAGTACTGGCCTTGAAGTCAGGAGGACCCAAGTTCAAATTCAACCTCAGACACTTAATAATTGCCTAGCTATGTGACCTTGGGCAAGTCACTTAACCCTATTGCCTTAAATAAATAAAAACTTTTTTTAAAAAAATTTTAAAAATTTAATATAACATTATTGCAATGGAATGAAATATTTTTGTACCAAAACAAATGATGAGCATGAAGAATTCAGAGAAACATAGTAAGACTTGTGTAAGTTGGTGCAGAGTAAAATAAAAAGACCAGGACAATAATTTTTAGGTAGATTACAATAGTATTGAGGAACCCAGTAACAAAAATGTCAAGATTCTGATGGTGCAGTGACCAACTGTGACTTCAGAGTCACCAACAGTATGGCATATCTTCTATCTCTTGGAAGAATACAGTATATATTCCAATATGGCCAATGTGTTAATTTGATTTGTTTGTGTATGTAACCTCAATCCCAAAGACCATTGGTATGGGATTCTTTCCTCATTGGTACAGGTGAATGTCATATCCTATGTGAGAAACAATGTGAAATTTGTGAAAGGAAAGTTCTTCATTCTTCTTTGAGTTTTTCTTCAAATAACTGAGTCACTTTAGGCTCTGTAGTCCCTGGCTTCTGTCTTTAAGAGAAGAGATGGAAGATACCACCTGTATTTCATGCTACTGAAGAAAAAGACTGGGGGAAAAAAAGAAAAACTAACATGAAAGGAGCCAGAAATATCCATGAAGAGAATCCCAAAGAAAAGTGAAGAGCTTTCCTCCCTTCTTCTTTCCTCAACTCCATTCTGCCCCTACCAAAGAGCAGAGTCTTCATCTACTCCAGTGAGATCATCTATTCCAATGGTCATTGAGACTGAGGTTTTACTTAATTGCATTTCTTTGTTACAAGAAATCATTTTACTGGAGATGAGGTGAACATCATGGAGAACTGACAACAATATTTTGAATTTTTTTAATAACACTAAAAAAGAGCATAATTTTTTTAAAAAACCCATAGATCTCAGTCTTTAATTGTCCTTTTCTTCCTTGCTCTCAAATTGTTCCTTTTCTCAACATAAAAGAATGATGTCCAAAAAGACCTTGATGTTTTTACCACTAAACAGGGTAACAGAACCTCATAGTTGCGTGGAGAATTCAATGACTATTTAATACAATTCATATTGGAAAAAGAATACCCCCCCCCAACTTCATTCTATCCTGAAAAGACTTGCATGGACTGATGCTGAATGAAATGAGCAGAACCAGAAGAGCATTGTGCTCACTATGCAACATTGGGAGATGATCAGCTATGATGGACTTGCTCATTTCAACAGTGCTATAATCAAAGACACTTCTAAAAGGCTTGTGATGGAAAAAAACCATCCATATCCAGAGAAGGAACTGTGAAGTTTAAATGCAGATAAAAGCTTTCTATCTTCAATTTTAAAAAGCTGTCTTATGTATTATTATTTTCTTTAATGTTTTTCCCATTTTGACTTAATTCTTCTTTCACAACATGATTAGTATGTATCTATATTTAACATGATTATACATGTATAGCCTATATTAGATTGCTTTCTGTCAGGGGAGGGAGAAGAGAAGGAAGGGAGGGAGAAAAATGTGAAACTCAAAACCTTGCAAAAAATGACTGTTGAAAATTAAAACTGCATGTAGTTGGAAAAATAAATAAATAAATATTTTTAAAAGAATGCCCCCCCAAAAAATCCAGTAAATGGGACATCCACTTCTACTTAATTCTAAGAAGAAAGTACCAACATGTCTCAGTACAGTCCATTTCATTGAAAGACATATCTAATTATAAGGAAATTTATTCTGAACTCAAGACTAAGTCTTCCACTTTGCAACTATTCATTTCTCCTTGTCCTGCTATCCAGGGACCCAGCAAAACAAGTCTGATTCCCTTTCCCAAAGATAGCCATTCAGATGCTTGAAGACAGACATCATTGATAAGATGCCAGAATCAACATTTGTAAACAAATGCTTTTGTTGCCCTTTTGGCAAGCTACAATTTTTATTCTTTGAAATCATGGGCCTATATGGTTATTAACTATCTAAGACCGCTGAATGTTGTTATAAAAAGATTGCTTCATGTTTATAAACTGAAATTCAAAGATGATGCTAAAATCATGAATCTCATATTTTGTTTTATACTACTATCTGTGGGACTTGATTCCTGATTTCTTTGATTCCTGAATACTTTTCCCCCTAAAAATAAGAAGGTGGCACTGCATATCATGTAGTATTTTTTCCATACATAAATTATATTCAATAACAATGACAGGAGGTCAAACTAGCCTGTGTCAAACTAGCCTGTATCAACCCATCTAAAGAACTGATGAAATAAATATATTAGATACTTAAATCATCCTGACCAGAACAGGGAGGAGTCTTGCTGACAAAATCCCTGTTCTCACCCTTGCTTAACAGTTGAATGACCAGAATTCAGGGGGTGAGCAAACTAAGTCTAATTATACTGTAGAAGAGAGTATTTGGGGGAGAAAAGGCTATATATCCTTTTCTCTGGAATGAGGGGTTTAAGGAGAACTGTTTTGTTTGTATCATTTTTCTGTCAAAAGTAATCCTGGACCTCAAACTAACCAAGTGTCCCAATTCAGGCCACCTATTCCTTGTGGTCCCATCAAGTTCCCATTGACCCCCTCTGGTGTCCCACTGAAGTCACCCCTCCAAGAGGCACGTGCTCAATTCCCACGTGCTGACTTAACAACAGCCATCCTTCCCCTTTTGGCATATGGGAGCTGCTTCTAAGAGCAAAAAAAGTTTGTCTTCAAGCCAAAATATTCACAGATGATAAAAGTCAAAGAGGAAAGGTCAAGTCTGTGTAAATGGATCATTAGACAAGGCCTTCTTATTTCCAATGTAACCATGTGGGAAAGCAACTTCCTGTCTTCTCTGTTTTCCCTAAAAATTTGTTGAAAAAATTGATGCCAACAAAAAGTCATTCAAAGCTCTAACAAAGCATCCACCTATCTTAGTAAACTTCAGAAGATCCAGATCAGGGTTTGAGGAGAAGAAAAGAAAGATATGGAAACGATGCTCCTTCTCAGCCCCTTCCTCTCAAGGAGTTCGTTAACACAAAACAATCTCTTCTCTTACAACAGCTAAAGTTTTGGAGAAGAAGAAGATGAGAGTAAGTGAACAGTCAGAGAAAAAATAGGAAGAATTCTAAAATGAAAGCTGCCAGATAGGCGATGAGATGTCTTTTGAAAGACAAAGGTCATCCCCAAGACCTTGGTGGTTACATGATGAACCCAGGTCTTCTGACTCCAGGTCTGGTATTCTATTTGCTGTGCTCTCTGGTTGCTTTAATATATAATAGAGATAGGCAAATTCCTATGATCTGAGGAGTTAGTGGCTGTTTATGGCTTGCCTAACCTGAAGGTGTTTGTGGAGAGTCTTTGTCAACCTTAAAATTTATGTAAATGCAAATCAATTATAACTCCTATAGCCTGCTGTAATTTTTATTTCTGCTTTCAATGGGAATTCCCATCACAGCAAAAAGAGTGGGAATTATAGAATACTCAGGAGATGGGAATTGTTTGCCTTGTTATTCAACAAGCATTTACCAAGCACCTACTCAAAGTAGGTAGGAGGTACAGAGAATAGAGCAACAGACTTGGAGACAGGAAGACCTGAATTTAAATCTAGCTCAGATAATAATCCTGGGCAAGTCACTAAAACCTGTGAGCTTCAGTTTCCTCTTCTGTAAAATGAGCTGGAGAAGGAAATAACAAACCACTTCAATATCTTTTCCAAGAAAACCCTAAATGGAGTCATGAAGAGTCAGAAACAACTGAAAAACAATAAACTCCAACTATGTGCTAAACACTGGAAATAAAGTTGTAAAAGGCAGTCCCTGTTCTTAAGGAAATCAAAATCTAATAAATTGAGGGGCAGGAAAAGGAGACAAACTTTGATTAAGAAGCTACAGGCATTGTGCTAAGCTCTTCAGAATTATTATCTTATTGTCACAATAGCCCTTTACAGTTGAGAAAATTAAAGTAAATGACTTGCTTAGGGTTACATAACTGATAAATGTCTGAGACTGGATTTGAACTCAGACTTTCCTGCATCCAGGCCCACCATTTTAATCCACTGTGCCACTTAGTTGCCTGAGGGAGGAAATGTGAAAACAACTATGTACAAATAAGAAAAATACAGGATGAATTGGAGATAATCAACAGATGAAAGGCAATAACATTAAAGGGGATCAAGAAAGATTTCTCATAGAAGATGGAATTTTATCTGGAACTTGAAGAAAACCAGGGAAGCCAGGAAGTGGAGATGAGGAGGGAGAACATTCCAGGCTTGTTAAGTCCAGGGAATAGATATAATCAGTGAAAATGCCCACAGAATCCTTAGATGAGGATCACCATGAAGGCCAGTGTCATTATATCACAAAGTAATTCATCAGAAGGGAGGAGTTAGAGGATTGGAAAGGTTGGGGGCTGGGGTGGGGAGACTGGTTTAGAAGGACTTGGAAGGCCAAAAAGGAGGATTTTTATACTTGATTCTAGAGGTGATAGGAAGATATTGATTATTAATTAAGGTTTGATATGGTCAAGATATGTATTTTAGGAAGATTTTAATTTGAAGTCTGAGTAGAGGAGACCACTCAGTGAAGAAATGGTTGACCTTGGGTCTTTCCCAGGACTATAGATATGCATAAAGAATGGGATGGGTATGCTAGGCACACCAACCAATGCTTATACTCTACATCATTTACAGCCTGGTATGCTTTAAATCCCTTAAGTGATCATATATATCTATATATAAGATTAACCCATGCTGTACTTTGAGAGGGAGGACACTTTAGGAAGTAATGGAAAATGTACAAATGCAAAAAAACCCTGATTTTGACTCAGAGTCATCCTCTGCCTCTCCTAGGTAAGCTGTGAAATGGATTGAGCAATGGACTCATTGTCAAGTCAGGAAGACTTGAATTCTAATATTGCCTCAGACACTAGCTGTATGACCCTGCACACATTAGTCGGCAAGTATTTCTTAATCTTGTTATGTATCTGATACTATGCTAAATACTGGAGATACAAAGAAAAGTAAAGTAAAAATGGCCATAATTTCTTATAGCTTTGGTTTCCTAGACTAGAAAATAGGGATGATAATAATAATAGCAACTATGTTAAGAGGTTTCTGTGAAGATCAAATGAGATCTGAGATCTGATTTGGAAATCTCTTTGCAAACCTTAGGGCCATATAAATGTTAGTTCTTATTCTGATGTGAACCTAGTTACTTAGTTCTTCTGAATCTCAGTGGTTTCCATTTGCAAAATGGCAAAAAAGCACCATCTTGCAAAACAACTATGTATAGTTAAAAAGAGCTTTGGATTTGGAGGAGTTAGAAAGATGTGTGTTCAAATTCCAGTTCTACCTCAATGACTTCACCTGTCTATGTCACAGTTCTATCAGCTATAAAGGAAGAGGGGTGGATCTATAAGGTTCCTTCCAACTCTAAATCTTCTGATGGCCTCTCTTCTAAAATTGCCTTGTATCTACTTGGATATCTTGTGAACCTGTTACTTCTTGTTGGAATGTAAGCTTCCTGAGGGCAGGAACTTTTTTTGTCCTGGTAGGAACAATAACTAGCACAGTGATCCATAAATGTAGATGTTTGATAAAGTCTTATTGAATTGAACAGAATTGACTTGAACTGACCATACATCTGATGAATTTGGAAGATAAAAATGGGTTTGAGGACCAGAGTTCATGATTAAAAACAAATAGTAGGCTTTGGAGGAATTGTGGAATGAAAGATTGATCAGGAAGGGAAATTCCAACTTTAAAAAATTGGGGGTACAGAAGTCTAGGGTATTGTCTAGCTCTATCAGTCTACATTTCTAAAAGAGATCACAAATATGAAAAGTAGGAGAGACAAAAAAGATGATTTCATTTGGAAATTTTCTTCTTATTTCTTAACTAAAAGCATTCCTTAAAAGATTAACCCAGAATTTTTAAGGAATCATGCTTCCCAATTTAGGACAACTTTTTTGGTTCCTCCATTTTTCTGAGTCCCAAAATAATTCATCTTTATCCCTTCTTCAGAAAGCTTGTTTTGGCTTATGGGGTACACATGACTTTGGAAGGATTCTTGCAACCCCTTCTGTTTTAATGGGAAGAAAAGGTACTGCCTCTGTTCTCTGCTGTTCAGAAAACAGTTGTTCTGGGACACAGCTCCATTACTCCTATCTGCAAAGGAAGTGAAGGAATGTGGAAGTTTATATTGTGGTAATGTGCACTTGTCTACATCTCAGAAGACTTGGAAAGTCCACCAAAGGCTGACCCTGCCTTGTCACTAAACTGGCCTCCTGAAAGGGACCTGAGACTGCTAAGTGCTTCCCATTTGCTGTTTCTAGGAGTGGGGATGGCCTCTGAATGGACCAATAAGAGGATTTCATTCCAATGAATCTAACTGGAAACAGGCCATAGAATGTCAGCTTTGAGAAGGCCTTTAGAATATAGAAGGACATCATCTAATAGAAGTGGGAAAAGCCTTAAAACATGAATGAGAATACTAGAGTTGGAAAGGAACTTAAATCATGGAAGTCAGATCTAAAAAGGAACTCAGAACACAAACTTTCAAGGGAATTCAAGGGAATATATTAAAAAAATTACAAATTGCTAATAATCAGAGAAATGCAAAATAAAGCCACTTCATACCCATCAGATTGGCAAAGTTGAGAGAAAATGACAAATATTGGAAAGGTTTCCAGAAAACAGGCATATGTACTGTACAATCTGTACTAAAATAATATTATGATAATGAACAATTATGAAAGACTTAGAGAATGCTGGTCAATACAGTTATCAACCATTATCTCAGAGGACCAATAATGAAGAATGTTACCCACTTCTTGACAGTGAGGTGATGGACTAAATAAGCAGAATCAAATGCACATTTTTGGACATGGACAAGATAGGAACTTGTTTTGCTTGACTGTGCATATTTGTTACAAGGGTTTGTGGGTTTTTCCTACAGTGGTGAGGATAGGAAAAAGGTTTGATAAATGGAAAGAAAAATTTTAAGGTATAGACTTGATTGAACTGCAAGAAGAAAAAATATATGTTAACAATGTGTCATGGAGGTCAAAAATGCTTATTTAATTTTAATCCATTAAAAAAATTCAGAATAAGAGAGTTGAAAGTCCTATTATCCTATTCTCATCAGCCTTCATCTGGAATTTGAATTAATTTCTAGAGCTTCATTTTTAGGGGTGACATTGACAAACTAAAGAGAATCCAGAAGAAAATAATCAGGATGATAAGGCACTTTGAAACTATATTAAAAGAAGACCAAATGAATAAATGAGGATTAAATACCAGAGCAATGTATGAAAATTAAGCAGTTTTTTCCTTGATATAAGGAAAAATTCAACAGGATTCAAAAGTGGAATGAGTTGCTTTAGGAGGTGATTGGTCCCCATCATAGATCTTCAAGAAAAGACTGTGTGTCTGGTTATTGGGAAGGTAGAAGAGGAGATTCAACAAACAAATTGGGGTCAGGTTAGATGACCTATGAGGTTCCTCCTGAGTCCAAGATTCTCTGAGTCATGTGTCAATATGTTGACATCATGGATCAGCATGAGGGTCCTTGCTTTTTCAAGGTCACCCAATAAGGCAAAGAAAAACTCTGGATTCCTATCCAGAAAGTTATTTCTTTCCTTTCCTTTATGACTCACAAGTTGGTCATGAAAGATAACTAATTGCAAAGGCCTGTTTAGACCTGGGTGAGGGTAAGCTTACCATAAATATGAATGCAGAGACTCAATTTCCTGTCAAAAACAAGCACAGCTAAGGAAACAAAACATTGTATTGCTATAATTGGACCTCCAGCACCATACCACTTCCATCCTATTTCAGAAAGGAAAAGAGTAACTGTAAAGTTACTGTAAAGAAAACTAAAGTCACCATCGAACCCATCACCATCACCACCAGTCACTGTTTTAAATACTAATATGAAAAAGAAAGGCAATCCCTATCCTCAAGGAATTTACAATCTAATAGTACACAAAAGGAAGCTGAAAGGACAGAGGGGAAAGCTAGTCAGCCGAGTTCAGATTGCAAAGTGTTTAGAGAGACAGGAGGTCTACAGTAGGTCATCATCATCATCATCAAAATGTATATGGTGCTTTCAGTTTTGCAAAGAGCATATTATCTCATTTGATCCTCACAATTGTGAGAGGTGGGTGTTATGAGTATTCCCATTTTACAGTTAAGGAAACTGAGGCAAATCTAAAGTTTTAAGTGACTTACACAGCATCACGCAGTATCTGGAATCAGTTTTGAACTCTAATCTTCTTGACTGCAGGTCCAATGTTCTATCTACTTAATGATCACTATATGAGAACACTAAGCAGCAGCAAGCACCTCAACCACCACCCCTTCAGGCTCTGCTGGAAACAGCCTATGTCCTAGACTGCACAAACCAAGAGAATTTCATCATAATCCCAGAATCCTGGTCCTCAGAGTCATCATCATCATCAAGGGGAAGAATTCTTGTGGAGAAAAGATCCATACCCATCCCCATCAACCACCTGCCAAATGCCCAAGGATAAGTAAGCCCAAGAGCTTCCAGGCTGGCTGTGTCTTCCCTCCCCACCCACTCCCCATACCCTTAGAACACCAGGTCTTTTTAGCTGACTTTCAACTGAAACTTCCTCTATTTGTGGCCTCCCCCTTTAGAATGTGAACTTCTTGAGAACAGACAGTATTTTTTGCTTTTATTTTTATTGTTTTTGTTTTTACCCCTAGCACTTAGCACAGGAAGAGAACACAGGAAATGCTTAATAAAAACTTTTGAATCCAGGTAGAGCCTGGAGGACTAAGAAAGAATGGAAAATCCATTTAGTCAAGTGATTACTTAGAGTCCACCCCTTCCCCTTTTGTACCACTTCAGTCTCTGAGTAGGGATTGGGTTCATAGTTTAGCTCTGTTCCTGTAACACACCATCCCAGTTCCAAATCCAGACTCTCCTTGGGCTGGCTCCAGGCACTCTTGGCTTCTAAGGGCTTCCATTCTGTCCCCTCCCCACTCTTTTTTTTTAGGGTTTTTTTTTTTGCAAGGAAAATGGTGTTAAGTGGCTTGCCCAAGGCCACACAGCTAGGGAATTATTAAGTGTCTGAGACGGGATTTGAACCCAGGTACTCCTGACTCCAGGGCCGATGCTTTATCCACTGCGCCACCTAGCCACCACTCCCCTCCCCACTCTTACAAACTTGTTCCCAAAAAATTGCCATGACTAGAACTCCCAAGTCCATGAGGATCACATCTGGCACCTGAAGGTGAGGATAAGCAACTGAGAACAGAAGTAAACAGCCCCAGTCCTATTTCTTGGAGCTGAGGTAAGAAGAGGACAGCAGGGGGAGGCCAGTTCCACCCTCCTACTGGCCAGTTCCACCCTCCTACTGGTCAGTTCCTGATTTCTATGCTTAGCCAAAGAGAGGGCAGTGAAAGATGGTGGATTGGGTCAATCAAGGAGACTACTTCCACCCACATGATAAGGTCACAGTTTGCTCCATGTTAGTCAAACAAGTCCAGACTACATAAGGATAAAATGAGATAATAATTGTAAAGCACTTATCACAGTATATGGAAAACATTGTTATTATTGGGCTTCATTTTTCTCATCTCTAAAATGAAAATGTTAGACTGAATTATTTCTAACATTCCTTGCAGGTCTAACAAGCTATCTCTGATTCTATAATTCCCTTCCACCAGAGATATAAGGGAAAACTTTTGCACTAATGAAAGGTGAAGTACAAATAAATAGGAAGCAATATACAAAACTGCAAGACTGTAAATAGAAGAACAAAACCAAAACTGAATACTGTGCAAATACTGAATATCTTTAGGCAAAGAAAAGATATGAGAAGTATATAACTTCTTTACAAGGATGAGGGGTCTGCAGTGTTCAATGCTTCATAAATGTTAAACTTCTTTCATATGATGATTAGGTTTTGTTCAACTGTTTCCCCCCTTTTTTATTCTTTGTTATAAAGGGACTAATCTTAGGAGGGGCATAACAGCAGGCACATATAAGAAAATATAAGTGATTTAAAATAAAACATATCAATGAAAATTTATTTTTTAAAATAAAGAAAAAATAGACGTTAGTGTAGCATAACAGAACTTGAAATCAGAAGCCTTGACTTCAAGTTTTGGCTGTAAACCTTACAAGTTGAGTAATCTGTGGCAAAGTGCTTCAGTTTTCTGAGACTTAGTTTCCTTATCTTTAAAATTGCAATGATTTGGATAGAATGCCAGACCTAGAATTGGGAAGACGTGAGTTCAAATTTGACCTCAGGCACTTACTAGCTGAATGTCCCTGAATAAGTCATTTAACCTTGTTTGCCTCAGTTTCCTCATCTGTAAAATGAGCTAAGGAAGGAAAGGGCAAACCGCTTCAGTATCTTTGCCAAGAAAACCCCAAATGGAGCTAAGGAAAGTCAGATAGAAGGAATAAAGACAACAACCACCATCCTTCCTTCTTCCCAGTCCCATAAAAGTAACTCAAGTTGGCAAGTTCTTGTCTTTGTTTAGGGCAAATTCCAGGAGAAAGGCTTTTGTAACTGTTTCAAGGAAAGGGGTTTTGTAAACTTTAAAGTGTTGTTGTAAATGTGAGTTATTTCTCTTTAATTATAGAATCATAAGCTTAGAAGAGAATTTTAGAAATCATTAAGTCCAATCCCCACATTTTACTGAATAGGGAATGGAGGCAGAAAGAAGTAAATGACTTGGGGCAAAGCTAGCAGGTATCTAAGATGGGTCTTTGAAAGCAGGTCTTCAGGTCCAATCCCTTATCCACTATTCCAAGTTGCCTTCTAGAGAAGGGAGATACAGAACACGGATTTTTAGAGAAGGGCCAAGGAAGGAAAAGAGCAAAGACGCAGAACCCAGAGTGGAGAATGGAGGATGCCGTGATTGCCTTAGAAACCCCTCAACATCACCAATGGACCTCTGCTCTCCTGCTGACACCTAGTGGCCAACTACAGAAGCAGTGACCTGAGAACCGGTCCGGGAGGCAAGCAAGCCCTCTCATAGAGGCAATGAAACTGTAAGGGACCTTAAAAAAATCTCCACAAAGGCCATACCCTTTCCAGGACAGACAAAATAGGTCCTTGCGGTCAGCTTCATGGGGTCAGAGCAAGGCTGAAGACAATCACCTCCAACTCTTTGAGATTGTTGAGTTGTTGCTCCGACTCTCATGACCCTATTTGGGGTTTTCTTGCCAGATTTGCTGGAGTGATTTGCCATTTCCTTCTCCAGCTCACTTTGCAAATGAGGAAACTGAGGGAAACAAAGTTAAGTGACTTTCCTAGGGTCATACATCTAGGAAAGGATCTGAGACCAGATTTGAATTAGAGTCCTCCTGGCCAGTATTTTATCCATTGTGCCCTCTAGCTGCCTTGTGTGTATGTTTGCATTGACACATGTGTGCACACTCATACACATACACACACACACACACACACACACACACATACATATAGATTTACATCTTGAGTGGTTTCAGTTGTATCCAGTTCTTTGTGAACCTATCTGGAGTTTTCATGACAAAGATAATAGAGTAGTTTGCCATTTCCTTCTCCAGTTCATTTTACAGATGAGGAAACTGAGGCAAACAGGGTTAAGTGACATGCCCAGATCATACAACTAGTGTTTAAGGTCAAATTTGAACTCAGGACCTCCAGAGTTGGTGGTCTATCCACTTTATTACCTTGCTGCTCATCAGTTTCCTGGCCCCCCATCTAAAACCTGGATGTGTTTTCAGGAGACAAAGTCCATAGTGCTGAAAATGCAAATGTGGGGAAGTACAGAAGAGGAAGGAATACAGGACCCTAAATTCCTACCAAGGTGTCAACCTCCTAGACATCAGATTGTTTTCTAAGAAAATATTTACACAGGGATAAGTACAGTGGATTTAAAGACTGTACAACCAGGTTGGACTAAAGGCCAGAGACCAAAGGATCCTAACTTCAGCATTTGGTCCTGACCCAGACCTTTCTCCTCTTGGCTCCACAAAGAAAAACCAGCCAACTCAGCTACAATGACATGGAACTGCTAGAATATTCTTAATGCTAGTTGCCTTGCCTCTGAGATTATTTCTAGTTTATCCTGTCTGTATCTTGTTTGTACAAAGTTGTCTCTGTGAGTATGTTGTCTCCCCATGAGCTACTTGAGAGCAGAGACCACCATTTGTCGTCCTTTGTACCCCAAATGTTTAAGATACACAATAGGTTCTTAATAAATAATTATTGACTTGAAGGCAGAAATGCTTTTGTTTTGGGTTTTATACCCCCAAAATAGATATAGAATACTGCCTGTGCTAATAAATGCTTATTGACTTAAAGACAGAAATGCTTTTGGTCTTAATTTTATATCCCCAAAATAGGTATAGAATGGTGCCTGGCACACAAGTGCTCAATAAATTCTTATTGACTTAATGTGCATTATTACTATTGCAGAGTCAGAGGATCCCAGTTCTCTTAATGCCCATTAGTTCAAGAGGAAGCCCCTTCTCCAAAACTCCTAGGCAATGGTGATCCAGCTTCTACTTAGAAACCTCCAGGGACTGGAGTTCCTTACCTTCCAAGGCAGCTCACTGATCTTTTCCACCAAGATAAAACCCAGTCCCTGTTATGGAGAAGGAGTAGTGAGTGCCCACTATAATAAAGGTAATAGAGAATACAAACAGTTTGAAATCATTTATATTTTCTTCCAGCGGATTCACCATCTTGCAGAAGCAGTGTAGGACAATGGAAAAAACATTGAATGGGAAAGCAAAAGACGTGGGTTTTAGACCCAACTCTGCCACTGACTTGTTCTCTGCCATCAGGAAGTGCATCTCCTCCCTGACTTCAGTCTCCTCATCTGTAAAATTATAAATTGTACCAAACACATTCTAAGGTCCCAAGCTTGTCTATCTAGGATAGTTTCCAATTCTTAAGATTTGTATTTATTGAATGATAAGGAAGTAACTCAGGATCTTATTTGACACCATCAAAGACAAGACCAAAGCTTTGATTTCATTGATATAAAGAATACTTAGATGAGAAAACTCAATTTATCAATGTATCATCAGTACCATCTCTGACTAGTCTTAGAAAGAATCCTAGTGTACTTAGTAGGAGCATTTAAAAGGTAAAGGACTTGCCCAGAGTTATACAACCAGTACAAGTCAAAGATGAGACTTGAACCAAGGCCTTGAGTCCCACCGTGTCATAACGCCTCATATTTGAGACAGCAATGGCAAGGAATTCAAACTTGAAAGAAGAAAAAGACATCTCAATTATATTAGAGATAAACAAAAGTTGATTGACTGTCATTGTTTGTCAGGACTCAGAGAATTGAGAAAACAAAACCCAGTGGTGTAGAATCAACTGAACTGCAGTTTGTCCAGAATTCTTTCAGTCAGAAATATTCACTTAGAAGAACTGACATCTTCACTCATTCTGAGAAAAAGGTCTTATCCCTTTCCAAACTCAACCAATGGAACATCCATGTGGCAGCCTTTCTGCCACATTCTCTGTAGACCACCAAGTTAACTTCCTGAAAGAGATGAAGACTTTTCTTTGATTTCCTTTTCTTTCACAAGGAGTACTTTTGCTTCCAAGTCCTTTAACAGGAATGAGAGGCAATTGTGTCTACATCACACCCTAGGTCCTCCCAGAAGTCAGACTGTGCCCTAAATGGCATCCTCTACCTCTCCAACATCAAGCATTTGAAATGGGCTCCTTTGTCAACTTCAATTTGGCACACTCTTTGAGCTCCTCCTCCAGGACCTTGTTCCTCTTCTTCATTTCCTCCCTTGAGCTTTTCATATTTTGAAAACTGGTTTCCAGTTCAGAAGTCTTCTTCTTCTCTTGCTCCAATTCTTCATTTAGTCTCACTACCTTGGCCCAAACATCATAGTTCTCTTTCTCCAGGCTACAGAAGATGGGAAGAAAGAAAGAGATGAGACAACCTTAGGGACTGTCTTTAGACTCTTCCAGAGCTCTTCCCCAAGAAGCATTCTCCCATGCCTTTGTTCAACCAGTGACCTCCCAGTCTCCCAACACCAGTACAATTAACTTCTTGTTAGCATTCAATTTACCCCTGCCTCTGACCATTCAGCCAAATCCTACCCATGCTTCAGGGATTAATTAAATCCCATCTCCTCCATGACCAATATAGTTGGGAGTCAAATCCAGACTCTGCCACTTGTGGATCAAAAATACCTTCTTTGAGATACAGTTTAGTTATTTGTGAAATGAAGAAGATGATCTTTAAGGTTCATTCCCACTTTAACAGTTTATGCTTAATGTCCTAAATCCCTTTGGGATCAAATGCTTTAAAGCAAAATATACATGTTCTAAGTAAAGTACCTATGTTTGAGCTCTGCTTGATTCCTTCAGTTTTAACTGTACCTTCCCTCATTCCTTTATATCTATTTTGAATTTAATTATATTTTTATCCATATATGTAAATAAATATTTAAAAATATGCAAATGTCTTCCCAACCTCTCTAGCAAATTGCCCTTACTATTCTCCCAAACCTCTTTATTATTTTTAGTCTATCAGCAATCTCCTGCTGATGAACTTAAAATGAATGAGATATACATTTTTGAAAGTGCCCATTTGGGGATAGCAAGGTGACTCAGTGGTTAGAGCATTAACCCCAGAGTCAGGAGGACCTGAGTTCAAATGTCAGCTTCAGACATTTGATACTTACTAGCTGTTTGATCTTGGAAAAGTTTAACCTTAATGTCTTACAACGCCCCCCCCCAAAAAAAACTAACCAATGTAGGAATTTGATCTTGAGGGGTTTTTCCTTTTTTAAAAAATTGCGCAATAGTGAGGGGCAAAGGAAAGAGAGTCAACAAATACTTATAAAAACAAATTATTTTTAAAAAGCTAGCCCTCTATAAACTGGCTTCTGAATCAATAATTCAACTGGAATTGCCCTCTGCAAAGCTATAAATGATCTCTTAATTGGAAATTTCTAATGACTTTTTCCTTAATCCTCATACTTCTTGACCTCTCTATGGTATTTAACATTATTAATCATCTTTTCCTCCTGGACACTTCCTCTTCACTAAGTTTTCATGATTCTGTTCTATCTATCCAATCTATTTTTACTTTTGTTTCTGGTTATTCAGCTATGTTATGCCCACTAACTGTGCATGTTCCCCAAAACTGTCCTGGACCCTCTTTTAACTCTATACTATTTTATTTGATGCTCTCATCAGGTTCTGTGAATTTCATTATCTCTATGCAAATAATTCCCAGATTTACATATCTAACCTTAGCCTCTCTCCAGTTATAGTCACACATTGAACCAGTTGTACCATGGGCATCTTCAAACTCAACATCTCCAAACAGAAATTATTTTCTTTCCCCTCTCCCCAAGCCTTTCCTAATTCTCAATTAGATAGATATTCTATCTAGGAAAAGTAATCTTAGAAGGTATTGAAGGGTGGGAGAAAAGACCTCTTGAAGAAGGCAGAATCTGAGCAGAGTTTTGAAAAAAGTCAAGAGAGGAGGTGAAGAGAATACTCTAGGCATGTGGGACTGTCCATGAAAAAGCACATTAATTATCAGATGAAGTCTTCTTGTGTGATGAACAGCATGAAGCAAGTTTTACTGGATTATTGAACACGTATTAGGGAGTGAAGTATAAAAAGACAAGAAATGTAAAAGTGATCCAGGTTATAAAGTACTTAAAAATACAAAAGATTTTATGTTTGATCAGGGAGCTTACTGAGGTATAGGGAAAGGGATCATGAATGTGTGTGAAAGATAACACTATGGGCAGCTAGGTGCTGCAATGGATAGAGCATCAACCCTGAAGTCAGGAAGACTGTATTCAAATCCAGCCTCAGACATAGGACACTTATTAGCTGTGTGACCTTGGCAATTCACTTAACCCCACTTCCCCACATACACATATACATAAAAATAGAAATATCACTTTGGCAGCTAAGTGGAGAATGGACTGGTACTTGAGACAGGGAAACCAATTAGAAAAGAGATTCTTGGGGGCAGCTAGGTGGTGCAGTGGATAGAGTACTGACCCTGGAGTCAGGAGGACCTGAGTTCAAATCCAGCCTCAGACACTTAATAATTACCTAGCTGTGTGACCTTGGGCAAGCCAGTTAACCCCATTACCTTGCAAAAAAAAAAAACTAAGAAAAGAGATTCTTACAATAGTCCAGGCTCTATATAACCTATATCAAATTGATTGTTTGTCCTTCATTTCCAAAAAAGACACAACATCAGGGAGATAATGTCATGACAAGTACATGATTTAAATTTGAGTGAGAGGATGCTGTGCTATGTCACCAGTCTCACTTTCTCCTCCAGAGCCATCTGGGTCCAGTGGACAGATATGGATCAAGACAACAAGAGACGGCCCTGGATGCAAAACAATCAGGGTTAAGTGACTTGCCCAAGTCACACAGCTAATCAAATTGAAAGAAAGAAAATTTGGAACTTAGAATTTCAAAAAAAAATACCGCAAATTGATTGTACATGCAATTGTGAAAAAATAAACTAATAAATTTTACCTCTAAAAATAGTCTATGCATGTAGTAATGAGGACCTGAACAGGAGATTTGATTGTGTAAACTGAGAGAAGGGGATATATATATATACTAAAGATATTATGAAGGTCTTGGCAACAGAATGGATATGTGGGATGAGGTTGAATGAGGAATCCAGCACAATCCTGAGGTTTTGAACCTTGGGTGATTGGGAGAATGGTGGTGCACTCAACAGTAATAGCAAAGTCAGGGAAAGGAGAAGATTTTAGGCAAAATAAAATATCCCAAGGTCACAACCCAACATTATTAGTCTTTTAAAAAAAATACATTTTGCAGAGCTTGCCTCAGACACAAAATTTGCTAGTTAGGGATGTCTCCAAATCTTGAAGCAAATAACTAAATTCTATAATAAAGAGACCTTTTCCTAAAGGAGGCCCCAGATGCTGTGATTTTCATGTATGGCAAGCTCCGATGACAAATGGCAGTACTCTTTGGGCTTCAAAAGAGCATACTCATAGCCAGCCTGTTGAATGTCTTCTGCCACATTATCTGCCCATTGTCTTACCTTTTTATTCGTTCCTCATAGGCCTGTTTTTGAGATTCTACTTTCTTTGTGAGTTCTTCAATCACCTTCTGCAGGGACTCCTGGTCCTGCAGAGCAGACCCTTTATCCTCAGGGCTTATACTGGTCAGAGCATTGGTCTTGGAGGATGACTGGGAATCAACTGGGTTTGTTATGTGCCCAGCAGACGATGAGCAGGTGAGGACGCTTTTGTCTGGGGAAGTGGGCTCCAAGTCTGAACAGTGCTGCAGACCTTGTGACAGAGTTCTTTTGTGCCCGCTGGTTTTGCTTTCTGGGGAGGGGGACCAGAACTCTGTGTTGAAGATCTCCACTTTGCTGCTATTGTTGGTATGTTGAAAAGCTGAAGTTAAGAAACACTTCCTGTTTGGAAGCGTTTGAGTCCTTTTTCGAGATTGCAGCTTCCAGGATCCTGATAGCTCCCTAGAGATTTTACTGGTCTCCAATTCCAAGTCAGCTCCCTTTAGGCCAGTGGAACTGTTGCTATCGGCATCACTGGTCTGAAAAATAAAACCTCAAATGTTAACTGGATTTTAACCAGCTCAATAATGCCAAGATAAAAATCAGAAATTTGAAAATGAATGTCCCTCCCTGACTGCATTGTTTATGGGTCTCCTAATAATAACTACTTTTCTTTATCAAATCTGGTTCTGCCCATCAGAGTTCCTTAGCTTTGCCTCTGGATCTCAGTTTCTTCATTTTTTAAATCATGGGCTTGTGCCAAATGATCTCAAAAAGGTCCCTTCCAGTTTTAAATTCTGTGATTCTATAAGTAACACACTTTTTTGAACCTCTTTGGGTCCAGACTCAAAATAGCAAACTTCTTTGAACAATAGAGTTTTTGTGGAGTGTGTATCTGTGGGTGTGTATCAAATTCTGTGATTCTATAAGTAACACATTTTTGAACCTCTTTGGATACAGACTCAAACTAGCAAACTTCTTTGGACAATAGAGCTTTTGTGGAGTGTGTATCTGTGGGTGTGTGCCCATACCTCCTGGAAAGTGAAATTGCAAAGAGCAGTTGGGTGGCACAATGGACAGAACACTAGGCTTGGAATCAAAAAGACTATTTTCCTAAGTCAAATCCAGCTTACTAGCTACAAGACTCTGAACAATTCACTTAATTGTTTGCCTCAGTTTCCTCATCTATAAAATGAGCCAGAAAAGGAATGATAAACCACTTCACTGCCTTTACCAAGAAAACCTCAAATGCCATCACAAAGAGTCCAGACACAATTAAAATGACTGAACAACAACAAAATATAGACTGGGAAGAAATATGAAATACAAAAGGAAAGTAATCAATGCCAATAAAGGAACTTAAGGAAGAAATCAGAATCTAACATTTAGGAAAGTGGTGGCCAGGGAGTTGTGTTTTGTCCTTAGGTATGTTAGGTGCTGAAAATACAAAGAAAACAATCAAATGGCACTTGCCCTCAAAGAGCCCACCTTTCAATAGAGGTAGATACCAGGTATATAGATAAGCATAAATGAAGGAAATTTAAGAATTCTTCTTTTCCTTCTAGGTCCAGTTAAGGAATCATCTCCTTCGTGAAGACTTTCTCTTTATACCTGGGTGTTAGTACTTTTCTTGTTTCCTGTTTTACTATATATAATAGCTTGCTTTGTATATTTTGCATATTGTCTCCCCATTAGACTGTAAGCTCCTTGAGAACAGGAACTTAGCACAATTCTGGCCCAAAGAATAATGCTTAATAAATGTTTATTGATTAGTCATTTGATTTTTCTCTTCTTAGTTTACTTTGTATTATACTTATTCATGAATAAGTTATATATATATATATCCCCACCAATTGAATAGAAGCTCCTTGAGGACAGGGATTGTCTCACTTAAGATAATACTAACAAATACCTGGGGAAGGAAACACAAGGAAGACTTCATAGAGAAGATGTGCTATCTAAACACTGAAGGGAAACAAAGATTCTGAAATGCAGATTAAAAAGAGAATGCATTTCAAAGATGAAAAATAACTTGTGAGGAGTCTTAAGAAATATATTGAAGCATATTTCATTTTCATTTTCTTTGTATTTCTTACCTTTTTGTAATATGACTAAATGGGGAAATATGTTTATATTTTATGATTTTATATATTAACATATATATGTATATATACATATATGTATATATGTATGTATATATGTGTATATATGTGTATATATATGTATGTATGTATATATATATATATATATATATATATACTGGATATTTCTGACCTCAATGAGTTTAGTTGGGAGAAAAAGATTAGAAGAAAGAGAATTTAGAACTGAACATTTTTTTTAAATTTGAAGAAAATAATGAAGTTTTGCATTTTGAAAAATGATTAATGAACTAGTTTAGCTAGAATTTAAAGTTATGGTAATAACAAGAAATATGCCTGAAAAGGTAGGTGGAGAACCTGACTGTGCAGTGGCTTAAATAATAGATCAAGAAGTTTGTATTTTTCCTATATGGAATAGGACTGGGTTTCTGGAAGCACCCTGGGCTCCAGTAAGTGAGCTCTTACTTTATCTTGTTTGAAACCAGACCTTCATATCACTTTTTAGTCACCATTTTGGATCCATACTGGATTCCCTACCCTCTGTATTTTTCAGCTCCCCATATATACTGTCTTTACCCATTCTAATGATAGAATACAACCCAATTAGACACCTTGAGCACAGGAAATATATTCTTTCTTAACATAATCACTCATAGTAAGCATTAATGAATGCCTTATCATTCATTCATCCATCCCCATTCATTCAATAATGAACCATGAGAGATTATTGAGGAAAGGAGGTACACAGAGTTGTGCCCAAGGAAGATGATTTTAACAATAATGTGAAAAATATATTAGAAAAGATAGACCAGTTACAGGGAAACTAATTAGGCAGATCAGCTCTCTTCTAGTTCAGAAGAGATGTGTTTCTTAAAATAGTGAGTTAAAGAGGATCTTTGTTTTGGACTGTTTAGAATAAAGCAGTGGATTGA
Organism: Macrotis lagotis; assembly: GCF_037893015.1. Taxonomy (NCBI): domain Eukaryota; kingdom Metazoa; phylum Chordata; class Mammalia; order Peramelemorphia; family Peramelidae; genus Macrotis; species Macrotis lagotis. The sequence continues at coordinate 129,082,117 of NC_133658.1, forward strand.
TCAAAGTGACATGAATAAGAGAGCTTTTCTACTCTGAGATAAATTGTACCTTACCATCTGATTAAAACTATCTGTTTGAGGTATGGAGGAATCCTCAGCAGCATCCCAGCCAACTGAACTCCGAGGCACTGGAGACTTCTTGGAGTCATGTTTCTGGGTAGGTGGAGATGGAGGAGTATCCTTGGATTTGGGGAAGAGTACTTCATGGTCCCGAATCATCATGGTCATCACTCTTTGTATCTGGAGAGTCCCTGAAAGAGAAGACATGGCAAAATAGTTTCAGGCATCCTCAAACACAATATCCTGAATTCATATAACTGAATGAAATCCTAGTAATACCGGCAGTCTTTCTGCAATCCAAAATTGTGATCTATGTGTGCATTTGCCACTCATGTTCCCACTTTAAGAAAACCCAATATTAGAAAATCCAAGTTGCGGAAACCTATAAATTTCAATCTGGGTTCCACATCCCCAAAAGATATACCAGTTTTATATAAGATTAAGTTCTCTCTAATAATCTCTCTGGATAATACAAATGGGAAAATCCAGTAGCAGTCCTCCCCTAGGATGCTCTGGCTCCTCATTGGTTCCTAGGTACTAATCCCCATTCAAACTGGGATGCATGCTACCTCAAGAAAGGTAGGCCCACCCAAACTCATTGAGGGATAGGAAGAGTAAAAGGTTTTGCTTTCACTTGCATGAACAAAAGAGCATGGTCTTCTTAGCCATGGAAGGAAGCAGAAAGTACAGTGGATTTGCTGTGGGAGAACCTGAATTCAAAGCTATTTGATCCTTAACAAATTACTTGACCTGTTGGAATCTAGTTCCTCATCCAAACCCAGGACAAAAAAATATTTATACTATTTGTCTCACAGAGATGTGAAAAATACTTTGTCTACTTTAATGATCTGTAGAAATAAGAGTCAGTGTTATTTAATTTCTGTATATCTCTCAGCCTGGTATCCATAAACTGTAACTCTCTGGTCAATTGTGGTTCTTCCATTTGTAGCTTCCAACCTGTACAAGTCTCTAATTTCAATATTAAAATACTATATTTCATCAGGCTCTATGAATCCCACAACAGCTGTATGAGTCTTTGGATTAGGGGCAATTGCATCTATGACTTTTAATTCCCATGGGGGCAGCTAGGTTACAGTGAATAGAGCACTGACCTTGAAGTCAGGAGGATGGAAGTTTGAATCCAACCTCAGACACTAGACATTTACTACCTCTATGACCTTGGGCAAGTCACTTAACCCTGACTTAATCCTGATTGTCTCACATCCAGGGCCATCTCCAGATGTTCTGGTTCATATCTGACCACTGGACACAGATGACTCCAGAACAGAAAGTGAGACTGGTGACTCAGCACAGCGCCCCCTCACTCAGATCCCATTCATGTGCATGTCATGGCATCATCTCCTTAATGTCATGGTCTTCTTCGATAAGGAAGGACAAATGTCTGTATCAGCTCCTGTGACTAGGAACCCATTGCTCTGGATCAAGTTCTCAATTTCTATATGGTGAGTTCATTTATTCCTCCTCTGAGCCTCCCAATATACACAGGATGATGGAAACGATCAGATCAGGTATGCTGAGAGTGCTATCTTTCCTTATATCTAGCCCTAGAAAAGCTGAGGAGTCACAGGGAGGTTGGTGCAACACTAACTACAGCTTCCTAAGAAACATCAGATTTGGAGAATCTGAGAAGAATCACCAGAGAACCTGGACTTCAATTCCACTCCAGTCCTCACTTGTGAATCCATGCAAGTTTATTTCTCAGTTCTAAGCTTCAGTTTGCTTCTCTGTAAAATGTAGTTGGTCTTGATCACTAAGGTTCTAGTTTGAAATTCTGAAACTGAGATGACCTGGGTTCAGCTTTGTAGTCAGTCACCAAGTGAGAAAATAAAACCCAAATATCCTGACCATCCCTCCATGTCACCCAAACATCTTATATTATCAGATATAATGGAAAGAATGGCATTAGGAATTGAGATGTCAAATGATCCTGGGTCTAATCTGGCTCTGTCTATTTGGAAATTATACCTATGGCAAGTCAATTATCTGCTGTGAGATCACTTTCCTAAATTGTAAAATAAAGATGAGAATGTGTGACTGTAGGCAAGTCACTAAACCCCACTGACTTGCAAAAACCCTCCAAAAAAAACAAAAGTGAAGTGAAACTTGTTCTCAAAGAACTTACATTTTATTAGAAAATGCTGATTTTTTACCCTGTCTATTTTGCCACATTGAAATCACTTCTATCCTTAAGAACCTTATTTTTCTCATCTGTAAAATGGAGAGACAATCACCCTGCTATCTCAAACTATTGATAAGTAGATCAATCAATCAATTATCAAACATTTCTTACATACATACTAGGCACCAAGGACTTTGAAAGGTGTTAGGATATAAGGATAAAAATGAAACAACCCTTGATCTCAAGGAATTTAAATAAGATAGTATATAAGATTTACTTGCAGAACTGTAAAGTACTATTCAGTTCAACTCCACAGACATTTATTAGATATTTCTTGTGTTTAAATAAGACTTGGTCCTTGCCTTTCTTGAGTTTATAGTCTAATAGGAGATAAAACACAAACCCATAAGAGACACATGCATCTGATAAGTGCATAAAGATTATACATGATAAGTGGAGCAAACATCTTCCCTCTTGAGGATCATCTATAGAAAGTTACTTGGAGGCACTAAAGTTACATACTTTGGCCATGGACACACAGCTAATATGTGTCAGAAACAAGACTTGAATCCAGATCTTCCATATGCCAAAGCTCTCTCTCTCCATTGCACCATCCTACCTCTAACAGGCATTTTTATTACTAATAACCAGAAATTTCATGTCATAGGATCATAAATTTAGAGCTAAAGGAGTCCTCAAAAATATAGAGTTCACCTTCTTCATTTGACAAATGAGGAAATGGGGCTAAAAGGGATCTGATGACTTATCCATAATCAATTAGTATCTGAGCAAATAGTTGAAATCTGGTCTTGCAGCCACTATGTCACAAATGCAGATCTACGTAGAACGTATATGTATAACAAACATTATGGGACTAGAGTTTGCAAAATAAATATGTCTAGAGAAGTGTCACATCATTTAGGGATATAAATGATGTTATCTTCATTGAATATGAGAAACAAATAATAGTGTATAGGTTATTTAATATGCATATGATAAATAATATGTAAATATAAATATTTATATTTATTAAAGTAAGGTTACAATAATGTTAAGGTTGTGGGGTCCATTCTAGAAGAAAGGGAGAGAGGATCTTAGAGCTAGAATTGGAAGAATCTTAAAGGTCATCTAGTCCAACTTGTTTTTGTATAAATAATACATATATATATATATATATATATGTAGAGAGAGAATATAAAACTTGTTTTTGTATATAACAGATATTGCTTATATGTTTAGATATAGAAATATAGATTTATATATGGATTTTTTTTCAAATTGCTCTGTCTCATGAGCCAATTCATACCTGTCATGATCACAGCAGGATCTTCTACCTTGGGCCTGATAAGGTTCACGCCAATCACAGTGGCTAGATTGTCCACACACATCTTATTAACTGCACAGTTCAACTGGATTTCATGTAGGAACCTAACAAAAAAAAAATACATTCCACGGGGAAAATTAGCTTAGCAAAATAAAGCCTTCATGATGTCTACAAAATTCCTAGTATTAGGTCTGAGGGATTTAGCTCACCACTGATGTCTTTAATTTCACTAATGAAAAATACTCTAGTGCTAATTTAAAATCTTCTGGGAGTACAGGTACCAGCATGGAGTATACAGAGATGCTATTCGAACACTGGGAAAAGGAAAGAGAGGTGGGATCTCACCTGGCCTTTCATCTATTTTTATAATCTCCATTCCTCCCTCCATTACCTCTCCCTTTCTTAGCAGTTCTCACATTTACAAACCTAGAAATGACAATGAATGAAAATATGTTTTGTTGTTGTTTGTTTGTTTTTGCTTTTTCTTGAAGGAGAAAAGGAAAATTAAGAGGGAATGATTCCATAGATTAGAGACTTCAGTCTAAGAATACTTAGCCAATTGGGTCCAGATCTTCTTTTGTATACACAAATATACAAAATATATATGTGGTATACGAAGCATTCAGTATGTATTTAATATAATATTTATTAAGTTGCATAGATTAGTAAAAAAAATAAAATCAATAGCTAATATATTACTAAGGGCAGCTAAGTGGTGCACTGAATTGAGTATTAGGCCTGGAGTCAGGAAGGCTCAGGAAGCCTGAGTTCAAATCACATCTCAATTACTTATTAGCTCTGTGACCCAGGGCAAATTCACATAATCCTCTTTGCCTCAGTTTCCTCATCTATCAAATGAACTAAAAAAGCAAATGGTAAACTACTCCAATGTCTTATGCCAAGAAATCCCTGAATGAGATCACAAAGAATCAGACACAATTTAAAAATGACCAAACAACATATTATTAAGTATCATATTTTATATACTCCATGGACTCAAGGGAAGGACTCTTGAGGTTCATTGTGAACAATGGAATGATTCCCCAAGGAAGATAGCAAAATAATTGTTACTCCAGGAACTTTTAAAATAAGGTCACAACAATCATAGGATCAAAGAGCTGCAATGGGGAGGATCTTAAAGGTCATCTAGTCCAACTTCCTAATTTTAAGAAGGAGAAACCTGAGGCCAGAGGAGTGCCCAATGTCAGATATTGTGTCATATATGCAGTATATGTAAGGTGTGTATGTGTGTTTATCAAACATATATAAAACATATCCCAAAGATGAAATTTGAACCCAGGACTCCTACTCTAAATTTACTGGCATCTGAGATTTCTGAGTTTCTGCCTTTCAAACCCAGTCTTTTGAACTTGTAAGCACCATTAGGGTCAAGGTCTTCAGGGGAAGGAGTAGACACAACCAATTAACCCCCAAAACCACACAGAACCTTGGTTGGAGTGTGAAGAAACCTTAGAATTCATCTAATCTAGGGGCCGCTAGGTGGCACAGTGGATAGAACACTGGCCTTGGAGTCAGGATTACCTGAGTTCAAGTCTGGCCTCAGACACTTAATAATTGCCACTTAACCCCATTTCCTTGCAAAAACTAAAAAAAAAAAAATCATCTGATCTAATCCCTATTTACATTTGGATCCTTCTTAACACCTAATTATCTAGTCAATACTAGAAGGCTGCCATTATTAGGAAGGTCATGTGAGATCAAGGAGGTTCCACAGAAGAAATTCTGGCTCAGGGTCCCTTATGGGAGTCTATCACTGTGGGCCCCAAACATTTCAACCTCTTTATTACAAAAGTGCTTCCTGCTGATCTCACTGAAAATCCGGAAAGTTATATCTTTAGGTTTTTGATCTTCCCAGCCAAGCCAGCAGAACACATACCTACAGATGTAACTCAAAAGGTTGTAATTGTCTCTGGGAAGACTGGAAATCTGCTTCATCAGCTCCTGGTGTGCCTAGAGAGAATCAAAATGAAAAATTATAAATATATATGTGTGTATGAGGATAAATATATAGATATATAGATATCATACTCTATGAATTCAAGCAAGGACTCTTGAGATTCACTATGAAAATTGGAATGATTCCAAGGGACATGAGCAGCCCTGAGGTCTCCAGGAAATTTTAAAATAAGGTCACAACATCAGTGTGGTAGTGTCCAATCTAGAAGGAAGGATTAGAGGATCATAGATCTAGAATTGGAAGAACCTTAAATTTCATCTAGTCCAACTTCCTAACTTTACAAAGGAGAAAATTGAAGTGTTTTATAGATAGATAAATAGATAGATATAGATATACACATTCATAAACATATACATATAGACACCTATATTATGTGTATATAGATGTATAGTATATATATATATATATATATATATATATATATATATATTCCCAATCCTAAAGTTCATATTATAATAGCTTATATTTCCTAGTGTTTTGAAGTTCCAGGAATATTTAAGTTCCATGAGGGTAGGGGGCTGTTTGGTTTTTTAAATTTATATATTCAGGTTTTTTCCTATTTTGTATGCCCAGAGTAGACACTTAATAAACACAGATTCAATTGAATTAGTAGGCAGAATAGCATAGTAAGCAGGAAGACTGGACCTGAGGGTGGAATACTGGCATTGCCACTTAGTTCCCAAGTCATTTAACTTCTCTGAGACCTCAGTTTCTTTATCTAAAAATGGGAAGGTTAGACTAAATGAGTTCTAAGTTGTTTTCCAGCTTGAAAACTGTGGTCCCATGATTCTATGATTTGTTCTGAGCCTATGAGCCTATGATTTGTTGATTAAATCAAATTGGATGAAAGTTTTTGAAAAACTTTACTCACAACAGTCCAGTGAGACAGAGTAATATGGAAAGGATATTTACCATATGTTAGAGCTGGCGATACAAATACAAACAATCAAACAGTCCCTGCCTTCAAGAAGGGCATTATTCTAATTAGTAATGTAATTCTAAAATCACATTCTACTAAGACAATAGCATTCTGTTATTTCTCTCTGTTCATTCTCATCTAATTTGACGCACCAAAATGTTTATCTTGTCAATGTGATTTTGGATCCTGACTTTCATCATACAATGTGTGAGTTAATTACACCCAGTTCTATACAGCTTTTTCATCATATGTAACTTAATGTACTTCCACCCAAGATATTTTTAAAAATTCAACAACAAGAGAAACACAGATCTCCAGAACACTGAGCTAGAAGTCTGAAGAAAGAAAGCCCTAATGGATATCATCAACATCTCATAATGGAAAGTCTTACTGGACTTTCTGGCTTTGAATTCTCACCTGGAATCTAACCAGCTAACCAGCTAAATGATCCCAGGGCATCTCATTTCCCTTCTAAAGGAAAAAATACTGGCACTTTGCAATGAAGAAAGTGTTCTGCAAACTTTCAAAGAGCTACAACAAAGAGTCACCATTTATCTGTTAGGCTATAAGGCAAATCAAGAACCCTTCCTAAATAGCGCCTTTTCCTTGTCTTTCAAAGGAAAGGTAATATCCAAAAAACCAAATCATCAGGGTTTTTTGAATTTCAAAGGAACTGATATATAAGTAATGACTATGAAAAGGTTATTTACTTGCCCACAAATGCAAGTAGTTTTATTGCAAATTAACTAAATGAAAAATAGTTTTATTATTAGATGGAGAAGGCAAATGAAAGTTATTTCTTCAGAATTTCTTACACTTCGCTTCAGGCAGGAAATGAAAATCAAACTATTTTGGGCCAGAGAATAAAAGGGACTTCTGGGGGAAATCTCTAAGATGGCTGAAAAGCTTTTTCCTCTTTGGTAATTGTTAGAAATAAAAGACTACCAGATCTTATCTGATTTCTTCATCTTTATTTTGCAGGGTTGGAAATGAACTCCACAGTCCCTTCTAGCTCTGAATCTGATTATTCATTGGGACAGCAGAAAATCCCAACTAAGAGAATTATATTGTGTATTTAACTTAGCTATCTCTAAAACTCATCTTCCTTGGTAAAACAGAGAATTAGAATCCAGACCCCAGGCTCCTTCTATTTTATCATGTAGTCAGAGTTCTTTTTAATTGGGAACCAGAGTCAAAAGGGACCTAAACATGAAGGAAATTTTGAAAAATAAAAAATAAAAAAAACTACTCTCTAAATCTACCAAAGGATTATCTACATCTTGGTAACAAGAGAATTTGCTTGTTCTTCCTTTGGGCAACCTCAGTTTTTTTAGAAATGTTGAGGGGGGGGATCTGTGGTTAACTTTTTAATCTGACTACAATGAGTTTATTGTTGCTCATGGGTATATTATCAAGGATGAGGGAAAAAAAACCAGTCCTTTGCTAGTGAAAAACCACAGCTTGCTCTCTCTTAGCACCAGCTATTCATTTCACTTCTTAAAGAGCTAGTTTCAAAATTATCACCCCATAGGATCATAGGATCTCGTGTCAGATAGACTTTACAGATTATTTTGTCCTATCCCCTGTTTTATAGTGAAGGAAACTGAGGACAAGAGAATTTAACCCAAGATCACATAGTAAATGAGCAGCACAGTTGGTTCTAGACCCCAGGACCCTGATTCACAGTCCCATATTCTTTTCATTATAATTTACAGATAGTCACCCATTTACAAGTCCTCTGTCCCCTCCCCCCTTTAACTTTATTCTACTCCATCAAATAACAAAAGAGGCTGTAAGCATACCTTCTGAATACACCCGGTTACAATGGTCATAATAACCATAACAAGAAATATCTTTATGAGGCAGAAACAGTGGGTAGTGAGGGTTTGAGGTGATGGAGGAGAGTCTGATTAGCAAGGTCCCCTACTGCTGGAAAAGAGTTCCTGATCGTGCCTTTGAGTGAAATTGGAGAAAGCAGGGAGAACAGGCATGGTAATAGGTCTGGGAGAGGGAGGTCACTGCACTTCATGTCAGAGTGAGCTGGTGAAGGAGTGGAAGGTGAGGAAGCACCTGCCCTAGGGAAGTCAACATGAAAAAGGACAAGTACTAGGAGGACTCAAGTGTTCAGAGGACTCTCAGATAGTAAGAGAGGAATTAGATTAATTCAGCTGGACCCCAGAGCAAAGCAAAGGATGATAGGAGAAGAGAAGCAGATGCTGGCTCTGTATAAGGAAAGACTGACCAACAAATTCATGCCATTTTAATTGCATCGCAGATAGGCACCAAATTCACAGTGGGTCATATATTACCTATATCAAATTGTTTACTGTTTTAGGAAGAGGGGAATGGAGAGAGGAAGGGAATAAAATTTGGAACTCAAAATTTTGTAAAAATGAATGTAAAAAATGTTTTTCCCAGGGAGGCTAGGTGGCGCAGTGGATTGAGCACCGGCCCTAGGGTCAGGAGTACCTGAGTTCAAATCCAGCCTCAGACACTTAATAATGACCTAGCTGTGTGGCCTTGGGCAAGCCACTTAACCCCATTTGCCTTGCAAAAAAGAAAAAAACCCTAAAAAATGTTTTTCCATGTAAGTGGGAAAATACTATTAAAAATCAGTGGCATGATTAATATGGATCTGTGTTTACTATGGTTATACTTGGATAGTCTGTGTAAGCTTTCTTTCTGTCATTGGGAGGAGGATAGAAAAGAGGGAGGGAGGAAAATGTAAAACTTGAAACCTTGCAAAAGAACTGATCACTGAAAACTTGCATATAGTTGGAAAAAATAATTAAATATTTTAATTTTTAAAAATTCAGTGTTTGTGAAATGATCTACTATGATGGACTCAGATCCTCTCAGTAGTTCAACGATCAAGGACAGTCCTGAGAGACCTGTTGTGGCAAATGTCATTCATATCGAGAGAAAAATTCAGTGGCAAAATATGAAACCTAGAGTCAAGAAGACTTGAGTTCAGATATTCCTTCAGAAACTTAATTCCTCTACTCTTTAATTTCCTTACCTGTAAAAATGACCTCTGAGGCCCTATGATTTTATAATCCCTTAGATTTAACAATCTCCAAAGAACTTTTTACTAGGCTGGGAGAGGGGAGATACTCTCCCTTATAAAAGAAAGTCTGGTGTCATTTTTCAAAAAATTCTTATTTCTAGAATTCTGGGGGGAAAAAAAATATATATATATATATGTATATAGATGAGTATAGATATAAATGTGTAACAAGATTATAGACCTCCATACAATCATAGAATTTGGAGTGAGGGCTTAAGAGACTCATAAGAGAGGACATCCAGTGTCACATAAGAAGTAATTGCCATTTTGTCCTAAATGGGATTTTTTAAAAAATTGAACCTGCTTTAGAACTAATTTGAGCAATAATTGATTCCTAGAATAATTTCCAATGAAGAAATTAATTCCTTTATGTGCAAAAAAAACAGACCCAGGGACCACACAAAAATACCTTTGATTCATCTGCATTCATAAGTTTGCCACACAACAAAAATCCTTCATATTGATTCCAGGGCACCACAGGTTCAGGGAGTTCTCGAAGATAGAGCTTCAACAGGGAGGCCACAGTATGGACATCTGTATCTCTGCAAGACAGGTAAACTCAATTTAAAAGGAAACATTTAAGTTCACATTATGGAATCTTTACAATGAACAGGACTTCAGACAATAGAACATGAAATTTCAGAACCAGAAGAGTCCTTAGATCAAAGAATCTGGAATGTGACAGCTAACTGACCTTAAAGACCCTCTTACCCTATTTTGATTTCTATTGTAACAGTAAGAATGTTTTTTAAAAATCCATCTCACTTGGAGCATGTTATGCCAATGTCCTATAATGTCCTTATAAAATATGGTAAAAGTTCAATGTGTAACCACATAGTCCAGAAAACCATTCACATGACAGTAAACTTCCAAGCCTGAAATATATGTTTCCCCTTGGCTATCAGCATCCACAACTGAAATCTTAGAGCAATATTCTGAAATCTAAGATGTAGTTCACACTTACTGGACCCTCATATTTCAAAAAAAAGAAAAGGTATCCTAACCTTTTAGCATTAAACCTATGAAGTCAGCAGTATGCAAAGAGGGAGTTGGCAGATCTGGGTCCTTTTCTTGACTCTGTCAAGTGCTCATTTCTATGGCACTTTATATGTTTACAAAACAGTTTCCTCCCAGGAATCCATCACACCTGTAGCAACTTATGCTAGTGTCCTATAGCATCTTATGAAATATGGTAAAATATCAATATGAAAATTCTATAGCTCAGAAAACCATTCACTTGACTAATGGAAATATCATTTATCCTTATTTTGAAGATGAAAAAACTGATGTTTAACAAAGTGAAGGTCTTATCCACTAGTTAACCAGTGTCAGAGGTAGGATTTATATGCAGGTCTTTTGACACTAAGCCCAATCATCTTTCCACTGTACATCCTGCTTCTCAAGGTTCCGCTAAGGTTTTACCTTCTTCTTTAAAACGAATTCAAATTTATAAGTTGATGATCCCATGGACAAAAAAAATGAACCTCCCATTCATTCTTATGCCTAGGGAGCATTGTGTAGTTAGACAAGGGGCTAAAATTTGGACATAAATTTTTAAAAGTGGAATGCCCATCACCTCTCCAAATCTTACTCCCTATACTCAAGTCCTACTTCTTCCACAAAAGTAGATTTGGAATCTGATGACACAAGTTTTTCTCCACATGCTATCTGTGTGACTTTGGGCAAGTCATTTAAGATCTCTGGTTCCTCAAATGTAAAATGTAGACATCAGATGATCTACCCATGCAGATCTTCCAGATCCTCACCTGACTACAACAGGTCACACATTTTTTTCTTCTCTATACTGCACTGGTACCAAGCCGCATTATGTGGTACTGCATTTTTCTTTAATTCCATCCTGAGTATTAATCTCATTTTATCAGCTTTGAAGGGAAGAGATGGGGCACCATGCCAATGACTGGGGGTCAATTAAGAAAATCCCTGGGGGGGAACCCTCCCAAGGAAGGAAAATGTGGTCTCTCTAAATCAAGATCTGAGAGAATAAACAAGAATCCATGCCAGGTCAAGCATAGGGTAAGCAGGGTAATTGAGCCTAAGCAGTCTGAAGAAAGGAGCATACATAGCACTGATCTAAAATCAGACAGAATCTGGGGAAACTGATTCAAAAGTACTAGTTTACAATAGTACCTTGTATAAAATTTATGGGCTTACAAAATACTTCCTTCATATTAGCCTACAAGGTAGGTGGTACCATGAGGGTCTTATGGATGGTTAAACTCTGTCCCAGAGAAGGAAAATAATATATGTGTAGTCATATAGCTGGTCAGTGTCCAAGCTAGCATTTAAACACAGGTCTCCACCCTACCACACTATCTATCATAGTCTCATGTGACTTTGCTGCCAAGATAGCATCCTTTCATGGCGGTTGCATGTTAACCTACCACCTCTGATTCTGAGCTGATAATCCTGTGGTTTCAGACACATAACTAGATTTTAAGGTGTTGTATGCCTTGATAACTATTTGGTTAATTGATTGATTTAAATAGACACAAACCATCCAATTTATCTCCTTGACTACTTATTGGGATGGTGACAATTCTAAATAAATGGAAGATTTATTCTAGGATTATTAAAAAGGTAGTGAAACTATCTCAAATTGAAGAAAGAATTCTGGACTGGGTGTCAAGAGCTGAGTCTTGGTCTCTAGTTCTTGTTCTGATAGTAACATGCTGTTTTATTTTAGATAGGTCACTTCATAAGACTGTGGATAGGTGCAGTAGATAGAGCACCGGCCCTGGAGTCAGGAGTACCTGAGTTCAAATCCAGCCTCAAACACTTAATAATTACCTAGCTGTGTAGCCTTGGGCAAGCCACTTAACCCCATTGTCTTGCAAAAAAAACCCTAAAAAAAAAGATAATAGACTGAAATAGACCTTACATATCATGTAGTTTTATAGATGAGGAACCTGAGTTCAAAAGAAGTTAAGTGACTTGTCCAAGATCATACAGCTCATAACTAAGATTTGAGTTGATGTCCTCTGAATTCAACATCATAGATCTTTCCTCTAAGAGCAATCATCAAAAAGTTCTCAATCTATAGTACCAATCCTAACATAAGAATATTGAGTTGGGGGAACTACTGAGCTAACCATTTCCTATTTCAGTGGAAAGAGCAGTGGATTTGAGTCAAAGGACTTTTTGCTAGAATTCTGGTTCTACTATACAATAGTTGCATGATATTGGGAAAATCATTTTCTTTTTTGGGGCCCCCCCTGTAAGATGTCAAAATTTATCAGTCAATCAATAAACATTTATTAAGGGCTTGATATAGGTTAGGTACTATGCTAATTTCTGGGGATACAAAAAGCAGCAAAAGAGGGTCCCTGCCCTCAAGGAGATTACAATCTAATTCACAAGATTTCTAAGGTTGTCTCCAGTTCTCAATCCTCTGAACTCAATATAATGAACTGGGGGATTTTTCCCTCTTCTCACACATAATTCCTGCTTGCAACACAAGGCAGGTGGTCTACCAATATCTTTCAGTCAAAAGGACATGTTTTACATACTCTGTGAACAAGGAGAGGAACCTGCCAAAGTACATGGTCTACTTCTTAGGCAAACTTGTGACTGATTACCTATATCCAGCAAAGACAGAATTTTAGCTATCTATTTTATGAAAACAAAAACATAGAGAGAGCTACAAAAAACCTTAATAGCTAGCTAATATTACACTCTCATTTTTCAGATGAGGAAATTGATGACCAGAGATTTAGAAAAACTTGACCAAGGTTATTTAGTTATTTAATGGAATAAATAGCAAGTATTAAAACCCAATAACTGATACTGAGTACAGTGATCTAAGACTTTATTGCCAGAATATTGCTCATGTATAGATTTTGTCTTGTCACTTCTCTGGTTAAAAATCTCCTGTGTCTTTCCACTGGAGTTTAAACTCCTAAATTCCAAAAAGAAAATCAGTTCCTTGAGGGTAGAGACCATTTCATTTTTGTCTTGTATTCCAAGTGTCTAAAACAGTGTCTGACTTATAGTAGACACTTAATAAATACTTCTTGAATGATTGATTGATTGACTTGGTTTTCCATAATCATGACTTGGCTTTCCAACTTCATTCAAACATGTTCTCCTATTATTTTCTGCTATATACTCCATAACTTAGTCAAACTGTGTCTTCAACACACCTCTGTTTGACTATCTACAAACTTTTGTTCTTCCTATTCTATATCTATAATATCCTCCCTCTCCTTCATCACTTGCTGAAGTCTTACTTCTCCTTTAAAGTCCAAGTGAAATACCACCTCCTCCAGGAATCCTTTCCAGGGCCTATGCCCTCTTATCCAAGTCAAAAACAATCTTCCTTCATGAAATTCATGTAATACTTTGCTTTGCATTTTTTAATATCTCCGTTTCCCTATTCATAAAATGTCAGTATTGGGCTAAATGATCTTTACATTCCTGTTTAGCTTTAAATTCTACAGATATATGACTTATTATGTCCTTTAAATAATTTTTTTTCTTTTTCCTGCTAGACTTTTAGCTCTACAATGACTCTTAGACCAACTCTGACAAAAAGCAATGACTCTTAAGAACCCACTGATCACCGCTAAGTGGATGACAAGTGCCACATTAAAATTCAGTTTTATCTAAACCTTAAATCCAAGGTATACCAGGAAAAATGTGTAACCACAAGCTCTTTAAGAAGAAAATGCATAAGTGACACTTTTATATTTAATCTGTGTTATTGACATTTTCCATCCCTTTCTTATAACTAGAACAATAAACAAAACAATAAACCAAGCCCTGATCTTTCTACTTTCAAAGTGTAAATATTCATTCTGAAAATTTAAAAATTGGCTCTCCCAATCAATCTAAGTTGGTTCTAGCACACCCCTGTTCATATCTCCCCCAACATCTAGGCAATTAATAAATGTTTGTGGAAGGGAGAAATGAAGAGAGGAAAGGAATGAGAGAGGGAGAGACAATCCCAGTTTACTCCAGTAAGGGTTATTTTTGGGAGCACCCATATGAAGAAGGCTTAAACTTCTTAATATAGCATTCAGGGTCCTTCCAGGTCTAGTACTACTCTATATTTTTTCTCATTTTATGCAATACAAGTGACACACACCAACTCCCTCTGCTAATCCAAGTGCAGATGAGCTTTCAGGAAAGGTTAGACTTACCGTTCAAAAGAGGGTCGCTCCCCAGCATCAAAAGCATCCCTCAACTTCTTCACCAAGTTGTCCTGTCCAGGCAGTCTAAAGATACCTTCCTCATTCAGGCCATGTTCTCTGATGAACTCCATGCACTTCTCTACTAGAATGGGTACTGAGTAATGTCCAAATTTTTGTTCATATGCCACAGTTTCATCCAGTCGCTGACCAAATACCACTGCAGAGAAAAGAGACAAAAATGGGTCTTGTCCATCATTCCAAACCTGCTGGTCCTGGTTTCTTCTCAATGAAGTGGTTAACTTGGTTTGCCAGTTTCACCTACTCTTTTCTAAATGCCAACATAGACTCAGAAGCTGGAAGGGACCTTAGAGACGATCTAGTTTGGCATCTTTATTTTATACATGAGGAAACCTGGGAAGGCACTCTGTAAAAAAGGAATCTTTTTGTTGAGCAAAAAAAAAAGGGAGGAGAAATTCAACAAGCAGGTAGAGAGAAATAGAAGAAATATGGATCCTTAGAGACTGTTCAGTCATAGACTCCTAGAATCCACTATTACAAGATCATAGAGTTAGAGCTGGTCTGGACCTTAGATGTAATTTAGTCCAACCCCTGTCTTTTCACAGAGTCTGAGACCCAGAAAATTAAGTTCCCTGCCCCCACATCAAACAGATAATAAGTGTAAGTATTGGGTTCCATAGAAATGAAGTCATCAAAAACATCATTTAATTTCTTTGCAACAGGGGCATGTTCTAAAAGTACATTTTATTCACATTAGAATGTGAGAACTTTGCAGACAGGGCTATGTTTTTTGCTTTTTGATCCCCAGTGCTTAATAGTGCTTAGAACACAGTAGGTAGTTAATTAATGCTTGTTGATTAATTGACCAAACTGCTTTATGTTAACCAAGTTAAGAGAGGCCAAGGGGATAGTTTGGTGCAGTGGATAGAGCACCAGCCCTGGAGTCAGGAAGACCTTTCAAATTTGGCCCCCATCACTTAATAATTGCCTAGTTGTGTGACCTTGGGCAAGTCACTTAACCCATTGCCTTAAATTAATTTTTTTTCAAAAGAGAGGCCAAGACAATGATCTACTGCAAGGTGTCATGGCTGGCTCCCTTGAGGCAGGATCCCCAAATGCTATACATGTCTTTGGTTACCATAAATCATTTTCACACTTTAGAAAATGTGCAGCTGCTGCAAAAAATTGGAGGGGAACTCCATTTGCGCAAATCCCCTGAGGCCCCCAAGACAGTTATTTTTTCCCCCTGAGGTACTTTCTAGGCAACAAGGTAGTGGAGTGGGTAGAACAATGGACCTGAAGACAAAAAAGACTTAAGTTCAAATATGACTTCAATCACTTTCACCTGACCCCTATTTTGCCCAGCTTCCTCATTTGTAGAATGAGAGTAATAATACCACCACAGTAGCTCACAAAAAAATTAGCTGGATTGCCCTGGAGCCTAGAAAACCTGTGATCAAATCCTGCCCATCAGACTTTGTTGGGAAGTAACCGTGGGCAAATCGCTGAGCTTCAGGTAGAGAAGTTATGGATAGGTTGAGATTTCTAGTGGTTAAACTTTTCAAATCATTTTCCCCCACAGCAATCCTGTATGATTGAATTGATCATTAATTTACAAAATTATGAAATGGGATGGGAATACTCAGTTTTTTTGGTATCTGCTGAGAAAGGCCACAATTGATGGAAACAGGCAGCAAATAACTTTCAATAAGGCCTAGAGACAAGTCAAGGAAAGTGGTACAGAAACAGATAGCATAGCTCAGGATCATGGAATGTCAATAGACAGTAAGAGGAAGAGGATGGGGAGCAGGAAAGGCAGAGATTATCATTCATGTAACCATGGATTAGAACTGGGAGTACTCAGCCACATAGACCCAATGGAGATGGAAGAATGTTCTTGGGGAGACAAGAGTTTGAGACCTCATTTTATAAGGTTTGGGGGAGAAATAGAACTCTTATCTATGCCATCTTGGAATTAGTTCATTGAGAGATCCTAATCATTTCAAAGTTAACAGCATCTATTTAATGTTCTGTGGGTCTAGAAATATGAAGTTCTGGAATTTGTTGGAAATTTACATATAGGACCAGAACCTTGACAAACAGCCCCTAGATGGCTTCCCCTGATTCAGCACATATAGCCAGGTTGTGAATTTTGATTAATATAGGATATAATTTATAAAGTATGTTCCTTTGATTTGCCGGGACAGTTTACATGTGACTTACCAAGTTCCCCTTTGCAATCTTATGCCCTACTAAAATTTATTCTACTGACTAGAGCTAGGACTTGGGTAGGGGTAAAGTTTGGTCAAGGGGACCAGAACAAGATACAATTTTAACAAAGAGAAAACAAGAACAGCCAGCACTTTAAGGTTCATAAAACACTTTACAAATACTATCTCATTTTATCTTCACAATAACCCTAGGAGGTAGGTACTATTACTTCACAGATGAAGAAGCAAAGGCAAAGAGGTTAAGTAACTTGCCCAGAATAACACAGCTAGTAAATCTTTGAACCTAGCTGAATTCAGGAATTCCTGATTCCAGGCCTAGCATTCTTTCCACTGGACCACATAAACATCCTCATGGTCTATGACACTCCAGGACTCAGTGTCATTTTCAGCCTTACCTGACCAGCCTCTCTTTAATTCAAATTATGCTGAGTGAGCTTTTAAATTCACAAGAAATGCCAGGACCAGTAGAGGCAGAAATTTCAAGGTAGTTTAGGTATTTATTAGCCCTATTTTACATATGAGAAAAATGAGGCTTGCAGAGATTGGATAATGTGCCCAAAGACACACAGGTAGTTGAGTGGAACAACTAAGATTTGAGTCTTCTCATTCAAAACTCAGCATACTTTCCACAAAAGGCAGCTGACCTCCCTAAGATCCTACCATTAGTTTCCAGATATGTGCTCAAAGGGGATCAAATGAAAGTATGAGTTAGAGTGAAGCTGTTCTCAAGGTTGGAAAAAAACTCAGAACTCCTCCCTGATAGAGAGGGCATTTATCTCATCTTTATTTATTAAAGAACTTATTTTTTTCTCTCTTATAATTCTTCTAGGTCAGGATTTTTATACTTTCTGTCCTTATTCAGTGATTTGGAATTCCTAGATCCCCCTCTATAATTTGTCATAACAAAACAAAATAAAAACAACCCTGGGACAAGAGAAACCTGAGCTAATAAGCCTAGCCCACCCCTTATAGGTTTAGGGTTCTTCTTTTAATTTTAATTACCTTCAGCAGACTTTAACATTCAGAGGGAACGTAGGGACTAGCAGATGAAGGGATTTCAAATAGAGTAAAAAAAAGATGATGAATGAGGGCAATAGACAAGAGGGTAGAGGCCCTGCCCTCACTTCATTCTTTTTGCCTACGTCAAGAGGGCAGCCTGGTGGAGAAGAAAGAGGGATGACCTTTAAGATTACACTAGATTCCCTTTTTGAAAATCTGGATACCATTTATCCTTTTTTTAATGAATTTTTTTATACCATTTATCCTTGTCCAGTCCCGTGGTTTCTCTCCCATTCACTACATTTTTTTTCAAAGATTACTGATAATAGTAAAACAATTATATGTGGAAGCCACTAGGTGGAGCAGTGAATAGAGCTGGAGTTAGGAGGACCTGAGTTCAAATGCAGCCTCAGACACTTAATACTTCCCTAGCTGTGTAACCTTGGGCATGTCACTTAAACCCATTGCCTTGCAAGAAACAAAACAAACAAAACAAAATAAAACATAGCCAAAAAAAAATCACATGTGACTATTTCTTTAGTACCTTAAGATATTGAGAATAAACCAGTTGCTATGAATTCACCAAGCGTATTTAAGGACCCTTAATGATATAGAGAATTTTATGATTCACAAAGTCTTTAAATGCACACTGTTTCGTGTAATCCTTACAACGACCCCATAAGGTAGCTATTCCAGTTTTACAAATGAAGAAGTCAATGTGCATAGGAGTAATGAAAATGGTTAATATTTATGTAGCACTTAAAATTTTGCAAAATGCTTTATTCAAATTATCTCCTTTGATCCTCATGGAAACTTTGTGATATAAATGCAATTTTTATCACCATTTGCAGATGGGGAAACTGAAGCTGAAAGTCATTAAGGAATAGCCCAGTCACATAGATAGTAAATATCTGAAGTACAATCCAAGGCTGGGTCTTTCATACTCTAAATCTAACAATAGTCATTATTCTAAGTTGCCTCTGGTACTAAAATATCTTACTCATGGTCAAAAAGCTAGTAAGTGGCAGAGATAGGATTTAGATCAGGATCTCTCTTGGCTCTAAGTACAGAAAGAATTTTTTTCACCTGATCACAAGAAAAAAATATCCTTTTATCATCATTGCTCTTTAGATTATCCATTTCCAGGTAAACATAGGTTTTTGTTTAGAAGTAAATCTCCATTGCATGTGATTCATTCTGAATTCTGAGACAGTGGTCTTGATGGTGGCTTGTGGGGATTGTAGAGAGATGGTTAAATTGAGGTTTTATATGTACTAGTTTCATGAAATGCCAAAATCTCTGAAGAATCAAAATTACTGATAATCCAAAGAAGGAAGGAAGATGCATGATGAGTTATAAGCAGGCTTTTGATTAAAGTACAGGAAGTGGCATTAGAGGTATGATCCAGGAAACATATGACTAGAAAAGAATGTGGATCAGTAATATAGCAAGAGTGAAGTGTAATAAATGAATTATCCAAATGCAGCATTGGTATCGGTGAAATGTTTAAAGACCTAGAGGATGAAAGATTTATAGTTAAAAACATACCTAGAGGCCATCTAGTCTAGTCCTTTTTTTTTTACAGATAAACTGAAACATAGACTGATTAAATGATTTGCCCTATCTAAACCCACATTACTCATAAAGGTAAGGAAAAACAAAAGTAGGATTTGAATCTAGATCCTCTGATTCCAGTTCCAACATTCTTTCCTCTGTATCACACTGTCTATCACTGAAAGAATTCTATTCCATTGGAAATACTTTACAATAATAATAGTTTGAATTTGTATAATGCTTTAAAGTTTATAAAATAAAAGAATTTAGAGTAACTGTAAAGACTTTGTCCAGGAAGCTACAGCTTCCTTCTCTCATCACCACCAGAACACTAAAAAGTTTACAGAGTAATGAGGGAAACTTTATGACATTTTATGGATGCTGTGCATAATCCCCTTGGCACCTCCCTATAGATGAATTTTACTGATAGGGACTATGAATCAATTGGTTGTGGCAGGACAAACTAAGGAACCTGTAGACTCTTTTAGGTTTTTCCTCTTTTGCCTTACTTCTGGAGAGATCTAAGATCACAAAAGAACTAAGAACAGACCAGACTCCTTGGGTGAAGTTCCTACCCAATTCCAGACTCCATTAATGGTATCTTTGGGGAACAAAAGTATAGTAGTTACCTGACCCTCATTCACATGGTCCAAAGGAAAGTCCTTAGGCTCCCAACCTGGGGAGCAGATATGTAATCTCTCAATCACAAGTTGACCATAAAGAAGGGAACTATGTGGCCAATAGAAGTTCTAAATTTATGAATCTCAGAATCTGATCTTCTGATGAGAGAAGTGGTGGATTTGGGGCAGTAAAATCTAAGAATCTAGCCTTTCTTATCTAGTAATCCAAATTCACAGACTCTTAAATTTCAGACTTCAAGAAGGGCACTTCTCAAAAACTCTCACTATTTATCCACAAGTTTCTTCTTTCCAAGGCTGCCTTGTGACAGAGAGCATACAAACCCCCTCCCAATTCAAAGAACCATCCTGTGGCTTAGACTACCCACAAAAGGGAAACAAACTTGGGGTTGCTGACATTCTGGAGAACTTCTCTTTTACCCCATAGAAACCTTTACAGATAATTCATCCTTATGTAGTTACTCTGAGGGTTTAGACTCTCCCAGAAGGAAATCACACCTAAGACCACTACACAGATAATCACCACCCCAAAATGACAGTTGAGGGTCAAGTCCACATTACTTGCTCCTTCAATATCATGACTTTAGTCCCATGTAACTGCTCCTCCTGGCAGAGATGCCAAGCGTACAACTCTCCTTGTACTACTAAGGAAATTCTCTTGGGTCAAATGGCCAAAATCTTGGCTTTGGGATTATTCTTGAAGCAATTCCTGAGGATAGAACTCCCCAAAAAATGCTCCTTATCTGGTTGAAAGACTGGATTTTGAATCAACATTGTCCAGGAAAACCCCCTTCTCCAGTTAGAAAATCAGAAACCAGAATTCTTGGCCTTGCCAAAGGGATTATATTCAGGAACTCTCATTAGTTGTTGACTCTTCAAGGTTAGTGCCAAGAACTTGACAGTTGTCTAGGAACTCTTCTCTTGAGCCATATGGGTGAGACATAGCTAGCTCCCTCATACTACTGTACCAAGCATGGGATAATAGCTTCTAGTTGGAAAGATCCCCATCCTAGGCCAAGCCATGCTCTTAGCTCTGCTATACTGTTAAGATCTTTTTTCCTTTCTTTTTCTTCCCATTATATGTAAAGATAGTTTTCAACATTCATTTTTGTAAGATTTTGAGTTCCACATTTTTCTCCCTCTTTCCTTTCCCTCTCCCCTCCCCTTGTCCACAAGCAATCTGATAGAGCCTATATATATATATATATATATATATATATATATATATATATATATATACACACACACAACTATGTTAAACATGTTTCCATTTTAGTCATGTTATGAAAGAACCAGAACAAAAAGGAAAAAACAAAACCAGGAGAGGGAGAAAAAACATAAAACAAAACAAAGTTTAAAAACTGAAAATAGCATACTTTGATCTGTATTCAGACACCAAAGTTCTTTCTCTAGATGTGGATGACATTTTCCATCAAAAGTATTTTGAAATTTTCTTTGATCATTTTATTTCTGAGAAGAGCTAACTCTGTCATAGTCGATCATCACACAATGTTACTATTAATGTTGAGCTATTAAGAACTTAAGAAATACAAAGAAAGAGAAAGAGCAAACCAAAAAGGTTTGGAGTCTACCTTTCTATAGGCCAGATGAAACAACAACAACAAAGGGGTTCAAGATCCCAAAATAGTCTATTCCACACTAACTAGAACTAACCAGTTCATCTTGGGATCAGTGGTTCACCTTGGATCAGTGAAACCTTACCTCAATGAAGATATCAATTGTCATGATCACACCTTCCAATAGTAGATACATTCAAGACCCAAGCAAAGGGCAGGATGTTGTATGTGTAACAGAGTTAAGTCCCTTAGCTCAGATCCTTATAGATGATATTTGTATAAAGTGCTGATCAAGGGAGCTCCCCTATCACCTAGAAAATCTCCAAGAGCCTTTCCAACACAGTTCTATAATAGTATGACCAAATGATATCTAAAATTCCAAGCCTAGGTAAGCATATTTCATCTTTCATTAAAAAAAAAGTGTTCCGGACAAGAAGAGATTGAGTCTTAGGAGCTCTCTGATAAAATTCATCAGCTAAGAACTCTAACTAAACTTTCGAGAGACAGAACCCACAGAGGGACCCAGTGAGGCAGTTCTCCTACTCAAGGTAACCTGGAAAAGAGCAGAAAGGCTCTGCTCCCCGGGATCGGAGAGGCAGCCTGCCAGAGGGGTGGCCCGCCAGAGCCAAAGAACTTCAGCCTCCTGGAGGCAGCCCCAGGGCGCTGGGAATCTCAGCTCACAGCAGCGGGGGAGTCTCCTGAGCTGCACCCGAGGAGCACCAGGCACAAAGTGGGGGAACAGGGGGGGACCTCTGCCAGAGTGAGCACATGGAGCCCAGCCCTCAGGGCACACAGGGAGCAGCTTGGTCTTTCCCCAGCCCTGATCCAGGAAACAGAAACAGGCGGAGCCGGTAAGCAGGAGCCCCCAGGGCATGAGCCCATTGAGCTGAGGGAGGGGAGTGAAGAGAGACTGTGAGCTCTGTCCTCTGCCTCTTGAACAGGACTCTGGGGCTCTGACCACATTCAGATCCTCGCAGTCTAGGCCCCCCGATAGAACAGCAGGGCCCCCCCACCTCAGCCCCGTAGCAGAGGGGGGCGCTTATGGTCATTCACAGACCAGGAGGGAGGACAGAGCCTCACACACTGAGACCCTTGTGGGAGTGTACCAAAAGCTCAGGAAGCACCCCCAAACCAGGCCCAGGCTGGGAAAATGAGCAAGCAAAGAAACAAAAGGAAGACTATTGAGAAATATTTTGCAAATGAGCCCAAGAAGGATCCAAATATTCAGTCTGAAGATGAGGAAGCACAAGCTCCTGCATCTAAAGACTCCAAGAAAAACAGAAATTGGGATCAGGCTATGACAGAGCTCAAAAAAGACTTTGAAAATCAAATGAGGGAGTTGGAAGAAAAACTGGGAAAAGAAAGGAGAGAGATGCAGGAAAAACATGAAAATGAAGTCAGCAGCTTAGTCAAGGAAATCCAAAAAAATGCTGAAGAAAATAGCATGCTAAAAACCAGCTTAGGTCAAATGGGTAAAACAATTCAAAAAGTTATTGAGGAGAAGAATGCTTTAAAAAGCAAAATTGGCCAGATGGAAAAAGAGATAAGAAAACTCTCTGAGGAGAACAAATCCTTCAGACAAAGAATAGAATTCAGGGAGATTGATGAATTTAACAGAAATCAGAAATCAATACTTTAAAACAAAAAAAAATGAAAAATTAGAAGAAAATGTGAAATATCTCATTGAAAAAACAACTGATATGGAAAACAGACTTAGGAAAGATAATTTAAAAATTATTGGAATACCTGAAAGTCATGATCAGGAAAAGAGCCTTGACATCATTTTCAAAGCATTACTACAGGAAAATTGCCCTGATATTCTAGAAGCAGAGGGCAAAATAGAAATGGAGAGAATCCACTGATCCCCCAGAGAAAGAGATTCCAAAAAACCAACCCCTAGGAATACTATAGCCAAGTTCCAGAACCCCCAAGTCAAAGAGAAAATATTACAAGCAGCCAGAAGGACACAGTTTAAATATCATGGAGCTGCAGTCAGGATCACACAGGACTTAGCAGCAGCTACATTGGAAGCTCATAGGGCTTGGAATACAATATACCAGAAGGCAAAAGAGCTTAGAATGCAGCCAAGAATGAACTACCCAGCAAGGCTGAATGTCCTCTTCTAGGGAAAAAGATGGACTTTCAATGAATCAGGGGAATTTCAAATGTTCCTTTTTGGAATGGCCAGAGCTGAACAGAAGGTTTGATCTTCAGTTACAGGACTCAGGTGAAACATGGAGATTGGAGGAGAGGGGAGAAATATGAGGGACTTAATGAGGATGAACTGCATATATTCCTGCATAGAAAAATGACACTGATAATACTCATATGAACCTTCTCAGTAATAGAGCAGGTAGAGAGAGCTTTTATAGTTGAAGCACAGGAGAAAGCTGAACTCGAAGATAAAATATGGTGTAAAAATGGAGTCAATAGAAAAAAAGGGAAATGGAATGGGAGAAAGAAAAAGGAGAGGGGGAATAGTCCAAGATATTTCACATAAGATTTTTTTTTATTACAATGAGCTATTGCAATGATATGGAAGTGGGGAGGCAAGGGGGAATGAGGGAAACTTTGCTCTCATCAGAGATGGCTAGGAGAGGAAACAGCAAATATACTCAATGGGGTATAGACATCTGGAGTAAGAAGGAGCAGGGAGCAGGGGGAAGGGGTGGGGATGTGAATAAAGGAGGAGAGGATGGACCATGGGGGGAGAGTGGCCAGATATAACACATTTTCTTTCTTACTTCTTGCAAGGGGCTGGGATTGGAAGGCTTGCCCAGGACCACAGGGCCAGGTGGATTCTGGGCCTAAGGGGTGGTATGGGAGCTCAGGGCTTCTTGGCCCCAGGGCCAGGGATCTGTCTGCTGCGCCACTCAGCGACCCTACAGCAGAGTCAGAGTGAAAGGAGAGAGAAAATAGAGTACATGGTAGTGGAGAAATACGAAAGGAGGGAGCTGCGATCAGCAATGGCAACGGTGGAAAAGTATGGAAATAACTTTTGTGATGAACTTATCATAAAGAATGAGATCCACCCATGACAGAGTTGTTGGTGTTGGAACAAAGACTCAAGCACATTTTTTGTTATTATTATTTGGGGGGGGGGGGGGTACAGGGCAAGTGGGGCTGGATGGCTTGCGTGGGGCCACATAGCGGGGTGATCTTTGGGTGTCTGGGGCCGGATTTGGACCCAGGTGCTCCTGGCTCAAGGGCCAATGCTCTGTCTGCCACCCAGCCACCCCTACTATTATTACTATTTTATTTTATTTTGGGTCTTTTTTGTTTCTTCTTTTTGGTTTTTGCAGGGCAGTGGGGACCAGGTGGTTTGCATGTCACACGGCTTGGTCATTGTTGGGTTTACGAGGCTGGATATGGACTCTAGTGCTCGTGGCTCCAGGGTTGGTGCTTCGTCCATTGCACCACCTGGCCATACCTACAATTATTACTATTTTTTTATTTTAATTTTTTTCTCTCCCCTTTACTTTTTTCGCCCAAGCAAGTCTATCTATATTCACGGGGGAGGAGGGGTATTTTGTTTACTTGTAAACAAGAATATTTTATTAATGTAAAAAAAACATTTGTACAAAATGAGAATAAAAAATAAATTTTAAAAAAAAAGAAAAGAAAAGAAATCATGAGCAGGTTGCAGCTAGGTGGCGCAATGGATAAAGCGCCAGCCCTGAAGGCAGGAGGACCTGAGCTCAAATGCCGCCTCAGATTCTTAATAATGGCCTAGCTGTGTGACCTTGGGCAAGTCACTTAACCTCATTGCCTTAAATAAATAAAATTTAAAAAAAAAAGAAATTGTGAGCAGATGGAGTTCAGAAAAACCTAGAAAGACTTACATGAATGATGCTGAATGAAGTTGGCCACATTGTGTGATGATCAGGAATGACTGAATAATTCCTGTCAATAGTTAAATGATCAGAGACAGTTTTAAGGGATTTGTGACAGAAAATGCCATTCACATCCAGAGAAAGAACTAAGGACTGTGAATGCAGACCAAAACATACTATTTTCTATTTTGAAAATTTGTTTTATGGTTTATGTTTTTTGAACCCTCTCAGTTTTTGGTACCTTTTTGTTTGGAGGTGTCTTTCACACCATGACTAATATAGAAATATATTTAACATAGTTATACATGTATAACCTATATTGGATTTCTATTTGTTGGAAGAGGGAAAGGAGAGAGGGAGAAAATGTGGAACTTAAAATCTTACAAAATTGTGAATATTAAAAACTTGTATGTGGTTGAATTAATAAATAAATTTAAATTTAAAAAATAAAAAAAATGTTCCTGAAAAGTCATATGAAATTGCATTTTTAAATTGAATGAGGAAGTTTATAATGTCTGGGGACAAAGCAACCCTTTAAGAATCCATTCTTTAATTCATTCTTGCTAAGTTCAGCATTCTGAATGGGTGGTTCTCTTAAATTAGACCCTATACTCAGAGCATTAATTCAAACAACATACAACAGGAATCATTCTGGGAAATTTTCCCTTGCTGTGTTTCTAATCCAAATGATTCTGTGTAATATAACACCACAAAACTCATGAAACCACAGGTGAAACTTCCATTTTTGTTATTGGGGTTTTTATTTTATTTTTAGGGAATAGTAGCCTTGAAGTTAGTAAAACTGAGTTCAAATTTGGATTTCAAAACTCAGTGACTATAGGACCTTCAGCAAAATGCTTAACCCTTCTTTGCAATTTTCCTTATTTGTAAAACAGAATTATTTTGTACTGCTTAAAGTACTTTGGGAAGGAAGAAAGCCAATTAACAAGAATTTTTTTTAAATGCTCTAGACAGGCTCGCTCAGACTTCTCTGACCATGGCCCAAACAAGGCTACCTGGCTGTTCTTTTATCTCTCTCTCTCTCTCTCTCTCTCTCTCTCTCTCTCTCAGTCCTTCCTTATGTCCTGTAACGTTTTTAATAAATTTTTGTTTTATTTCCACCTGTGCTTTCCTGAGTCTAAATAATGATTCCTCATAGGCATAACTGAACCCAAGTGGCCAGTGGCTACATTTTGGCAGCCAACAAAGGGATTCTCTCTGCACAGACTGGGAACTTGGAGTGAGCTCCATGGCTATATATAGCTCCAAGACCAGTCTCTGCAGGATGCCAACCAGCTGTGCCAGTCAATCATTTCCTGGACCCTGACTCAATGAAACCCTCACTGTAATACATTCATCTCCAAATGGACTCTGAAAGGCCCAGAAGACTGGTCCTAAAATGATTGAGGGGAGGAATGATGCAGGGAAAGAGAAAGAGAATTTGAATGTAACAGAAAGAATTTGGGTGGACATGTAAATTGACTCAGGATGTAAATTGACTTGAAGTAGAGAATTATGATTGTAACAGAAATAATTGTAATCTTGCATGGGAACCCTCCCCATTCTTAAAGTACCATTATTTAATGTAAAATTTGTACCCTATCTCCTTGGGTTTTACCCTCTACCTAATTCTAGGTCAAGTGTAGGGGAAGGGAGTTCACCTTTTGCCCTCTGGATGAGAGACAAGACATAAAAACCTGAACTTAACTCAAGTTCAGGGCTGGCTCAGTCTTCTCTGAGCATGGCCTAGTCAAAGATGCTTGGCTGTTTCTCTCTCTCTCTCTCTCTCTCTCTCTCTCTCTCTCTCTCTCTCTCTCTCTCTCTCTCCCTTCCTTATGTCTTATAACCTTTTTAATAAATTTTTGTTTTATTTCCAAAAATAAACAAATAGATAGATAGATAAATGCTCTAGACAATTCTGAAAGAATTATAATAAAAAAAAAAATGCTACCCATCCCCAAAGAACCAAAAGTTTCTGAATATAGACTGAAACATACTTTTTTTAACTTTATTTTCCTTGACAGTTATTTTTGGTCTTTGTTTTCCTTCACAACACTATTAATACAGAAATATGTTTTGCATGGCTGCATACATATAACCTAAATTGAATTACTTTCTTAATATGGAGGATGAGAAGGGAAAGACAAGACAAGGAGACCACCCAGCAAGCTATTATAATCACCCAAGTGTGAGATGATGAAATCCTGCACCAAAGTGGTGGCAGTGTCAAAGGAGACAATTGGACAAAAACAAGAGATATGGTGAAGGAAGAATTAATAAAGTTTGGCAACACAGTGTATATGGAGGGGCTAGGGAAGAATAGGTGAAAGTTAATGCGAAACTGAGATGACACCTAAGCTGTGAGTCTGAGAAAATGGGAAGATGGTAGTGCTCTTGATAGCAACAGAAAAAATAGGAAATGGAGATGATGGATTTTGGGGGAGGGGAAGAGGACAATGAGCTCAGTTTTGGATATGCTGAATCTAAGGTGAAACATCTACTTCAAGATATCCAACAGGTAACTAAAGATGCAAAACTGGAGATCAGGAAAATAATTAGGGCTGCCTGAGTAGATCTTAGTATTATTTCCATAGAGAAGATAGTTGAATACAAGGAAGTTAATGAGATTACTAGGCAAAGTACATAGAAAGAAAAGAAGAGGTCTATGAACCAAGAACTCTGGAGGACTCTAATTAGCAGATTCAGCTTGTGAGAAGAAATAGCAAAGGAGATGGAGAAGGAATGATTAGATGGTAGAGTAAAATCAAGATAGGATAGTTTCATGAAAACCTAGGGAGATGAGCGTATCAAGTTAAAAAGGGGGATCATTGGTCTTAATGATTGGAAAGAGTAGTTTCAGTTCAATGATGAAATCTGAAATTATACTGCAGAAACTGTAGAGTTAAGAAAAGAATGAGAAGGAAAGAAATGGGACCTCCAATTGTAGATGATCTTGTCAAGAAGTTTAGATATGAAAGGGAGAAGAGAGATATAGGAAAATAGTTACTAGGAAAGGATAGATCAAGTGAGAGTTTGGAGGGATGAGAAAAACATAGATTTGTAGCAGCAGGAAAAGAGTAGACAAAGAGACTAAAGATTAGTGAGAGTTGGGTGATAGAGGGATATTCCTTGGAGAAGATAGCATACAATGGAGTTACTTGTGCATAAGGGACAATGAGGTGGCAACAGTAGATAGAATGCCAGGAAGATTTATCTTCCCGAGTTCAAGTTTGGCCTCAAACAAGTCCTAGCTGTGTGACCGTGGACAGCTCACTTAACACTGTTTGCCTCAGTTTTGTCATTTATAAAATGAGCTAGAGAAAGAAATGGCAAAATACTGCAGTATCTTTGCCAAGAAAACCCCAAAGGGGTCACGGAGAGTCAGACATGACTGAACAACAAAAAGAACAGCCTGGTCCATAATAGGTAATAAAAATGCTAATTGACTTTCCCCCTCTCCCTTCAAATGCCTTCTGAATGAGTGACACTCAGTGGCTAATTACCTCCCGATGGTGCTCCATTGACCCTTCGGATAGATTTCACCCACTCTTCCATCTCTGACTGTGAGGTGGCCATGAGGACATAAGAGTCCTGTCCTGTTCGATTCTGGTCCAATGAGGCTAGAGGAAGAAAAAAATAAATCTGAGGAGTTAGCAAAGGAAAAGAAGACTGAATAGGAATGTAATAAATGTTTAATGACTAATGGATCAAGGACTTGTGACATCAGGAGCCAGAGAAATTGTGCCTACTTTCATTTTTGACTCAACCAAGTAAATCCTAATGATGATGATAATAATAATGATGATGATGATGATGATGATAATGACATGTAACACTTTGAGGTTTACAAAGTACTTTCCTCATAAAAACTATAATCTCATTGATATCTATAGGACTGAAAAAGGAAGGGTTAAGTTACCCCCTTCCCTCTCCACTTTCATCTAGCCTCTTAGAATGCCTTACATATAGAAAATGAATAATAAAGTTGTTAAATTGCATTTGTTGAGTGAAGCTCTCTCTCCCTCACTTTTTCTTTCCATTTGTTTTCTTCCTTATTTTTCTATGTGTGTGTCTTTGTCTCTGTCTCTCTGACTCTCCTTTTCTTTTTGTCTTTCTGTCTGTCTGTCTGTCTGTCTCTCTCTCTCTCTTTCTGTCTGTCTCTATCTCTGTTGCTGTCTCTTTCTCTGACTATGTCTCTGTCTGTCTCTGACTCTGTCTCACTCAGTCTCTATCTCTCTGTCTCTCTGTCTCCCTCAGATTAAAAGCCCACTGGATCTGGAAACAGCAAGTCTAAGTTTGAACTCTTACTATCACTATCTGTAGAACCCTAGGTAAGTCACTTCACATTGCTAGACCTCAGTTTTCTCATCTCTAAAATGAAGGAGCTGGGCTAGATAACATGCAAGGTCCCTTCCAGATATAATTATGACATACAATTCAGAAAGAGGATGGTAGATCCCTTTATTTATTTTTCTTGGATACAGAATTAGAGATTTAAAATTGGAAGAGACTTTAGAGCTGGGGTTCAAACCTGAGATCTCCTGCCTCCAGATACCATAGGTAATATATACACAGCAGCTATAAGTGCTTGATTTAGAACCAGAAAGATCTGGTTTCAAATCCTGCTTCCATTAATTACTAGCTGTGTGATCCTGAACAAGTTGCCTAATCTCTCTGAATCTCAGTTTCCTTATCTAAAATGAAGAAATTGTATTCAGTGACCTCTAAGATCCCTTATAACTCTCAAAATTTATGATTCTCTGATCATCTCCAATTAAACTGACCAACCTCAGTTTTTATTAAATGTTAGTTGAGGACATCAATCAACTACATAGAGAAGAGATTAATACGTAGGATATTTTTTTAGGGTTTTTTCAAGGCAAATGGGGTTAAGTGGCTTGCCCAAGACCACACAGCTAGGCAATCATTAAATGTCTGAGATCCGATTTGAACTCAGGTACTTCTGACTCCAGGGCCATGTTCTATCCACTATGCCACCTAGATGCCCCAATGGGTAGAATTTTTTAAAAAGTCTTAGAAAATCTAGGAATAACAACTATAACTATTGAATGCTTTAAAGAACTTTTACAGATATTATTACATCCTTACCAAATTCCTATAAGATAGGAATCATTATTACCCTTTTGCAGAGAAGAAAAACTAAAATACAGAGCTGCAAAATTATTTATCTATGATCACAAAGCAAGTTAATGGCAAAGTTGAAATCCCCAACCCCAACTGCTATACTTTCAGCACACCTTCCACTCGTGCATATATCTTCTTCATTGAACCCTGATATTAAATTAATAATGATATATATACATACATATTTGTATATATACACATGCAAATGTATTCACATTATGTCTATATATACACACACATTAAATATGTTTGAATATATTGTGTATATAAACATATAGGTATCTGAATATACATAATTATATATTTTTATTTAATATCAGATCAGAACTCCCCCCAAAATTCCCATTTAAATTTTTAGGCTGACCCACAAAATAGAGAAACCAAGATAGGGAAAGTTATGATATGGAACTGAGAATGTATGTAAGTATTTTGCCACTCTAATTCAGTAAGAAAAATAGGAAGCAACCTTAGTCCCTTAGCTATACCCCTCGTCTATCAGTTTGGCTTGTATGCCTGACTTCTTGACCCCTTCCTCTGACTCCATCCTGTACAGGAGGTGGGCTAAGCTTCCTAATTATTACTAGGGTATTATTCACCCTTAAGTAATAACCAAAAAATATGAAGGAAATCAAAAAACCACTTTGTAAACATTACACAATAAAAAAGTAAAGGTTTTCCTTCCTTCCTCACTCCAGACCCCACCCTCCTCTTCATTTGCTACACTGCCAGCTTTTATACTGGGCCCCTTTATTGGTGATTTCTGATTCCTGTTCCAGGACCACCATTTTAGGAAAGACCCCAGCTATGAATTACTTCATTTTTACTTCAGCTTTCATCTCAGCAACCTCTTTCTCTTCGACTGCTACCTTAGCCCAGTGTGAGACTTTCCTTCCCCACCTTTACTTTCCTACATTCTTATAAGTACAATCTCCCTTCAATTGAATATAAACTCCCTGAAGGCAGAGACTCTCTTGCTTGTTTGTCTTTGTAATCCTAAATTCTTAGTATAGTATAGTATAGTATTTGACTATATTAATGGACTAATAAATCCACGATGAATGTCTTTTTTTCTTTCCTTCCTTCTTTGCTTCTTTCCTCCCTCCTTTTCTTTCTTCTTCCTTTTCTACCTCCTTCCTTCTTTTTTCTTCTTTCCTCTACCCTTCTGCCTTTCTCCTCCTTCTTTCCTTCCCATCCTTCCTTCTGTCCTTCCCTTCTTTTCTTCCTCACTCCTTTTCCCTCTGAGTAGAATGTTCCCTCTTAAGAGTTAACATTCCTAGTAAAGTCCTCTCAGGGTTAAAAATCATTAAAAGAAAGACAGATTATTACTCTTAGACTATTCTTAGAAGAGGGAGAGAGGCCTTGCATTCTCAATCAGACACCCTCCTGATTCTGCTAGGGAGTGAAACTGGACTATTTCCAGAAAGACCTTGCATTGATTCTGTTAGGGAGGGAAGTAGTGGAATATTTCCAGAGAAGAGACCTTGCAGTCGTAGTTAGCCACCTATTTGATAATAGACTGTGAGAACAGTAGCCTGGCTTCCCTTGTTTGATAAACACTAAACTAAGAAGATAGTAGAGTTCCTTAGAAGACCTTGAATACTCAGACCTTAATTCATTTAACAGAAAGTCATTAGAAATCTTCTTCTGATACCCTCTCCATCTGGATGGTGAGGTAATATTTTATGAAAACCTTTTATTCTTCTCTTTGTTGCTGGGTAGATTTTTTTGCGTAAAGATTGTAACTCTGAAAACCTTAACCAATCAGATTGGAAGAGAGGGGGCTAGGGAGGAGGGAACCGTGCTAGGTCATATAATCTTGCTTGACTGTCACCTTGGGGTAGCTCCTTGATCTTCACTACCTTTGTGAGACTTGGAGTATGCCCTTTTCTCAAGAAAAGCCAAAATAAAATTTCCCTTTTGCTCAAAGGAGTCTCTATATTTTTAAGTGGATTTTTATCCCACATGCCCCTTTCGTTCCTTCATCCTCCTTTTTTTCTATAGTCCTTCTTCCCTCTTTTTTCTTCTTCCTTTCTTTTTTCTTTCTTCCTCTCTTCCACTTTTTTCCCTCTCTCCCTTTCTTTTCTTCCTCCATTTCTTCTTCCTCCTTCCTTCCTTTCTCTATCTTCCCTCTTTGACTTCCTCCTTCTTTCTCTTTCTTCCTCTCTTCTTTCCTCCCTTCCTCCTTTTATCACTCTGGCCCTCCCTTCCTTCTGTTGAAAGAGAAATATTAAAGAAATATTTGCCCAATCTTTCCTATAATATTAAGGATCTTTTATCTGTGCTTGTCTGGCATTTTCTGTAGGCTTCTGACTTCCTTCCCACTGTTCAGTCTAACCCTCTTCTGAAAGGCAAATTCAGTAAGATAATAGGAAGCAATCTCAACCCCTTAGCCCTACCTCTCCTCTACCTGTCTGGTATGTAGCCTGCCAAGGTGTATGCCTGACTTCTTGATCCCATCCCCTGACTCTGCCCTAGACAGGAGGTGGGCTTTCTATAAAGGGTCTGTTCACCCTCTTGTCCATGCTGGATCCATGATGATCTTAACCCAGCCACCCATCTTGTGACTATTCCCCTCCCCTTTTGCCCCTTCTTTAGTTGTCTTTGATATTCTCATCAGCCCAGTTGTAACTGTTTGTTTTTTGCTTAAAATTTATCATCTCCTTTAAAACTCACTCTTTACCTTGCTGTCTTATTAAAGAATTCTGTGAATTAATTCATAACTCTTTGAAGTAACCTGTGAATTAAAATGTATGCCTTTTCTTTCCTGCTGAGTCAGAGAACTTTGTGATTTCTTCATTGATAAACAAACCCCATCAATCCTTACAAATCTCCTGCACTTTCTATCTTTTCGTCCTCCTTTCCTCTTTCTTCCCTCTTTTTCCTCCTTCCTTCCTTTCTGATTCCTGCCTTCCTGCCTTCTACCTTTTCTACCCCTCTTCCTCTTTTTCTTTCTTTTATTCTTTCCATCCTTTCTTTCTCCTTTCCTTTCTTCTTCCTCCTTCCTTTCTTCCCTCTTCCTCCCTCCTTTTCTCTTCATTTTTCTTTCCTTTCTTCCTTCCTCCCTCCCTCCTTTTCTCCCTCCCCTTCTTTTTTCTTTCTTTCCTTAAATTCTTCCTTCCTCCCTTTCTTTTTTCCTTTTCCTTCCTCTCACATTTTCTCTTTTTCTTTTTTCTTATTCTTTCTTCCTCTTTCTTTTTCTCTCTTTCTTCCTGACTTTTTACTTTTCTTCTTCCCTTTCTTCCTACTTCCTACTTTTTCCTCCTTCTTTTCTTTCTTTCTTCTTTCTTCCTATCTTCATCCCATCCTATTTTCTTTCTTTTTCTTTCTTCCCTCCTTTTTTCCTGTCTTTCTCTGTCTTTCCTTCCTTTTATCCTTCCTTCCTGGTAGTGAGGAGGAAGAAGAAACATGTTTGGGGGGGAACACTAGATTTGGAATCAAGAAACCTGGATTTAAGTCCTGCCTTGCATCTAGTTACATGATACTTATCAAGTTATAATTTCACTTCCTTGAATCTCAATTTCCTTTTCTCTAGAATGAGGACAGTTACTTACTTTGCTTATCTGTAGGGATTTTCTTAAGACTCAACTAAGATAATGTATAGAAAATGCTTTCTTTTTGATCCTTTTTGTTTGGGGGGAGGGGGTTTGGAGGCAATGGGGTTAAGTGACTTGCCCAGGGTCACACAGCTAGTAAGTGTCTAATACTGGATTTGAACTCAGATCCTCCTGACTCCAGGATCAGTGCTCTCTCCATAGAAAGTGTTTTCTAAACCACAAAACTTTGTAGAAGTCAGTTATTATTATTGTTGTTGTTGTTGCTGTTGTTATTATTATTATTATTAAAATACTCTGACACAAAGATAAGTTAAATTATAGTGCAATAAATAATTTGGGCTATTGACAGACTCAGAGAAGGTTCTACTGATGAACCGTTGCTCACCTGGTATGACTTCAAAGACAAATTTCCCGGCTTCCTCTGGATATGTGGCAATCTCTTTGATGATGCTTCCCGGTAGATACATAGAACCCTATAAACACAAACAGTAGTGTTTTTGAGAAGAGTTCACATAAGAATATTTTCATCACTATGAAGCATGAAAAAAGCACTGAGTATGGAGTCAGAGAACACAGTTCCAAATTTTAGTTCTTCCATTTACTACCTTATGAGTTTCAGTGAGTTAGCTAACTTCTGGGTCTGAGAGTCTACATTCATAAAATAAGGTCAGACAAGTTGCACAGTATTGTCTAAATCTCTCTAACCCAGAAATTAGGTCATCTAGTATGCCTACTTGAAAAGTCCCAAGAGCCAGAACCCTGCATGGATCTATCAGTCAGGCAACACACATTTATAAAGGAACTATTACATTCCAGAAACTAATGGGTACTGAGACTACAAATATAAAAGAAAATTATTTCCTTCAAAAATATTACATTCTACAGAGGGAATGTAATATGTTCTCAGATGAGTCAAAATAGGATGCAAACAAAATAAATGCAAAACTGATCTTAGGAAACAGAGAAGTGATAAGTTGGGAAATCTGGAAAGGATTTATAAAGGAGGTAGTAATTATGCCGATCTTTGAAAAGAACTAGCAATTCTAAGAGACGGGGGTAAGGAGAAGGAAAGAATCCTAGACTTGAAGAATAGTCCATTGAAAAGCCTGGAGATGGGAAATGGAGAATCATCCATGGGGAACAATGACTAAAACAGTTTGGATGCAGCATAATACAGGAAGAATGGAAAATTGGCTGAAATGTATACCAATCCTAGAAAAATAGATTGGAGACAGACTGAGAAGAACTTTAAATGTCAAAACATAGATTTAATCCAAGAGACAACAGGAGCCAGTGGAGTTTATTTTAGAATGAAGAAATGTAGTCAGACCTGTACTTTAGTAATACCATGCTAGCTGCTCTGTGGAAGATGTATTGGAAAAGAGAGAAGCTGGAAGCACAGAATCCAGTAAGGAAGCTCTTACATAGAGTCAAGTGGAAAGTGATGGGGCCTTAGGGTAGAAGAACTGAAGGATAAACAGAGAATTGGAAACAAAAGTAAGAGATGTCTTGATGAGTTCATAATGGATCTTAAGTGAGAAGTGAGAGAAGTTGAAGAATTAAAAATGATTCCAAGATGATGAACCTAGATGACTAGAATGAAGGCAATGCTTTCAAAGAACATAAAGAGGTTAAGAAGGAAGGTGAATTTAGGGAGAAAGTTAATGAGGTGGTTTTTTTGGACATAATGAATTTGATGCCCATGGGATCTCAGGAAGAGATGCCTAATTGTTAATTGGAAATGAAGGCCTAGAATTTAGGGAACTGATAGCTGCTGAATATGTTTAGTTGGAAGGAATCTACATAATGAAACCCAAGAAGGTTGGTAAGTTTGCTTAGAGTATAGAGAGAAAAGAGACCAAGATAGAGCTGTCCACAAAAAGAGGTGCAACATGGATGATGACTCTTCAAAATAGACTGATAAAGATCAATCACTTAGAGAAAGAGGTAGAGAGGGAGAAGGGGGAGAGGGAGAGAGAGAGGAGAGAGAGAGAGACAGAGAGAGAGAGAGAGAGAGAGAGAGAGAGAGAAGAGAGTTGTCTTTAGGGACTTAACAGAGCAGTGTCATGGAAACCCAGACACAAGTTAATATGCAGAAAGATCAAAGCAATTTGGATGGAGTAATTAAAAAGTCAGAGACCAATAATGATGAGAGCTAAGTAAAGGTCACTGAATCAAGCACTAAAGATGTCATTGGTGACCTTGGAGAAAGTAGTTTCAGTATAGTGATTCTGTCAAAAGTCAGTTTACAAGGGGTTGAAGAGTGGGAGGTGAGAAAATAAGAACACTTGACTGCTTTGCTGTTTGGGTGGTGGGTTTTTTTTTTCTCCTAAGAGTTTGTCTGCTAAAGTGGAGAGAGACATAAAAAGATAAATTGAGAGGATGGTTGGATCATGTGAAGGCTTCTCAGTAATGGGAGATACAGTAAGGATCGTGTCAGTGAATAAGGTGGGAACTTCAAGAGATATAGTATATCTGTGTTACTCACTGCTTTGAGGTTCTCTCCATAAGCCTGAACTCCTTAAGGGACAAACACACATACAGAGGTTGCATGGGTCAAGTCTTTAGGAACTAAAAGCCATGAATTCAAACCAATTAAATGTAGGTTTTCCTACTAATAAAAAAGAATCTCTATCTATAGTGTTACTGTAAAAACATTATTAAGACTACATGTGTTTTACTCAATTAACCTCTTCTAAAGAGGTTACAAAGCAATCCTTTCTTAACATTAATATTTGATTAATTAATTTTAATTAATGGTTTATTAGTTATTAAATAATAAAATTAATTAATATTAAATTAACTTTTAATATTAAATAAGGATGGATGGGTGAAGAAACATATCTTTAATCACTGATTAAGCCTCTTTTACAAACACTGAGATGAAAAAGAACTTAAGTGTCACAGCTAAAGATCATGGGATCTTCAGCTAGAAGAAACTTTAGAGATCATAGGATCATAGCTTGAGTCAGAAGGAAACTCAACCTCCTCATTATGCAAGTAAGAAAACTGAGCCCCAGAGGGTTTGTGTGATATTCCTAAGGAAAGGGAAATTGTGAGTAACCAAATTCAAACCAACATCCTTTGATTCCATATAGAATTCTCCTGCATGATGCTTCCTTGTCTACTGTTAACTATACCACAAAAGAACAATTTGCAACTTTACTAATTAGACTCCTATTTGTGCTTCTTTACCAAAGTTTTAAATGTGAAGAGAGGGTTTGCCTGAAATAACATTTTCTACTATCATTAAAGTAAGTCATCCATAGCATTGGATAAATAGTATGTTGCAAAGTCGATTTCAACTTCAGATGTCCTTCATTTCCCAGCAAGGATGTTTAAATAAGTGACATCATTACAATAGAGCATTTATTTTAGACAACAAACAACTGGGTTGCTCAGAATACTAAAAGAGCCATAGTAAACCTTCAATATGTTGGAAAAATCCTTAAGAAAACTATATGGAAAAAACATGGATAAAAGCTAAATATTAAGACAAAGCTTGTATAGGCTGCAATCTATAAATGTGTAGAAAGCACCCACACAGGTAATATCACAGAGCAAAGAAACAAATAATTCATCTTCACACTTGCAATATTAGCTAAATATTGATTCATTCATATTTATTTTTCTTTCCTAGTGACTATTAGTATTTGATGGTAAGAAAGAGAAATAAAATAATATCTAAAAACTTTTAAATGTTAGGAAAGGAACTCTAAATAATGTTAATAATGTATTGTTTAAACATAGACAAGTCAGTTCATCTCTTTGACTATCATCTTTCTAGCTCAAAGAATTCTGGACTTGTAATCACATGAACTGGAATTGAATTCTGAGCTCTGACCTTGGGTAAATCATTTAATATCTCTGAGCATTAGCTTTCTTGTCATAACAAACACAACCCAACAACTCTTAAGTACCCATCATATATGGGGTACCATATTAGGTTCTGGGATTACAAAGACAAAAACAAAACCACTTCTGTCCTCAGATGGAAAACTCTCAAGAAAAAAATTTATGAAGATACAAAGAAAAACAGGAAAATGTGTAGTTGTTAAAAGACAATCTCTGTGGCTACACAGGGAACTTGATAACCAACTTGAGATTTTTAAATGATATGTACTGAAGATGGAAGCAAAAGCAGGAAACAGGATGAATACAAAAGCAAAGTCTAGTTCCTGTAATATGTGTCAGAATAATTCATCAGCCTTACCAATCTGCCCTCTACTGCGACCTAAGAAACACCAGGTCTTCCCATCATCTCCGCACCTATAATCTCTGATGGAAACTGCCTCCTCCAACTTGCATGGAAGGACTCCTTGAGATGAAGGACTCTTTCATTTTGCTCTTATCTCCAGCATTTAGCACACAGAGCATAGAATTAATTAATGCTTTTTTTCTCAATCATTCACTCCTAGTAAAATTCTAGAATGTATTATTAAAATGACAGCATCAAGAATAAGAAGCAATGATCACCAACACTGTAAAGGCTCCATCAAGACCCAGTGATGGCAGGCTAGCCGTATTTCTCCTGTTGACTGGGATACTGGATGGGGAGCTCAGAGCTCTAGATAACATTACTAGCTCTTGTTGTTAATGCTGTTCAGTAATTTCAGTCAGGTTCATCTCTGATTGGTTCCATTTAAAAGATGAGAAAACTGAAGCAGAACGGCACTAAAAGATTTGTGCAGGATGACATAGATAATAGAAATATGAAGGAAGATCTGAAGCCCAGTCTTCCTAACTCCAAAGCAAATGCTATCTACCTTTCAGCAATAATTAAAAGATTGATCTCAAAAAATCATCGATGTCAGCTTGGAAGTCTCTGAAGTATTTCATGGAGCTGTACTTTTCCATTTCTTATTTAGCATATTTACAAATGACTTGAACAAAATTCTTGAGGCAGTTAGATGCATAGTGGACCTGAAGTCAGGAAGACCTGATTTCAAGACTTTTCTGTGTTGTTCTGTCATTTCTGTCATGTTCGACTCTTCTTGAGGTTTTCTTGACAAAGATACTGGAGTGGTTTTATTTCCTTTTCCAGTTCATTTTCCAGGTGAGGAAACTGAGGCAAACAGGAATAAGTGACAGGGATAAAGGTCAAACAACTAGGCAGTGTATGAGGTCAGATTTGAACTCAGGAAGATGAGTCTTCCTGATTCCAAGCCTAGCGGTCTATCCACTTTGCCACCTAGCTGTTTCGAAGAGTTTAAGTCTAGCCTCTGACAAATACAAGCTGTGTGACTGAAGGCAAGTTACTTAACCTCCGTCTACCTCAATTTTCTCCACTGTAAAATAGGAATATTAATAGCAGCCACTTCCCAGGATCAAATGAGATAATATTTATAATGTGCTTAGCATGATGTCTGTCATTGTTGATGCTAAATAAATGTTAGCCATTATCATAATCATCATCATTATTATTAACTCCTGGAGTGTTATGTAGATCAAAGAAGATAATATTTTAAGGTACTTGGCCAGTGTGAAGCATATTTATAAATTAAAATAATAATATGAAATATTTTATTGTTATTAACTCCCATGGTTATTTTGAAGATCAAGTGAAATATTAAATGTAAAGTTCTTTGCAACTCTTAAAGCACTATATAAATGCTAGCTATTATTAATATTACTATGTTCACCTTGGACAAGCTGCAAAGATGGGAAGGATCATTGACATATTAAA
The DNA here is from genome assembly GCF_037893015.1 of Macrotis lagotis. Classification (NCBI taxonomy): domain Eukaryota; kingdom Metazoa; phylum Chordata; class Mammalia; order Peramelemorphia; family Peramelidae; genus Macrotis; species Macrotis lagotis. Next base: position 129,121,990 of record NC_133658.1, read on the forward strand.
GGGCAGAATCAAGATTCAAAAAGATCTAAACATTGGAGCAAGTCTAATAAAATGAAATTTAATAGAATCCACTCTATATTGTTGGGTTCAAATAATGTTTTCCTAAATACAAGATGGAAGTTTAGCAAAATCTAGGAAAGATCTGGGGGGTCTTAGTGGACTGTGAACTCCCTATGAGTCAATGGTATAGAAATCACTGTGTATTCCTAAACTGCATTAAGAAAAGGAATGGTGCCACTTTAGTCTGCCCTAATCAGAACCAAACTGGGGTATCCTATTTAAAACTGGACATCATATTTTAGAAAGACCATTTGCAAACTGGTGAACACCCAGAAGGCAACAAGAATTGTGAAGGGCCTCGAATTTGTGCCAAATGGAGAGAACTTTAAGGAACATGAGATGGTTATTCCAAAGAAGAGAAAACTTAGAGGTCATATTTGAAAAACTGAAGTAGAATAGAGAATAGGCCTGTTCTGTTTGACTAGAGTGAGCAAAACCAGTAACAGCAGGAAGAAGTTGCCAAGAGGCAACCTTAGATTAAATATAAGACAGAAACTTGCTCATGAGAACAGTTACCCAAAAGTAGATTGGATTAATTTCAGAAAAAGAGGGTTTCTCCTCCTTAGAGGTCTTCAAGCAAAGGCTGAATAAAGACTGATCTTCAAATGAGATCATATATCTAAAGCATTGAGGCAGTTAGGTAGCACAGTGCATAGAGGGCTGGGTCTAGAGGAAAGAAGACCTGAGTTCAAATCCAGTCTCAGTTATTAGCTACGTGACCTTGGACAAGTCACTTAACCTTCTTTGCCTCAGTTTCCTCACCTGTAAAATGAACTGGGACAAACCACTCCAGTGAAAACTTCAAATGGAATCACAAAGAGTCACATAAAATTCAGTGACTGAACAATAAATGTGACACACTTTGCAAATCTACAAATGTTTTACAAAT